>NC_091127.1:65682890-66014556 GCF_040183065.1 Periplaneta americana | reverse complement strand
GTAATATAAATGAATTGGCGAGTGAGTACAAGAGAGAGAAGTTTATTTTCGATAGTATAGAATAAGATTTTTAAAAACAACCAGAAAATCATCTATTGCATAATGTGACTGTATTTCCTAACATTTTAAGGGTAACCAAACTTGAGTTTCTATATTTTCAACATATAATCTGTTAAAAAAACTATGGATTATTACTCATAACTTATTAAATTTCAACTTTACAAAAAAGAAAAAAAAAACTTTTATACAAAAGCTGTTGAACATAAACCATAAAATATAGTACCACTGTTCGAAAAAAGTTAGTTATTAAGACTTACAGGGTTTGACAGTAAACTTTGATTTTAAATGACACCCTGCATTAAAATTTACATATTCCGAATCTCCATTAAATTTTCATGTTAATGTGTAGAAATTTTACCCATTCACCGATTTCATGTCTTTTAACTATTTATTGAACTTGTTTCGTGGGCTTCAAACTTAAGACACACAAGTATTAAAATCATGTTGAGTGGGCCATGAAACTAAGCAAAACACTGACTAACCAAACTTTACAACTATTGATCAAACGCCTGAAGAGCCTCATGGTTGTAAACACTTTCTAGGAAATATTGCAGTAAAAAAAAAACACAGTGGGTGACAGATTCCTCCCACTCGAGTACTCGAGAGTTAAAGATATTGTAAGTCTAGGACATTTGATAAATGGCTTTATTTATTTTCTAAAAAAAAAAAAAAAAAAAACTTTGAACCTTTTAACTCTAAGCACGTCTTCCTGGGAAATATACAAATTAGTCACGCATTTGTGCTTTTAAAATTTTAAATATCTTTTCGATGTAGGAATTAATTAAAATAATTTAACTTCCACTCAACAAGATCTCCAATAAATACCTATATAATTAAGAAATTAAATTTAACTTACCTAGAATAGTGATGTATTCACCTTCAACATACTCATCATGCATTCCAATGTAAGCGCAAGAATTTTTCCATCCATCAAATATCTTTGGATGTCTCCTCCAGAAACTTCTTACAACTCCTGCTTCCAATTCCGAGTTCAGTATCAGAAGGTGTCCTCCATCTTTGGCGCAGATGTCTCGTGCCTCAGTCCAAGTTTTACCAGTGATATACATTTTGTAATACCCTAGTTCTGGCACTAATTCGTAGTCAGGTCCTGGTCTCTGAGGAGGAGCTGAAATAAAATAAGCAACAGTCAGCTGCTGACACTACATCCACTTTGCTTTTCGCGACTTTGTATATTTAGAGTACCTCTGACTGTGGCAGTTATGAAGATGGATTCACCGTCTTTACACTTGGCTGTTTCGTGGTCAATGTCCACCACCCAGGGCCCAGAATCTTTTTGTGCAGCACTGTGCTCCATTTGTAACTGTAACAATATTACAATTAATGTTGGAACTAGATTTACACTTGTCAATTTTTGGTTATGAGTGCCATAAAATTTCCATAGGTATACTAAAAACGAAGTATATATTCTAGAGGTAGTAAACTATTCAAAATCTTTCACTTAATTAGTATTCTGATGGACATATCTTTGCAGTGGATTGAAACTCCCTGAGGATATATTTCCATTCCGGCATGTCGGAGGAACTATGAACATCAGTTGGTTACGAAAGCTCTCCGAAAAATTTTTGTTCCATAACAGTGAACACTTGTTCCGAGGTTTTGTTGATACTAATATTTATTTGTTATGTTTATGATTTGTTTATACTAATATTTACTCATTATATTTATAACATCATGAATGGAGAATAACTACAATCAGTTCAATTATTACAATATGAATGTTACTGAAAAAGAAACAACTGTGGGTTAAACCCCTGATTACAATATAAATATGAGATCAGGGTTAAACCATGATGGAAAGACGTGATACGAGATGTATACATCAGAACTTATTGAAAGAGCTACAATGCGAGGATTTGAAAATTTATACAAATTATTATAAAGTATTATTATTATTATTATTATTATTATTATTTTATAATATAATATTAATATATTACGAAAATTATTTATTTACAACACTTCAATTCCATCATACTCCGATATCAGAATTCTTGTGGTAGCAATAATCCAGTTATATTTGGGTTCCGCCATATTTGTTTCGAGGTATAGAAATCTTTCATCACAGATAACAAGCTGAACTTACATTTTATGAAGATCTTTCATAAAAGAAACGTTTATAAAAGAAAACCAATTACACTGTCATATATTTTATAATATATATATTTATATTATAAAACATCTTTGTCGAAGAACTTTGATAGTGTAATAGCAGCTGGGAAAAACTTCATCACAGACACCGGCCTTGAAAGCATACATTCTAAAATACAGTCTCTCTAGAGAAAAAGTAGTGAAGGAGAAAATCGCTGCTAGGGAGTTTAAAACTACAGAGTAGGATGGAAATTAAAGAAGTGCCTTAGGGACAGTGTTGAAATCTGTGTTCGACAACAGTGGAAAATAATTTAATTCTGTAATGTGTCTGGTGTGCAAGTAACTGTATGCTCATGCCACAACCAAAGCGTGCAAGCAGAAAAGCAGTAGAATACAGTCAACTGGTGTAGTGCTAACGGCTTGGGCTTAGAAGCCCAGTGCAATGAGCTAGGAAGCGGCCGCGTCAAACAGTGTTGGTCTTGGGTGGGCTGGGCTGCTGATGCATTAGGACTCGCAGTGGGCCAGCCAGCACGACTCTGGTTCGTGCAAGTTTCCCTACGCAGACCGGTGCCACTCCACCCCTTGCCGCTTAGTTACCTTGGGTCAG
This sequence comes from Periplaneta americana, assembly GCF_040183065.1. Classification (NCBI taxonomy): domain Eukaryota; kingdom Metazoa; phylum Arthropoda; class Insecta; order Blattodea; family Blattidae; genus Periplaneta; species Periplaneta americana. The sequence continues at coordinate 66,011,780 of NC_091127.1, read as the reverse complement.
GCGCTCCGCACTACCATCATTAAATCGACGGAACATTACTACTTGGGACCGGTCTGCATAGGAGCTTTCTGTATTGCTGTAAATCTCTACCTTTTGTGTTAATATTTCAGGATTATGGAAATAAAATTCACTAAATGATGCGCTCGAGATTTAATGCAGAGAACCTAAGCTCTTGCGTAGGTTACGTAAGCTTGTGATTTAATTAAATAATGAGCAGCTCTCCTATCTCATAACAATTCTTTTTTCTTACATAGCAAAATCACTAACTTTTTAATCCGAATTGTTATGGCATTGTAATTATTAAGACTCTATTAATTCACAATTAAATTAATTTTTTTATCAAAATATCAAAAGTATCGGAAGTTAACTCCATTACAGGCCGAATTCGCCTCGAGAGTTTGCCATGATAATGTGAATTTACATCATTATTATTACACCTAAATCAATTTGACACATCTGATGAATAAATGTATATTTTTCTGTTTTATTATTTGAGAAATATGTTTCTAAGATTTTAGTATTTCATGACACTTATTAATTATGTGCAATGACTTTTTAAGTTTACTAATAATCTTCGTACAGGAGCAGGCTTGTTATACGACTACTGCATATCAATGTCACTGATATTTCCACTTTTCTTTCCCGTAAATGGAATTCATATCGAAAATATTTGTTTCTTCTAAAATTCTAACTATGTGCCTGGTGCGTTTGATCCCTCAAAGCCATAATTATATACTTCGGAATCAGTAAACAATTCAGCACAACAAACCCCTGTTAGCCACTTTGAAAATATATAATAAATAGATCGTTAATAGTGTCCGAAGATATCAACCCTTACCTGAGCAATCCAATGTCCTGTAAGATTTCTGTGGCTGCTGACGGAGAATTTGAGGATGTTGTCCTTCGTTGAAGAACATATTTGTCCTGCAGATAAATCAACAGCGTACAAGAAGAAGTAGATTGCAAGTAACAATACTGTGAAATGAGCCATGATGATAATATGACGACAGTGCAGCTTCCTATGCAATAAAGATTTGAATGTTGCTCTTTATATATTTCTCCAAGCAGAGCTTAATTTGGATTATGCATATAAGTATCTTATCCGATTATCTAACATCTGTGTGACAAATGTTTCCATGTTTATTAACCTTGTAATATTATAATTTTACCAAAGTACATTTCCGTACATGTATAGAGGATGTAAACAATACAAACTTCCAAAATTGTACAGACTGTACATCTGGGTCTACTAAACATGTTGTAGTGAAATTTTGTTTCTTCTTCTATTCTTGTTTTTAATTCCTAAAAATTCTTGTTTTTGGGATTGATAGTAGTCTGATATTTACTGTTCGAGTAAATGTGAACGTCATTGTCAATTATCTTCCTTCCAACACACGCTAAAACCATCAGAATAGAGAGCCAACAGATTAATCTGATTAGTAGACAAGAATATCACTACAGTTGCAATGTACGTGGGGACCTAAGTAAATAATGAATGTCTACTACCATTTCCGAAAACATTTGATTCACAGAAAATTTTTTTTCTAGATAAACCTCAAAAGTTAAATAAAAATTTTATTAGACATTTTGTTCAGTAATTTATGCTCTATCTGCCAGTATTTTTGGCATTTTATATCGTTTACACCCTGTCTGTTCATACGACTTGTCACTACTGTATAAACTTTATATATAGGAATGATGTCTCGCGTTCTGATCCAAAAATTTTATAGTTCTCTGAGACACGCATCCAATAAAGAAGACGAAGTGTAACGCATGATAACACAGTCTTTTGCTGAAAGTTGTCAAATTGTACCGGAATGTATGAAACTGTTGATGACATTACTCCAACACCCTTCTAGCCCTCATCTGACTCATAAGCCACCATTTTGGATGCAACTTTGAAATTTTAAATGGAAAATGGGTCATGTTGTTATTCAAAAACATATGAAATTGTCTCAGAAAAAAACTATAATGCAATCTGTTTTGAGGTACTAGGCAATTTATGTTATTTAAAGATAACTGTCATAATGACACAAACATTAGTTACTGCATCTACAGATATTTTATAACATAGTACAGTACTAAGGACGCTTTGGAAAAATTATTTTTATGCAATTTTGGTAATTAACTTTTCCTGCTTTAGTTGTATACTTGACATCGTAAGCGATTATGTAGCGTGGGGAGTACAGAATGTCAAAACATTGGAGGAGGGGATGATGCACTCTGTTAGTTCGTGGAATCAACACCGGTAAATTTATAACGTACGGGTAGTACAGTCTTTTTATTTTATATCATATAATCATGCTAATCGTTGAGTGAATAAATTTGTCCTATTTATGTAGTTGTATTTTCCAATTTAGAGTTCTATATATTTTCCAAGTATTTCACGTGATATTGCTTGATTGGTTATTTCACGACGCTGTATTATCTAATATTATTTGAAATATATTAACATTCTATGTATTTTAGTTTAATTCTGCTACACAGTTTATTTCAGTGTTTAATTAATAGTTCATAGTATTTTGTTGTTTAATTTGTAAATAACTTTTGTATACATGTAACTCTCATCTCAATCAAATTGTTGGATTCTTTGTAAGTTCATGCATATGTATATACACTTTTTGCTGGTTGAGTGGAAGAGAAGGCCTTACGGCCTTAACTCTGCCAGCTAAAATAAATCATTATTATTATTATTATTATTATTATTATTATTATCAACCACTGGGTTATTTAGCGTCAGTGCAATTTGTGATAGCGAGATGGTATTTGTGCGAAATAAAGCCAATGATTCTTCATAGATAACCTGACATTCGCTTTATGACTGAGAAAAATTTCGGAAAAACCCCAACCAGTTTATCAGCCCAAGCGTTACTCCGGATCAGCAGGAAAATGCACTACTGCCTGAGCTACGCCGGTGGCTTTCACTATGGTACCTTAAGTGTATTGGCGTTGGCACTCTTTAAAAGCTCATTGGGGTTTTTGTAATACGGCGAATGGCGCTCATACACTATTTCCTACCAAATATTGGCGCTTACAATCGACAGCCACTAAATGTTGACCTTCCTGTTGTAAGAATATCAGATAATAGGCCTGTATGAATGACTTTACAAGGAAGTTCTTAGTCTCAGGAATGATATATTCTATTGAGGAAGACATGAATGACAAATTTTATTTTCTCGAAACAATTACAAAGAGAATACGTCGTATGAATGTTCAGTTCTCGTAATATGTACCCGTAGCACAGGCTAAGAACTTACAGTTATTGAATTCATGACAATATGAACTTCAGGATAACACTAAAATATATATAACAATGCTTTTTGATTATATTGTAGTAAAAAGTAATATTGAAAGCTTGTTTCTATTAAGAATCAGAACGGACCAAGGACAATACTTTTGATTTACTTAACTAACATGTATAACTGATAAAGTGAATGATGTAATTAATGTATACACAATAAAACTTGCATATATTAAATGGAAAACTCTTGTCAGGAGAAGACAGATTGTTACAAATCCCTTTCTTTCTTAAATTTAAAACTAAATTTGTATTTATGCAAACATTTTAAAATTCAAATTTTGTGACATTGCATTATTTTTTCTAGTGAGAACGTAAAGATGAAGTGACAGAGCTTGGACACATTTTTGACGCCTACAGCTCATGCATTATGTCCAGACACTCCCCCACTCTTCCTTCAGAGCTGCACACGAGATTGGATGAGTCTACTTACAAATTATAGTGGAATGAGTTAATCTCTGCCTTGAATTCGGTAGACACACGCCCGACGACCTTTCATTCTACTCCTATCCCCTCCGCCGAAACGTTGTTCCAGTACTGCGCATAGCGAGTGTCTTTAGAAAATGCATGAGCTGTACTAGCATGTGTACTTAAGTCAATAATTTTTTTAATATAGTTATGGCTATATGATTACAGAGGTTCTGAACAATAATAGAAAATTAATTGTAATTGACAAAGATGTAATAAATTTGCAATTAATTTTAGGGGTGTGTTTCAGATTCGTCTATGATCAGTAATGCAGGATGTAATATGTAATTAATGTTCAGTCATAATGACTTAACATAATATATCATATGAAATCAAAGAACCACTATATAGTGACCACACATATTATAATTATTTGTTCTTTAATTATATTAAATAACTGTAAACGTTTTCGCCGTATTAGGCATCATCAGGCAGTGCTAGCAATATCTAAATTTCACATAAAGAAATACACATTAAATACATTTGTCTGTGATGTTAAAATAGTATAAAGTAGTTGTAACATATATAAATTGTATTGTAGTAATATATCCATTATAACTACTATAAAATATACAGCTGATTATTATAGCATACTTGTAAAATAATCAAGCCAGCGAGAGTGAATTATTAGTAGATTGGCAGGCCTATATTTTACACAATCTATATTAGATTAAGTAAATTTTTTAGCATTATGAAATAAACATTTATATATTTTGGAATTTGATGAAGCTCCAAAATTATCTAAAGCTCCTGTTCGCAGAAGAAAGCTAGAGTGTTCATGCCGTTGGTGTCGAAGAGTAATCCATTTCTGCCAACACATCCAGAATTTCCAGACGTACCCTCGGCTGGCTCTCCTTCTGCCCACTTAGTATATCCAGTAGCATTAAGAGCTGTCCCTGTAGACATGTAAACAATATGTATACTCATTACAAGAATTATGAGACTTACAAAGTGTTAAAATTACTTTAATGAACAGTGTGGAATTCATGGCGTTGATTAAATTTAATGTGTTTATTACATGTTTTAGTATTGAAAAATATGATCTCTTTCATTGAAAACTTTAATAAAAAATTCGGGTTATAATTGACTTCATCTCATTGTATCATAGTTAAGGGGTTAGGTACAGCTTACAGTAGTAAAATTATGGAAATATTCAACATTTTTTTCCTCCATTACTGTATCTTGTACAATAAGGAAAATTACTACGTGTAAAGACTGTCCTTTTGCTATGTGAAAAAAATAATTTTACGATTTAAAAAATTATTAAAATTTTTATTTTCAAAATTCAAAATGGTAGGAGTTCACTGTGCAGTGATGAAGCGTATCCATCATAACTGAAAAAACTATCCAATATTGTGTGATGATTTTTGTGTGTTTATTTATGCATGTCATATCTGCAATATGACGGAAAATTAGTTCTCTACCTTTGATAGATTGTCTGATAAAAAATAAAATAATTTAAAAAAATGGTCAAATATCAGTATTCTCTTCTAACAAAATATAAAAGATATATTATTTATTAAGGAAGTCCACACCCGTGGAGTAACGGTTAGCATATCTAGCCGCGAAACCAGGTGGCCTCGGGTTCGATTCCCGGTCTGGGCAAGTTACCTGGTTGAGGTTTTTTCCGGAGTTTTCACTCAACACAATATGAGTTAATGCTGGGTAACTTTCGGTGCTGGACCCCGGACTCATTTCACAGGCATTATCACCTTCACTTCATTCAGACGCTAATTACCTAAGCTGTTGGTAAAGCGTCTTAAAATAACCTACTTAAAAAAACATGTTAAGGAATGTAATTGGAAAAGCATGATTATGTAAACATGATTTTCAGCAATAAAATAAAGGAGAGAGAACATTTAAAAGTTAACAAATTATTGAGTTATGAGGGAAACGCTTCATCACGTTACAGTGAACTGCCACCATTTTGAATTTTGAAAAAAAAATATATATATATAAATATTTTTTTTAAATTGTAAAAAAATATGATTCTTTTTTTTCGTATAGCAGAAAGGCAATATTCTACACATACCAATTTTCATTATTGCAACCTACAAGATGGAGTAAGGGAGGAAAAAATGTTGATTATTTCCAAAACATTTACTGCTGTCACTGTACCTAACCCCTTAAAAGGGAGGAATGCACTTCTGAACTGCAATATAAGAGAATTGGCGAGTGAGAACAAGAGAGAGAGAAGTTCATTTTCGAAAGTATAAAATAAGATTTTTAAAAACATCCAAAAAATAATCTATTGCATAATGTGACTGTATTTCCTGAAATTTTGAGGGTAACCAGACGTGAGTTTCTATACTTTTTAACATATAATGTGATTAAGAAGTATGGATTATTACTCATAACTCTTTAAATTTCAATTTTACAAAAAAAAACATTAATACAAAAGCTGTTGAACATAAACCATAAAATATAGTACCACTGTTCGAAAAAAGGTTAGTTATTAAGACTTACAGGGTTTGACAGTAAACTTTGATTTCAAATGACACCCTACATTAAAATTTACATATTCCGAATCTCCATTAAATTTTCATATTCATGTGTAGAAATTTTACCCATTCACCGATTTCATGTCTTTTAACTATTTATTGAAATTGTTTCGTGGGCTTCAAGGCACACAAGTATTAAAATGATGTTGAGTGGGCCATGAAACTAAGCAAAACACTGACTAACCAAACTTTACAACAGATGATCAAACGCTTGAAAAGCCTCATGGTTGTAAACCCTTTCTAGAAAATATAACAGTGAAAAGAAACACAGTGGGTGACTCGAGTACTCAACAGTTAAAGATATTGTTATGTCTACGACATTTGATCAATGGCTTTACTTCTTTTCTAAAAAAAAAAAAAGGCTTTGAACCTTTTCGCTCTAAGCACGTCTTCCGAGGAAATATACAAATTAGTTCATGCATTTGCACATATAAAATTTTTAATATCTTTTCGATCTAGCAATTAATTAAAATAATTTAACTTCCACTCAACTAGATCTCCAATAAATACCAATATAATTAAGAAATTAAATTTAACTTACCCAGTATAGTGATGTATTCACCTTCAATATACTCATCGTGAATTCCAATGTAAGCGCAATCATTTTTCCACCCATCAAATATCTTTGGATGTCTCCTCCAGAAACTTCTCGCAACTCCTGCTTCCAGCTCCGAGTTCAAGATGAGAAGGTGTCCTCCATCTTTGGCGCAGATGTCTCGTGCCTCAGTCCAAGTTTTACCAGTGATATACATTTTGTAATACCCTAGTTCTGGCACTAATTCGTAGTCAGGTCCTGGTCTCTGAGGAGGAGCTGAAATAAAATAAGCAACAGTCAGCTGCTGACACTACATCCACTTTGCTTTTCGCGACTTTGTATATTTAGAGTACCTCTGACTGTGGCAGTTATGAAGATGGATTCGCCGTCTTTACATTTGGCTGTTTCGTGGTCAATGTCCACCACCCAGGGGCCAGAATCTTTTTGTGCAGCACTGTGCTCCATTTGTAACTGTAACAATATTACAAATGTTGAAACTAGATTTACGCTTGTCAATCTTCGGTTATAAGTGCCATAAAAAGTCCATACGCATGCCAAAAACGAAGATACACATTATAGAGCAGGCCTGCAAAGGTTTGCGCTCTTCGAGTAGGCTCAGATCTTGCGAGCGGAATGCACATATTGGCTGCGCAGGATATAAGATTGGAGTGGAAGAAAGGGGATTTCGTACAAAATTTACCCAAAAGAAAGTACTAGTACGATTGTTCATGAAATGAATTCCCGTTTAGTGTTTATAAAACAATCTTGGGCTATTATGAATTAATAAATAAGTTTTAATTTTACGGAAATAATAGAAACTATATAGCTCGTAAATGTACAATATCATTTTGTTACATTTTTATTTATCAATACATCAAAACGAGGTTTTATGCTGTTGGCAGCTGAAAGGAACAGTAGCCTTCTGATCGTAATGAAACATCAGTTACAGATGTTCGATGTCTGCCTTTATTAAAGTTGATTTTAGAAAACAGTTGCTCACAAATATAAATGTTGAGCCAAACATAGCAATCATTTTCACAGCCAGCCTGTGTAGTCGTGGATATTATTGCTAATGTATAGTCTTGTAAAACTCAACCAGGCTAGTAGTATTATTCAAACGATCTTTAGCCCTTAGGTCACATTGAAGATCAATACGTACGAGCTGTAAATCGTTAAATGTTAAATGTTACGTTCCGTCTTTTATATTCCTCCATACTGTACTGTAGCAGTAGGTAAGCAACATGAAACAGTTACTGACAATAGGCCTGCACACTGCACTCCACTACATAATGAGTTGTCGTTTCCCTCTCCTCTATCTATAGCAAGTCTATGTCATTCTGGCGTATCTTCCTCTCCGTTTCGGCGAGCGGTAAACACCGCTCTCCCGCTCCGAAGGGGCGCGCGCGCTCATTGAGCGCTCTTGGTACAGGCCATTACTAGAGGAATTAAACTATTCAAAATCTTTCACTTAATTAATATTTTGATGGACACATCTTTTGATTGGATTGAAACTCCCTGAGGTATAAATCCAGTCCGGCCTGTCGGAGGAACTAATGAGCATCAGTTGGATACCTCTATTGATCATTAAGCTGCGAATTCGTATTTTTATCTCTCATTTAATGAAGCGGGTGCATTGTAATCTGTTATTTGAGGAGCCACTCATCATGTTCTTAACTGTAAGTTTTGAGGTAATATATGAAGTTTACTGGTGAATATCACTATGTAACGTACAAATTTTTATTTAAATAAAATAGTAAGGACGAAACTAAATAAATAAATTTAAAAAAATGTATAGGTTATACTGAAAACTAATTAATACTCAGAATTTGGCAAGATCAAGATTAACACGTCCTGGCTAGAGTCTAATTGTCTCATTCGCTAAATTCTCCAGCTTCCAGCAGTAGTAGACGGAAGACATGAAATCCCATTTCTTTTTACTCCTTTCTTTTCCAATTTTACGTAATATACGAGGGCTTTCCTTTTCGAAATAGTGATTCTATACAAAAACAGAGAATTATAAATCACGGTTCTGAACACGAATGTACAGAGAGTTCCTATGCAGACCGGTCCCACTCCAAACTCTACCTAACAAAATCTGCTCTCGGGCGGAGAGTGGTCGTGCGCCGGCGTGCGAACAGATTCGTGCCAAAGCCCTGCACTACAGCGCATCCCATAGGCTGCTTCCGCACTGCACATCACAGGGCTTCGCAGTGCTGCACCGAACTAGTTCGTGTCGTCACTCAGCATCACCGCACGGGTTGGAGCGAACTGATTGCGGAACGGTTTTGCGCGGTAGGCTTGTATTAATGCATTGACCAAAGTTTCCGCTTCTATCAGTTACTTATGAATTTATTATACGCGGGCTTGTGCTTGTGTGTGCTGTTCGATCAACGATCAGCTACTTTATCAAACGTTTTCGTTTTAGTTTTTGATTTCGGTTTTTTAAGATGAGTCCAAATAAACACAAAGAAAATACAGTCTCTGTGAGGCTACTATTACACTATCAAAGTTCTTTGACAAAGAATATGATAAAGTATTTTATCAACGATCTTTGATAAAGGATAGGATTTGGGGTATATTACACTACATAAAAGATTTTATCTAACATAAGCTAAAATTAGGAACGAAAACTCTCCCAACAATTATTGTTCCATAACAGTGAACACGTGTTCCCAGGATTTGTTGATACTAATATTTACTTGTTATGTTTATGTTTTGTTTATACTAATATTTACTCGTTATATTTATAACATCATGAATTAAGAACAGCTACAATTAGTTCAATTATTACAATATGCATGTTACTGAAAAAGAAACAACTGTGGGTTAAACCCTTGATCACAATACAAATATGTGATCAGGGTTAAACCATGTTGGAAAGACGTGATAAGAGAGGTATACATCAGAACTTATTAAAGGAGCTACAATGCGAGGACTTGAAAAGCTATACAAATTATTATTATTATTATTATTATTATTATTATTATTATTATTATTATTAATATTACGCTACAAAAATTATTTATTTACAACATTTCAATTCTTTCATACTCTGATAACAGAATCCTTGTGGTAGCAATAATCCATTTATATTTGCATTTCGCCATATTTGTTTGGAGGTATAGGAATCTTTTATCAAAGATAACAAGCTGAACTGATATTTTATAAAAGATATTTTATGGACGAAACGTTTATAAAAGAAAACCCATTATACTGTCGTATATTTTATAGTATATATTTTATAAAACATCTTCGCCGAAGAACTTTGTTAGTGTAATAGCAGCCCGGAAAACATTCATCACAGACACCGGCCTTGAAAGCATACATGCTAAATTACAGTCTCTCTAGAGAAAAAGTAGTGAAGGAGAAAATCGCTGCTAGGGAGTTTAAAACAACAGAGTAGGATGGAAATTGAAGTAGTACCATAGGGACAGTGTTGAAATCTGTGTTCGACAACAGTGGAAAATAATTTAATTTTGTAATGTGTCCGGTATGCAAGTAACTGTATGCTCATGCCACACGCGAAGCGAAAGCACAACCAATGCGTGTAAGCAGGAAAGCAGTAAAATGTAATCAACTGGTGAAGTGCTGAGCTGTACTGCAGGCTTGGGCTTAGAAGCCCAGTGCAATGAGCTAGGAAGCGGCCGCGTCAAGCAATGTTGGTCTTGGGTGGGCTGGGCTGCTGATGCATTAGGACTCGCAGTGGGCCAGCCTGCTCGACTCTGGTTCGTGCAAGTTTCCCTACGCAGACCGGTGCCACTCCACCCCTTGCCGCTTAGTTTCCTTGGGTCAGGCGCTCCGCACTACCATCATTAAGCCGACGGAACATTACTACTTGGGACCGGTCTGCATAGGAGCTTTCTGTATTGCTGTAAATCTCTACCTTTTGTGGTAATATTTCAGGATTATGGAAATAAAATTCACTAAATGATACGCTCGAGATTTAATGCAGAGAACCTAAGCTCTTGCGTAGGTTACGTAAGCTTGTGATTTAATTAAATAATGAACAGCTCTCCTATCTCATAACAATTCTTTTTTCTTACATAGCAAAGTCACTAACTTTTTTAATCCGAATTGTTATGGCATTGTAATTATTAAGACTCTATTAATTTACAATTAAATTAAATTTTTTATCAAAATATCAAAAGTATCGGCAGTTAATCCCATTACAGGCCAAATTCGCCTCGAGAGTTTGCCATGATAATGTGAATTTTTATTAAACCTAAATTAACTTGACATATCTGACGAATAAATTTATATTTTTCTATTTTTCAATTTAATTATTTGAGAAATATGTTAATATGATTTTAGTATTTAATGACACTTATTACTTATTTCCAATGATCTCTGAGGTTTACTCGGCATCTTCGTACAGGATCAGGCTTGTTATACGCCTACTGCATATCTATGTCACTGATGTTTCTACTTTCCTTTGCCATAAATATATTTGCTTCTTCTAAATTTCTAACTACTGTATGTGCCTGGTGCGTTTGATTGCCTCAAAGCCCTAATTATGTGAATCGAAAACAGTAAACAATTCAGCACGACAAACGCCTGTTAGCAACTTTGAAAATATATAATAAATATAGCATTAATAGTGTCCGAAGATATCAACCCTTACCTGAGCAATCCAATGGCCTGTAAGATTTCTGTGACTGCTGACGGAGAACTTGAGGACGTTGTCCTTCGTTGAAGAACATGTTTGTCCTGCAGACAAATCAACAGCGCACAAGAAGAAGTAGATTGCAAGTAACAATACTGTGAAATGAGCCATGATGATAATATGACGACAGTGCAGCTTCCTATGTAATAACGGTTTGAATGTTGCTGTTTATATAGTTCTCCAAGCAGAGCTTAGTTAGGATTATGCATATAAGTATCTCATCCGATAATCTAGCAGCTGTTTTACAAATTGATTCTTATTTATTAACCTTCTATTATTATAATTTTACAAAGGTACACTTGCGTACATGTATACAGGATGTAAACAATTTAAACTTCCAAAATTATACAGACTGTACATCTGGGTCTACTAAACATGGTGTAGTGAAATTTTGTTTTCTCTTCAATTTCTTGTAATTCCTAAATTTTCAAGTTTTTGGAAATGATAGTAGCATAGTATTTACTGTTCGAGTAAATGTGAACGTCATTGCAACGATCTTCCGTCCAACACACACTAAAACTACCAGAATAGAGAGATAACTGATTACTCTCATTTGTAGACAAGAATATCACCACAGTTGCAATGTAATAATAATAATAATAATAATAATAATTTATTTAACCTTGCAGAGTTAAGGCCATACGGCCTTCTCTAACACTCAACCAGGAGTAAAACTGCGTTACAAAAAATAAGACAATTATTGATAATAATAATAATAATAATAGTAATAATAATAATGATAATTATAAAAATAACAATAGAAATAATCATAATAATAATATTTTTTATTTTTATTTTAGTAGGTTATTTTACGACGCTTTATCAACATCTCTGGTTATTTAGCGTCCGAATGAGATGAAGGTGACAATGCCGGTGAAATGAATCCGGGGTCCAACACCGAAAGTTACCCAGCATTTGCTCATGTTGGGTTGAGGGAAAACCCCGGAAAAAACCTCAACCAGGTAACTTTCCCCGACCGGGAATGGAACCCGGGCCACCTGGTTTCGCTGCCAGACGCACTAGCCGTTACTCCACAGGTGTGGACAATATACAATAATAATAATAATAATAATAATAATAACAATAATAATAGTAGTAGTAGTAGTAAAATAGTGCATACAATGAATACAATATTTTTAAGTACACACAGTAAGGAAAATTATGATTATATATAGCTCAACGTATCACATTATAGATATACCATTATCGGAAAATATGAAAACAAAAATATAATATAAGTTAAATATCACTAGAACATTAAAAAATGTGAATACGTGGAAACATGCAATACAACACTTGTCATAATAGTAAGTTAGTTTGGCAACTCGTCATAAGATAATTTTCTAACTTGGATTTGAAAGATTTCAATGTTAGGCAGCCCTTGACTTCAGGCGGCAGAGAGTTCCATTGACGAGAGGTAGCAACAGTGAAAGATGAGGAATACAGAGATGATGTGTACGTGGCGGACCTAAGTAAATAATGACGATCTACTATCAATTACAGAAACATTATACTCACAGATAACACTTTTTTCTATGGAAACTTCAATAGTTTAACAAAAATTTTTATGAGGATTTTTGTTCAATAATTTGTGCTCTATCTGCCAGAATTTTTGGCAGTTTATATCGTTTATACGCTGTCTAGTCATACCGACTTGTCATCACTTTACAAACTTATACATACAGGAATCATGTCTCACTTTCAGATCCAAAAATTCCATAGTTCTCTGACACACGCATCCAATACCGAAGACGAAGTGAAACGCATGGTAACATAGCCTTTCGCGCAATATTGTCAAGTTGTACACGAATATATGAAACTGTTGACTACTTTACTCCCACTTGATGAACGAAATAGCTAGTTATTATTATTATTATTATTATTATTATTATTATTATTATTATTTGATTGAAGAAATCAATTTAATTTGTATTTTTTATATTATTGCCACATGCTGCAATAAAAATAAAATACCTGGAATAAAATATAGCTCACACTAGTCTGAGCAACCTCATGTTCGGGAGGGGGAGGTAGTTTCTATAAATAACTATTTTTCACTAAAAGGCAATGTAAAAAAAAATAAATAATAATACAAAATATACTACCGTAGTCAGAAGATAGGAATTATTAAGATGTAAATCAGAGAGTGAAAACAAGAACAAAATATAACTTTGGGTGAATAAATTATTCTGACAATTTCGTTTATATGACGTTATTCCATTTTAGACCAATAAAGTGTAATGAAATTTTGAATTCCAACCAATCACAATCAAACATCGCGATAATTTCAGCAGCTAGATTTATCGCTATAAATTTATCGCATGGTCGTTATTTTGTTTAGTCTGTGTCGCCAACTGTTTCCCCGTAAATCGATGAGCATGAATCCATTAAGATGCATCTACACGGTTAAACGTTTCTCAGAATTCTAAGCATTCAAGCAATGAATGCAAGGTTGATATTTAATTTTAATATTAATATATTTGCAAGGGCTATTCATAAAGTAACTTCCGTTTTCATATAGCGTGCGTAACAACAGAGACAGTGGCGTCGCTCTTGCTATGGAGTATACCTTGAAGAAGTACGCATCGAGCAGCGGTAGAGTCAAGGTCGTGTCTTTGTTCTCTCTGAGCCACAAGCTGTCAAAATGTGTGATGCAATCGCAAATCCCGCCAGGTGTGAGGTACTGTCTGTAATAAGATTTCTTGTGGCCAAAAACTGTAAAGCTTGTGAAATTCATCGCCAACTTTGTGAAGTTTATGGACCAGGCGTAATGAGTGAAGGTGGTGTAAGACAGTGGTGCCGTATGTTCAAAAATGGGCGAACCAATTTCCATGATGAAGAGAGAAGTTGTCGACCGAGTATCGTGAAGGCAGATCTGATTCGTTTGGTTGACGAAAGGGTTAGAGTAAACCGCAGGTTCATCATGAAGACGTGGCTTGGCTCGAAGTGCTTTGACGATGACGAAGAGTTGAAAATCAGCGTCGTAGGTTGGCTTCAGTCGCTGGCGGCCGAATTCTACGACTGCGGAATTTGAACGCTCTCCAGACGCTACTGCAATTGTCTCAATGTTACTGGAAACTATGTGGAAAAATAAACTACAGTGTATACTTTCAAATGTATTGTAACCAAATTCTGTAACGTCATTCACAGGTTTGTAAAAAATAAACGGAAGTTACTTTATGAATAGCCCTCGTATGTAGTGAAGACGACGTTCAAAACACCTCGCCATGTAGACACAAAATCTTCATGCGTCTTGATTGAACGTACGTTTAAAACTTGATTATTTCAATATTCTTTCCAGATTGCATGCATACGCGCATGGAAAATTGAACTGTGTAGATGCAGCTTCAGTCCCGTTTCACACTACAGTGAGAATACGTTTGTCAAGCTATGGAAAGTGCTTTCCTGCAGCACGGAGTAACAGTCGAAATAAGGCACAGCTGACATTGGCCCGCTCCCACAGGTAACTAACCTAATTGTAGCCTATAAAATTTGTATTACGTGAATGAAATAAAAAAATTAATAAAAAGTCATATGTTGAAATTTATGTAACATCAGCACATATCAAACCCAAAGATCTTGTATAGTATTATATACAAGGTGTCTGATCGAACTTCATTCCTTATGGCGTAATAAAATACGTGTTTTAATTATCTATACAGAGATGGCTTCACTGTGTAGCAACATATATCTCACTGTAGTGTGAATACATAAGCATTGCTATATAGCTGTCTCCACATATATTATGTAACGATGAAGTACTAAAAAAGTACGAAATTCTACTTCCACATCTACATCTTTATGTTCTAATTCCATGTTCATTGTAGGCTGTCTGAAGAATAAATTAAATTATGGTTTCAGCAGATAATAAAAATGTATTTCTGTTATAATAATAAGAGAAAAGGGCAATATAAGTAATTAACATTGTTAAACCTGTATCTCCCTTTTCGCAATTGGTATTACTAATAACATTAAATTTCTTTATAGCAGTAATCGATATTCATCTATTTCAACTTCACAATGTCTGGATAGGTTAAGTGTTCGTAAATATACAATTATTAATATTTTGTGATCGAAATTTAGGGATATATTAGCCTATTTACATTTTTATTTTATTCACGAAATAAACCTAATAAATGTCATTCGAGTTCTGAGATAAATCTCAGAACTCTCGTCACATTATTACAGATAAGAAGAAAGAAGAAATAAATAAGGAAAAAGGACATGAATATTAAATGATTGGCTTAATTTTGTCTTAAATTTATCAGAATTGGAATTACGTAACAATTGATATAAGAGAAGAAGAATTCTCTCCGGCGCCGTGGATTGAACCCGAATCATTGGTTCTACGTACCAAGCGCTCTAACCATTGAGCTACACCGAAGTTCAATCCACAGCACCGGATCGAATACCTCTCCTCCAGTGATTCTCCCTTTGTGGCCTGTATGTATGTTGACATTTTATATTAAGTCAACTGCCTCTAATATCATTTGTTACCATAACAGATATATTCTGTAGTACCAAAAAAATTAATCTTTAGGTAGAATTATGCAGGCCTGGGTTTATTATCGATATGAACTTGTATAACCTTCCTTGTAACTCTGAATGTGATTTACTCCAGTGGTGGTGTAACACTTAGGTTCAGCTAAAAGATATGTCATATTTCTTTCGTGTAAAATTAACATGCGGTTCACCTTTATAATATTGACGAATATTTGTATAATATTTTACTGATGTATATTTATGTAAGTTATAGGCCATACGTTATCTCGTGAAATATACTTACACATGAAGGGAAGAGGGGAAGAGAAGGCCTGATGGCCTTATCTCTACCAGGTTAAATAAATAAATAAATAAATAAATAAATAAATAAATAAATAAATAAAATGTGGGCTGGGAAGATAACAGAACGTCTTGGCAAAATGTAGACTTCATTTAATAGAATGATCTGTATGTGTAAAATCTTTTACTAGCATCCTGCGCTATTCGACATGAAGTGACGTTACACAAAACTTTGTTGTGTCCATAGCATGAAGACATACGTGAAATGATCGTACTGCAAATTGAAATTCTGGATGTGCAAGTAGTGTGACGGTTACTTGATCGAATCACACGGGTCCTGTATGCTGATTGCATGGTGGGTAATCTATTTGTCATGGTGTAATGAAGTTATCAGCTCCAGTGTAAACAGAATCGGAACTCAAGAGAAATCTGCCAAAGTGAACTACACAGGATGTGAGCCCAGTCTTTGCAAAGTGTCAGAGCTGGGACTCCTTTGAGACTCTCAATTCAATTTCTTCACCCTAAAAGTCACTAACATTTCAAAAGGGGTTGGTCAGATTCACTTCCTAAACTTTGCCCCCAAGTGTTAGACTTCATGGCGCTTCACTGTCTCATCGTACATTTGACAGAAGTTTATTAAAATCATAAATTTTATGAAAATTAACAGCTACATAGCGATGCTTCAATTACTGTCTATTTATTACTAAGGACCGGATTTGTAGCTTTCGCCTATTGTTTTCCTTGCTTCCGAACTCTCAATTTCTTCAATACTTTTCCGAATTATGATCGTAGAAATCGTATTTGTAAATTTTATTCAACCTAAAAAACCTAAATTTGACCTTAGTACCTAAAAGACGTAAATCATTGTTGATAAGCGTTATCCTGTATTTACTGCATTATGTGTTGATTGTTTTTTTATTTTGAGAGAATTATCAATGCATTTCGAGAGAGGAAAAACACAGTCGACGTGAGGGAGGCCGCATCAATCCCTGAGGCAAAATCTGTACTTAGCAGTGACAACATCTATTTATGGCTCCCTTGCTGGAAATTAAAACTGAAGAAAGTATTGCAAAGCAATCCAGGGTTTGAAAAAATGAAAAATGTGTGTTCCATTCTGCAGGGGGAAAGCTTCAATTGTTAGTTACCGAGGGTACCTGCTGCATTGCCAGCGATGAAATTTGAACCTATGACGTCATGTGCTGTCTAAAGAACCATTTCGTTCTTGAAATGTATTTTGAGAGATGATAGAAAAATTTCTCTGTCGAGAATTTTGAAAAGTATTTGGTCATATATTGCAACCAGGTATAGCACCAGTAAAGAATGTTTTGTTTATCTGTTACTTTTTAAAATAATTCTTGATCAAGTTTGAACAAATTTAATTCAAAAGTTGTGTGTGTGTGTGTGTGTGTGTGTGTGTGTGTACTGTACCTTTTATCTAATGAAGACTGAAATTTATGTAGTTATATGAAGGCAAATTATATTAGACAAAATGTTAAATGTTGCAACAATTTATTCAAGACTACAAATAATATTAAAGGGGAAGGAACAAAAACTTCGTATGTTATAAAATTGGATAAATAGTTTGGTCCTTAAAAAGGTCAGTTTCGTGGTCCGTGTTGCCTTAATAAATATGTGTTTATTTTTAAACAATAACTGCAAGAATACATTTTTAACGAGCTGACAGGTTTTGCAACCTCTTTCACAGGTTAGATATAAAACCTAATAAAAACTATTTCACCTATTCCAAAACCTAAAATAGTCTTTTTAAAAACCTAAAAATCTGGTCCGTATTTATTATGTAATTTAAATGCACTATTCTCTCTTTACCACTGACAACACCACAATATTGTCGAATTCATTGTCGTCGCTGTCATTATCAATATCAACATCATCAGTAATAAAAAATATTACGAAATACTAGGGCATTCAATAAGTAATGGCAACAATACTGTAAATCAGCGCTCATAACGGTGAACATCGGAATATTTTACTCTTATTGGAAGTTATCTTGAACTTTCTGAGCGGGGTCAGAGGGGCAGTGGGAAGGAAGCGCGTAACGTGGGTGGAGCCAACCGAGTTGTTTGCGCATGCTCCGCATCATAATCTCTTGTCAAGAAACATAGAGCTATTTCCTTCACTGCGTACCAGTAGTATTAACATGGAGCACAACCACAGGGTAGGAATTATGGTGAAATCATACCACTGCGGAGAAAGTAGCGCTGTTATCCGCAACGGAAAAAGAGAAATTATCACAAATATAATTAAGTGTTGAGAGGAAGAAAAATTAAACAAATGTTTGATGGAACCTCTTGATAAGGAATATGAGAGAGCGGCTAAATACTCTGGCAAAAGTATTAGTTCCGTGAAGAGAATTAAGACGAATATCGCATTACAACCAAATGAACCTCACACTACTCCGAGAAAGAATAGGTATGTAATGTTTATAAATTATTGCTATAGTTATGTACAATAGTGTGTATACTGTGAGCGACATAAAGAATTACTGTTGTAAGTTATTATTTTGTTATAGTTCTGCAAAACATATTACTTCATTCCAGAATTAGGACTTGTGTAAAGTTGAAGTGGACGACTTCGATCAACATATCATTCGGGATACAATAGAAGAATTCTATCTTGTTCAGAAAGTAGTACCTACGATTAAGACGATAATTCCGAGTGGATGATGCCATTGACGAAATAATAATCAATTTTGGACCAAGCGATGAAGACAATGACGATCATGGCGCAATGATAGGGATATGGATTGTGTATAATTGTAAATTCAAATAATAAGCCTGTAAAATATTGTTATAAGAATATATACATATCAGCTCTAGGTGTAAGTTATGTAGGCCTATATAATGTATAGAAATAGCTGTAGTAACTCCGCCATTGCCGCTCCCCAGCCCGGATGATAGAGGAGGAGTGTACAAACGATTATATTTAGATACTTACTCATTACAGGTTAATTAAAACCTGCTACGAAACCATGTTCTCCTCTCAAAACCGGAGTGTCATGAGATAATGATGTCTGTAAAGAACCAAATTCTTTTACAGTAGAGAGCCGTAAAGTGAAAGAACCAACGTTTTATGAAAAGAGTCACGTTACCCGAGGGAGGGGCATCATTGCCGTGCCGTTACGTTGATGAGTACATGCCGTACCGAACAGTTCGAAAGACAGACTTATGGGATGTAAGGTTCAAGATAACTTGCAATAACAGTAGTACTACGTAATATAGAAGCGGAATACAGGGAATTTCCTGAATTGTATCAAGTAATACCTCTCTAATAATGTTCAGTAGATATGAACAAAGATGCTTCATAAAAATACAGGTTGCAAGATGAAAAAATGTAACCAGTGCTTTACGACATCACAAGAAACTTGTGGGAGGAAAGTCCTACCAAATTGAACTTTTGTAAGATGAGTGGAAGCGAGGCATTCCTTTCAATCAAGAGTTGGCATCCGAATAGTTTTACATATGTCAGTGAAAAAAGAGATCCAGAAATGATGCTGCAGATGAAGTCTACAGTCTTCCAAGGATTTGTCAACATACTGTTGACATGGCATAATTCCAAAAGCACCTAAATAAATTTAGTAAGAAACAGTAACTATGTTGCCATTACTTGTCGAATGCCCTAGTAGATTTGATCAGACATTATTAAACTGTAAGATTTTCCTTCCTTATGAAGTAATAGAGAATTTAGGGAGGAAGATTCATAGTTCTTTTAATATGTTTATTTTATTTCATTATATTTTCAGTTCAGAAAATACGAATATATATATATATATATTCTACATTTAATAAGACTGTTATGAATAACATGAATTTCATAAAAATAATTAGAAACATATTCTGGTAAATTTATTTAGACGCAGCAATAGCCGAATGGCAAGCGCAGTTGAAATATGATTTTAAAGTAGGATCGACGATTTTAAATACTATTCTATTTGCCGATGACCAAGTAGTCTTTGCTGATAAGGAGGACAAACTGCAGCTAGCTCTCTTTCAGCTAAACAAAACAATGTCCAAGTACAATCTAACTGTCTCTCATGAAAAAACGAAGGTCATGGCCTTTATTGGGAAATATCAGATACGTTCCAAAATTATCCTCAATAATATGATATTAGAACAGGTGCGACATTTTAATTATTTGGGGTGTGATATATCTTTCGATGAGGAGCGAGATCTCAAACAAAAGGTGCATAAATTTCAAAGTATATGTGGCACCATAAAACGAACATTAAAAAAAACAAAACACGAAGAGACACGGTTTTAAAATTTTATAAAACAATGGCAGTACCAGTATTGGCTTATGGAGTTGAGACTTGGGCCATGAACAGAAGTGATAAAAGAATAATAGAGACAGCTGAAATGAGATTCTTAAGATATGTCGCTGGCTGTACTCTTAGAGATCATATTAGAAGTGAAGATATAAGAGCACACCTGAATATTTTTTGTTTGAATAAGAGAATTGAAGAAAATCAAGTTCAGTGGAAGGAACATATATCCCGGATGCCGGATGAAAGATTAGTAAAACAGGTTCTGCAATATCGCCCAACAGGGGTGCGTGATATCGGCAGACCTAGGCGTCGTTGGGAAGACAACTTCTGAGACGAAACAGGCCAAATGGCCTATCTTGTTGTTGATGATGATGATGATGATGATATTCGAAGTGTAGGCCTACGTGGGAAAAACAATGTCACAGTTCTCTTAAAGGTGATGTCATCGCCTAATTCATTGCATTACTGCAAAATTTATTGGAGTTCTTGCTGAAAAAGCAGGAAAGGATGACTGTATCCGTGGTGATATTTCTCCTTCACCATTTTTGATAAGAAAAACACTAAGGTTTGCAGTCATGTACTGAATTAGATGATGACATCACCCTATGAGAATTGTGACCTGGATTGTTTTTCTCCTGTACTCTTCATTTACTTCTAATTAATACATTTTCACGATTACATCACAATTATTACTAAGTTAACATTTCGACTGAAAAAGATACTAATTTTATCCGCTATTGAAATTCAAAATTAATTTAATTACGAAACTTAAACCTATTAAACAGTGAACTTATTCCAGCGTGTTGATTTTGAATACTATGTATTAAGTTATCATTTTTCTATAGTGATTACTGCCACAGAGCGTTCGCCTGGAAACAGGTTTCACTCTGGTAAATTATGACTATCTTCTTATTTTACACAATTTTCAACTAGACGTTCATCCGTCAGTGTTCAGCCGCGCTTGGCGGCTGGAAGCACGGATTTTGCCGGCAGAGTCGGGTATTCATAGACCCATCAGTCAAGCACATAGATACTTCATACAAATTACAATTACAAAAACCACATACCTTTGTCATAGAATTTTTTGGAAATTATGTCCTTGTGGCACCACATATTTCTCACGCCTTTTAAGAAAATTTTCATTGACTCGCATTGGTTCTCCTTCTGAAGTTTCTGCATGTTCCCTTCTTATATTTTCTTTCAGTTCTTCCAGCATATGGGGGTTATTCCTACACACTTTTTTAAGTTGTGCCATAAATATAAATTGCTCTCGGTATTACAAGAATAGTCACTGTAAGATCTCGTAATTAATGTATCTAATAAAATAATAACCATGTGCCTCATTATTTGTTCAGGAATTGCAGTAACATGATAATATTAGTGTAGTAAATTTCTGTAATTGGATATTGGATAATGTTAATAATGGCTCTAATGATTCATATTTAATTTTTTTACGGAAGAAGCACAGTTTTATTTATATGGTCGTGTAGCGGCATAGAACAACAGATACTGGAGTGCAGTGAAACCCGATCTTGTCCACGAAATGTCATTGTATGACCAAAGAATTAGTGTATGGTGAGTAGTGAATCCTTACAGAATTGAGGACGTCCTCAGAAAAAAGGATGTAACATCACATTAATGAACTTAGGTGGAAAAAGTAATTTTGAAGCATTCATTTATCACAATAAATGTTTACATCCAATAGCTGAATAAACTTCTTTCCTTTATTAATATAATGGCGTTGCTATGAGATATAGGCCTAACGAAATGTACCCTTGGAATTATTTTCTTTCTCCTGAAACTTGTGTTACAGATTTGTTGGTTACACTCCTATTCTGGGGAGGTCTTCAATTACAGGACCATTTTTTAACACCGTTAATAGCTAGAGGTAAAGGGATAACATACCGACACCATTCCTGGAACAATTATTTGACGTACAAACATTTTTTGAACAACACTTTCTTATAGCGCATACATCAGATCTCTCGTTAACATTAATTGCGAACATTGTGAAGCTATGGTTATCAGGAAGAGAATACGGCCAGATGGTACCGTCTGCGATTGCTATTTATGGGTGGGGGAACTCAAAAAATAAAGAAAATGAAATGTATCAAAATAACCCGTATAGACTGGAAGAACCGAAAGAAATATAGTAAGGGAAATATCAGCAATTTCAAGAGAAGAAATAACGCGTGTTAATGACAGTCTTCTTAGAAGTTGTGAGAGATGTTTGGGGGCTAAAGGATAGCCTTTTCAAAATAATGTAAAACAAAGGTACAAGGTAGTTGTAATTTCCATGAGCAATTTATGCGCTTAACTTAAGGGGCTATGCATATCCGACTCTGTCAGTAAACAGCGTGCTTCCAGCCGCCAAGCGCTGCCACACACTCACGGATGAGAGTAATTTTGAATGTCCTGTATATTGACTTCGTTAACCGCTGCCTTTTCAGCAATAATTCCAAACTGATATAATACTTCGCTCGTGTTTATTTAGACATTAATATAGGCCTACATGGATTGAAGGTGTTGTTTTAAGAGTGGAAACCTCGTCGGAAGTGGGAGTATTAAGTGGTCACCAGTGTCTAGAAAACTTTTGAAGTTGGTATGTATATTTCGGATCTCTTCGCGTTTCTTTGTCCACAGAAGGATCTGCTTAGGGGATTGCATTTCTATGAACTGACTGCGTAACACACGAATCTGACAAGACTCGTGTACAGTCGTGTACTCGTACGTTCTTTCACTATTCAAAGGAGATTAATTTCTGCTGTGCTATTACACTGTTATTTATTTGATATGCAAAGGAGATTTCGCATACACAAAATGGTATTTATTTCATTTGCTATCTCTTTCCACATCATTGCATACAACTGGCTCAAAATTCGTCACCTGAAATATTAAAAACCGAGGTATGCTTGCAGAAGATAGAATCTTTTAGGTGTGACAGTTTTATGTTAATATTTATATTTAAAGCTTGTTACTGAAAAAATGATAAGTTCACATCAGCCTTACCTGTAATATGTAATAAAATTTTAAAAACTTCGGATGAAAATAAAGCGTAAATTTTAAGGAAGAATAAAGAAAGTACTATTTTGTTCTAGTGATGTCCAGATGTTAAATATAATTTTCCGCTAGTTATCAGTGTTAAATATTTTCTTTGTAGCAACAGATGTTGGAATGGAATATATGTTGAAAAATTCTCGGAACTGTGTAATAAAGCTAGATCTAAAACATGAGTACTTTTCTTTTCCAGGTAAGATGCTCATAGGCCCTACTGTTCCACATAGCAGTGTTGTATGGAAAATTGCAGTCTACAAGACTCGTTTGTTGTCCAAGGTATAGTCTATGCAATTATTCTTTTTTATATATAAAGTATGAAGAACACACATTATTTGCATGCATTTAGTCGTACATAAATACATGTCAGTGGCTAAAATGTGGCAGCTCTTATCTTCAAATTGGTCATTTAGTTTAACTACCATATTATTTTATTAACTACATCATTATTATGTTCACAAAATTGGTCAGTTAACTAATATTTTCACCTCGAGTAGAAGGTCCTGTAAAGCAGGAACATATATAAAAGTTTGTCTATTTCGAGAAAAATTTAAATATAAACAGTTTTTTAATTCACCTGAAAATTTACAGATACGAAATATCACTTAGTCATCGATATTCTAAATGAGCGAAATTTTCTACTAGTTTGTAGATTTCTCTCTATTGTTTTGTGATGTAGCATACTCTTCTAGGACTATCTTCGTCCATTCTTTTAGTTGTTTTCGTTATAATTGAAATATACTTAAAAAAATTGAATTATTAAAGAATAAAAATAAATTCTTACATTCGGCTTATATGAAAAGTATGAAACGACATCTTACTAATAAATTTATACTATCTAGTAAGTGTGAGACAAAATATGAAAGGTACTCTTATAATGACTGAGTTGTGAGTTTTAATGACTGTCATTGAATACTTGAAATGTGGAACAACAAAACAATAATAGGAAAAAGAGAACAATGAACACGTAGGTATTCTTTTCATTTTGAGATTTGTGATTTAAACATCTTATAATAATTAGAATTCTTTATGAAAACTTTCAGTGGAATTTTCTGCTTTGCAGCTCACTTGGTGTAGTGTAATTGTTTGGCCAATATACAAAATAAGTGTGAAACATTTAGCGAAATTAATAGAGTTGCTACTACGTGAAAAAGAGAAATAGGATTTCTTCTCATTTAGAAAGAGCAATACGCTGTGTACTTTCATCCTGCCAAAGGAATTTGTTCAATATCCTTCCTAAATTGCTTCTAAAATAATTTTATATTGCCTTTGTGAGCAATATAATGAATATAACGCTTTCGTAACTTTGTCTTTTCTAATTCAGATCCTACTATTTTATACTAAATATTGTCCAATATTTATGAAATTTTGTATGTTCAAAGACACCATGCCCTAGATCACTGTCAAATATTTATTTTGCATAGGTAAACTTGCATGTGACTCGAATAATAATGTTTTTTTTTATAGTTGTCAAATTAAGAAACAAATTAATTATAAATTTTGAAGGCAGTAATCATTACAAAACTAAAGGGAATTGTAGGAATAGTGATACTTGGTGTTATTTATCTAACCATTCTGCACCACATATTAAAATTTGATGAATTTAGAATTAAATTTCACTACAAATACATAGTTCTTAAAAATACTGAAATATGATAATTAAACATTTATTATTCAAAAACTAGGAAATTAATTACTTTCAAATATTTAATAATTCAATGCAATGTCGATGGGAACTTACCGTGAAAATTTGGTTGAAACCTGTGAAATAAAAACAAGTTGTGAAAGTGTCCCTTTAATGTTACCGCCTATCTATTGGCGCAACTTTTGGTTCTCACATTCGATTTTACACTTCCTTATGGGAATAATATCAAATGGTGGCATTATTGCAACCTGTCCTTTAAATCCGCCTTTGAATAATTGAATTTATTTCGGAAAATTATTTTATTATTGCAACATTTACATTCGGTAAAATTCTCATATCCTCCCATGACCAAATAAAAGATACTCACGAGCAAATAATGCATAAATGACTACCTCGTAATTCCCATTTAAGTTACACTTTGTTCGATTATCGGGCAAACGAAAATTTTTACGTTCTCTTTATGGGAATATGCCTAAGTCTCTTGTCATGTACCGACCTGTGTTATCACTGCGGTGGACTTGTGTGGTGCTAAACCCAATACCAGGTAGGCCTAAAATGTGTACATGATTACTATTGTCCTTTCGTGTTTAAATTCCACTGCTATAGACGCAGCAGAGTGGTCACAAAATGATATAGGAAAGAGTATCTGCCCCACCCGACAAAATGATCGCTTTTCCAAAGCATTATTGTTAGAAATTATAGTCTCATTTGCTATGTATGGCCGCAGAAGTAGTATTCATAACATTCCTTTCTGAATTATTAGGACTATTGTTTATTAAAAAGAATGAATATGCTTAGACAATTAATATCATCCACTTATATATCTTGTAATTACACTGTTATTGGTGATTAGTTCAATATATTGCAAAATAACGCTAGAAATTTTACAATACGCGAACAGCAATTGTAATGCCGACTTAATGGTATAAACTTCATAAAAAACTAATATACATTAGTACATTAGTTTCTGGTATCGTAAGAAAGTCCTATTGTGAACAATCTTTTAAATTAAAATTTATCCCTTAATTTGAGTAGACATATAACTGATTCCCTATGTTATATACACAGTGATCCGTTTGGTTATGGATAAAATAAAAATACCGTAAAACATTTAGTAATGAACTTTATTTGTTAATACATTGTGGAAACAACACTGAAAGACTGGAGATTCCTCAGAGCTCAACATGACCCCCATTGCGCACCCTCACAACTCATAACGGTGATGAAATTCAGCCAATGTCCGTTGAAACATAAGAGGAGTGATTTATTGAAAAACATCAATGTTCCTGAGTTTATGTGAATAGACAATGTATTTAACAAAACCCTACACGAAGAAGTCAGGATGGGTTAAATCTGGGGAGTATGGGGACCAAGCCAAGAGATAGCTGGTTCTCGTACTGGGTTCCGCCTGCGGCCTCCTGCAAGTTTCATTTTTTTTAACACAGAACCTGTTTCTACAAATGTTCGATACTACAACATGATGGAATCCTATTTAGGTACATTACGCACAACGTATTCACGTCGAAATTCTCTTTGAACTCTTTTAACACTCTCAAATTTAGCATAACAAAGAACACATTGTGCTCGCTGTTGATTTGTAGTAGCCATTTTAATCATCTACGATTTTCATTTGTCCTTTCAGAACATGCATTGTTCTCATATATGAAGAGTCGACTGCAAGAATGATGGATGTCACTTTCTTGTCGAAAATGAACCAAGACTGTCAATGCATAGCTTAAGACATATAGAATGTACATACAGAGTTATATGGCATTAACACTGATACTAATTGTCTAGTAATAATCGGAAAATCACAGTTAAGCTTCGAGCGCTAAGCATTTCAAACTTTCAGTAGCTTCTCCTGCAACATGTATTCCAAATGACATCCATCATTCTTGCAGTGGACTCTTCATATGGAAACTCCCATCTTTTAATCATAATATAACCAGTAAGAAATTTTTCCTACTGTCATAATAGCTTTATAATAATAAATTAATATTATATATTATACATATTATGTTACTGTTATTTAGTCAACTGTCCGAAGACATGTCTAGATCCCAAAAGTGACATTCAACAAAGCATTACTCATTAGGCAACTAGGCCAGGATATAATGAGGTAGGGTGGCTAGTTCCTTTCCCTCTCCATTGCATACATCGCTCTCTAGTTACATATTATACTAATCAGACTTCAGATATATACAAATACATTTTTCTTCCTCTGATACATATCGTCAATTGAGATTTACACTACTGCCTGATAATAAATGTAAGGTATGAGCCAGAGTCTCTGTCAGAGAAGTGTGTGTCTATATAGTCAGAAAATTAAACAAAAGACGGAATGTCACTCGCGAGATAACACAAGAACAGAATTGTCTCGAAACACGTAAAACGTACAAGAGAGAGAGAGACATAAAAATTGTTATAGCTGCCCTTTCTAAGTGTTACCATGAAGATACAGCCTACTGATCAATCAAAATAAGATAATATTTTAATTTATGTATGCTAGTAATTTGTAATGCAATAGTACAATAACTGTTTTTGTTTTGTTTATGTAACTTTGAGTGTGCAGCTATCGCTTTAAAAAATTATTCCATTTTAATTTTTAAGAATATAAATGTTTATGTAGCCTGCTCTAACTAAGGAGTCTCTTAAGATTTGCAGCCCGATGTCTTCTTTGTGATACTAATATCTTTAAATATCATTTGAGACGTCCTTTATAATTCTTTCTCGCAGAAGAAAGCCAACTTATATGTACATGTGACGTCACCCAGAAGTCCACTTCCACGGAAGACTATTCCACAATCTTCTGGTGCTCCGAGGGATGGTTCACCAGGATGCCACTTTACGAATCCAGTAGAATTCAGACTATTATCTGTTAAATTAAATAATATATCAAATATTTTATGGCACTTATTAGTTTCTTACAAGATACTCTATTTATATAGTTCAACACAACATATATTCTTTTTATTCGCTGTATTTCAGTAACCTATATTGGCGAAATGATATTGATATGATATCTGACAGTAGAAAAAATCTTGTGTTTAAAAGTCAGCTATTCGCAATAGATGTTTTATTGGTTTATGAAGGTATGATAACTTTGACAAACTGAGATACTCTTGAGTCAATATATGAATTCAAAATCCCAGTGGCCGGATGTGTGGCTTGTGAGTAGAAGGGCATTTTAGAGGAATGTGCCCTTTTTGAGTAAAACGTTTTATTGCATTCTCTGATCTGTTATGCATATGAGAACCAACTTGTAGTTCAATATTGTGATCATAGGGGTCAGGAGTACCCAAAATGTAAAGGAATCCATAGATCACATTATTACGGTTTGAATTTTCAACATCAATATTCTCGAAACTTGCATTTCTTGCACCCAACCCCTCAATTATTGTAATCAATTGCAACCATAATCCTTGTATAGAGTAACCCTAATCCAACGTAATTAGGACTTTCATGTTTGATTGGAAGCACTGTATGTTGCGGTCAGTTTTGTTCTATTCTATACCAATTCTTTCTTCTATATCTTCCAAAAATTAACAGAAGAAAACAAACATTGAAAGTATCAGTGCTAGTAGTGGTGTTGCATAGCGATTTATAAAGACACTAACATAAAAATATCCAAAATCAATGTTAAAAGGGATATAACTGAATTCATTTGACTTAGTAATAGATATCATAGTAGTAAACAAACTTGCCCTAATATAGTGGGTGCCCTGAAGGACTATGTATACCAAATATAATTACAAGTATTAGTGAATCCGTACAATTGTATGAAAATGTTTTCGTGAGATATATTATTATTACTTACATATTTACTTACTTACTTACTTATTGGCTTTTAAGGAATCCAGAGGTTCATTGACGCCCTCACATAAGCCCGCCATTGGTCCCTATCCTGAGCAATATTAATCCAGTCTCTACCATCATGTCCCACCTCCCTCAACTGAATTTTAATATTATCCTCCCATCTACGTCTCGGCCTCCCCAAAGATCTTATACCCTCCGGCCTCCCAACTAACACTCTATATGCATTTCTGGATTCGCCCATACGTGCTACATGCCCTGCCCATCTCAAAGTCTGGATTTAATGTTCCTAATTATGTCAGGCGAAGAATACAATGCGTGCAGCTCTGCGTTGTGTAACTTTCTCCATCCTCCTGTAACTTCATCCCTCTTAGCCCCAAATATTTTCCTAAGAACCTTATTCTCAAACATCCTTAATCTCTCTTCCTCTCTCAAAGTGAGAGTCCAAGTTTCACAGCCATACAGAACAACCGGTAATATAACATACTGTTTTATAAATTCTAACTTTCAGATTTTTTGACAGCAGAATAGATGACAAAAACTTCTCAACCGAATAATAACAGATGTTTCCCATATTTATTCTGCGTTTAAATTCCTCCCGAGTGTCATTTATATTTGTTACTGTTGCTCCAAGATATTTGAGTTTTTCCACCTCTTCTAAGGATAAATCTCCAATAATAATAATAATAATAATAATAATAATAATAATAATAATACTAATAATATAATTATATTATAAATTTACTGTATATATGTGATTTCTCAGAAGATAGATTGAAAATTTTAGAGCTATCAAATAAACAGTCTTGGCCAAAGAAGATTCAAGATTGAATTCTTTACAAAAATTAATAAATTTTTGTTTTTGTAATCGTGCCTCTAGCACCCACTAATAACCCAATAATTTCTAGTAGATAACGTCGAATACGATGCAGCAGCTGAAAAGGTACGAAGCCTAATGCAGTAGTAATAAGCAAAGGATTTGCTTCTAATTAAATCGAGGCCTTTCAGTGAGGAGGGGATCGATAATAGCTAATTTTTAGTCAAATCTGCTTTCAAAAGACGAAAATTCATACATGCGCAGTTATTTTTACGAATAAAGTAAACAGACCGGAATACTTTAAGATAACCTCGCAATAATGGGAAACATTAGTAAGCTAATTCTGAACATCAGTAGGTCTATTTTAATAAGATTTTCTGAATAACAAAAAACAGTAGGAACTTACTAACATATCCATACTTTCAGCTGAATCACACTGCAAAAAATAAAAATAAATTGAACTTGAACTTGGGCAATAATCAATTCTGTGAAAAAAAAAATAAGAAAATAAAATAAACTTTGTAACACATAAAGGTAGTTCAAGGAAAAATTGTTCCGGCGCCGGGTATCGATCCCGGGAACCTTCACTTAGCGAGCGAACGCTCTTCCGACTGAGCTACCCCAGGAACTATACACGACACCGTCATAATTTTTCCTTTGTATCCACACAACTCACATGAGCTGACAAGACGCCAGAACTCAACTATGAGTGCACACAAATACTCAGCTATCTAGTGGAGTGCAGTGTGTATTCTCAGTAACTGTTTCACGTTACTTACCTAATGCTACAGAACAGTATGAAGGAATCTAAAGACGGAAAAGTGGTGATCAGGCAAATTCTTTCAATGTTGCATGGGAAAATACTTATTTTTTCATAGCTGCTGGAGTAAATACTCAGTGCTTTATCTGCCACAACATTTTGAAAGGTAGAAAGAAACGTAACATAATGCGTCATTACGAGTCCAGACATAAAGATACTAAAGATATTGATCTTCAACAATTTAAATATCTCTCTTCAGGGAAAAGGCCAGCTCAGTGTTGCTATGTTGAATAAATTACGGGATTTCAGTCGTAAACTTACACTTTTCGTAAGTCAGTTTCGGGAAGGTAATGTGGCTTACTTTCGAACGATAGAAACTGCTCGTGATGAAGCCACGTTAAACGATTATGTGCAAATATTAATTGAAATTCAAAATGAATTTAATTCTAGGTTCCAAGATCTTGTCTTAAAGTCCACACCTGTGGAGGAACGGTTAGCGCGTCTAGCCGCGAAACCAGGTGGCCCGGGTTCGATTCCCGGGTCAAGTTACCTGGTTGAGGCTTTTCCGGGGTTTTCCCTCATCTCAGTATGAGCAAACGCTGAGTTACTTTCGATGTTGGACCCCGGACTCATTTCACCGGCATTATCACCTTCTCATTCAGACGCTAAATGACATAAGCTATTGATAAAGCGTCGTAAAATAACCTACTAAAAATCTTGTCTGAATTGGAAAGAAGATTAAAGTTATCATAATAAATTCTTCAACATCAGTTGAAACAATGCCATATAAGTTACAGGTGGCCTTGGTTGGCGCAGTTGGTATAGCGCTGGCCTTCTATGCCCGAGGTTGCGGGTTCGATTCCGAGCCAGGTCGATTGCATTTAAGTGGGCTCATATAACCTCGACAGTTGCGAGCGTCGTTAAATAAAACATAACATTTAACGATTTACAGCTCGGACTTATTGATCTTCAATGTGGCCTAAGGGGTAAAGATCGTTTGAATAATACTACTATCCTGGTTGAGTTTTACAAGACTAAACATTAGCAATAATATCCACGACTGCACAGGCTGGCTGTGAAAATGATTGCTATGTTTGGTTCAACATTTATATTTGTGAGAAACTGTTTTCTATAATCAACTTTAATAAAGGCAGACATCGAACATCTGTCACTGATGTTTCATTACGATCAGTAGGCTCTGTTCCTTTCACCTGCAACAGCATAAAACCTCGTTTTGATGTACTGATAAATAAAAATATAACAAAATGATATTGTATATTTAAGTAGGTATAAAATTTCTATTATTTCTGTAAAATAAATATTTCTATATTAATTAATAAGTCCAAGATAGTTTTGCAAACACTGAACGGGAATTCATTTCATAAACACTCGTACTAGTACTTCCATTTTTGTATATTTTGTACGATATCACCCCTTCTTCCAGTCCACCCTATATTGAGCGAAGCTAATATCTGCATTCCGCTTATGAGCTGTGAGCCGGCTCGGAGAGCGGAAAACTTGTGCAAGCCTGGTCTAAACCGTTATTCAAATACCAAAATGACATTTGACTTTTTGGTTACTTACACCCTAAAGATTGTGTTCTTAAAATTAATGCAGTTATACTCATTTCACTCTTTATCTATAATGATAATCTAATAGCTTGATATGCTAATATAAGCATAATGTAATACAATTTGACTTACTGAAAATAGTGACGTACTGCCCTTCAATATCTTTGTCGTGAAATCCAACGTATGCACAATTGTTTTTCCAGTCGGTATATAATTGTGGATGGGGATCCCAAAATGGCTTCAAAGCGTCGGACTCTTCGTCAGAATTTATTATTGCCAGATGAGTTCCTTCCTCGGCACACGCCTTGACTGCGTCGTTGAAGTCTTTGAAATCCGTGTGGAATTTGTAGAATCCCAAGCCGGGCACGAGCTCGTAGCCTGGACCTGGTCTCTGTGGAGGAGCTACAACAAGACCATCAAGAAGCATCTGATAAGATTCACGAAGCGCCTGAATAAGCTGCTGATATGCTGACATGCTCTTCAGTGTCCGTTACGATCCACATTCTTTCGTCGATATTGCATTGTTCCAAAAGGATTATACAACTTTGTAAGCTTCTAGAAATTTATTTAGAAAACATAGAGATTTGAGTTTAATGCCCTGTAATAATAAAACTCGCCAAGTTTTCACTCAATGTGGTTCAATGTGACTTCCTTTGGTAATGTGGGAGACATCCAACCTCAACTCAATTTCTTGCCAAACTCGCTGCAGCATATCCGGCGTTACTACCTCAACTGCGACGGTGATTCGATTTCTCAGCTCAGCGAGATTGGCAGGTAAGGATGGAACGTACACTTGTTCTTTAAAGAACCCTCATGAGAAGAAATCAAGCGGTGTCAAGTCGGGGGACCGATGTGTCCATCATGTCGGTCCTCCACGACCGATCCACCGAACAGGAAACCTGAAGTCGAGAAAATCACGGACGTTTTGGAGGTAGTGTGGAGGTGCACCATCCTGCTGAAATGGATTTCCCCTTCTTGACCATCTTCATCTATATGCGGGATGAGAAAATTTTGTAGAATATCTAGATAGACAAAACCACGATAATTTTTTTTCCTAGAAGAAGAAGGGGTCGTACTCTTTAGTTTCACTTAAGGCACTTCTCTTGTTCGACCACAGCATCATCGACACGTGGACGTCCGGGAGATTTGCCATGGGTAATAGAACAGCCAGTCTCAACAAAAGTACGGTGCCAAGAATAAATTGTTGCCCTGGTAGGAGGATCCTTGCCATACTGGGTACGAAATCTACACTGAACCATTTTCGCAGATTTAGTTTCTTCAAACAAAAACGCACAGCGAGCTCGCTCTGCACCTGTGAAAGCAGCCATTTTGAAATAAACTACGTTAGCACACGCGGTGACAGAAATAGGTACTACAAAAATATGTCAGTGAAAACTTGATGAGTTTTGCTATCAAATGGCATTGCAACCAGCTTCGTATGTTTTCTAAATAAATTTATATAAACTTACAGAGTTGTATAGTCCTTTTGGAATCACCGTGTATTAGTGTTTAACAACTATGGCATATTCCAGCCGCGGCGAAAATGTGACTCACGAGCACATTGAGGCCCGCAATGGTACCTGTACATTTCTCTTGCTTCCTATCTTCTCCAACCCCCACCCTCTCACTCACTGGAGTCAAACTCCGTTCCATTTGTATTTGTGTTTTACATGCGAATGGCGTATCGTCGCAATGTCTCTCTCGAAGCCATGTACCTCTACAAAAACGAAAGTTTCAAGTAGGATGGGAGAACGCATTTTTTGCTGTCAATATGATGAGAATATTAAATATATGATTTGTTGACAAGTATTACGAGGAAAACGGTTGTATAATATAAAACGGAAATATAAGTTACTACATGTTACTGATGAAACATTAAAAGGTTAAGTGTTGTTATTATTATCATCATCATCATCATCTCTGTACGTCGATCCTTTTTCAGTAGATGTACGAATAACGCGATTAGATCATCAATTTAAACTCACAGATTTACAGTGTGATGTTAAATGAAAGCTAGATGTAAGGGCTTGACAAATGTTGAACTTTTCAAGCCTTTGCCAAAAAATAAATATCCGAAGCTTCGTTCTTTCGCTTGGTCGTTGAAGCCATGTTCGCTACAACTTACGCTTGTGACAAAATATTTTCAACAATGAAAATAGTAAAAAAACAAATTTAGGTCATGACTGACAAACAAATACCTTCGTGATCAACTACGACTGGCAGTAAGTGACATAATTCCTGATTCTGAAACTCTGTCGCAGAGACATTGTGAAGAAAGTTAATTTTAGGTTGTGATAATGTGTCCTATGTTTTTTTGTTCATTTCTTTCTTTGTTACACGTACTAAACATTAGTTTGTAACCTTCTACTGTATAAAATTATATTGAAGTGCTTGACGTAAGGAAAATGAAAATCCGTTAATAAGTCAGACAGTTGCTTCACTTCCCCTTCGGGTGTCCGCCTCCCTCCATAGGTGCTATACACGTTGCAGGTTACACAGTGGCTCGTCGCACGATTACATTTTCGCCACGGCTAGCATATACCGTGTGAAATCGGACAGTAGCCTAAGCCACTTCCAATACGAAATTACTGTCATACGTCTCTGCATTGCGTTCATTGTCCATCTACATATCAGTGGTATTGAGATTGAAGCTTTACACAAGCTCACCTGTAATCTAGGGTACATCTAGGATTGACTCACTTCCTTTGCATTTCTTTGCAATATGATTACCAGAGCTGAGATTCCTTTAACTTGCGCTGTGCTGTAAACTATGGAGCGACTATGTTTCTAGAGGTAAGAAAGGGACAGAGAATACCTTTAAGATCCCATTCGGAAGCATTGCTCGCGTGTTTACAGGTACAATCGGATGAAAAATATTCTAGCAAGTCAGTGAACAAATATTCCATATGTACTTAATTTTTCATTATTGAGCAACATTTGCACTGCAATTTAACACAGTAAACTTCATAAAATTTTGAAAAGTAATTAATTAAAATACATACAATAAACTTCTATGAATATCGAATACTAATAACTACAGTTCGACATATATAAATAAATTGTACTTCTATGCATAACAAATACCAGTATATGGTTCACTGATCTTTATGACAATAAATTACAATATACATTCTGATTGTATCAAAAGAAAAAGAGGTGCAGTTGGGTGAAAAATCTTGTTGGGTACTTGTACTCCGTGACGTGGACGGGAGTTATTCCTGTTGTGTTTTAACATTAATTTTCATAAGTTGACTATGTCTTCTTGAATTACAATGTGATTGAACGAAATGTATTTTTATTCCGCTCTTATTTCCACATTACATACTTTACAAAATATATTACAACCTATGACACAAAAGTATTCCTGGCCAAATTCATTTACCAATATTTATCGCATGTTGTGTTTTCTTATTTTCGGTATATTTCTGAACAACGTAAGACTACGTTGTGACTACCGCTTGTGCTCGTAACAAATTAAATGTTCATGCACCTGAGTAAGGAAAACAAACCTTCACGGTATAACTCACTTTGATATCGTATTCTCGTTGCGAGTGTACGTTCGTAATTCTACACGTCAGACTACAGCTATAGTCTAGACACCACTAACCTATTTTCATTGTTTTGGTTAAATGAATCGCAGCTCTGATGATTACTGTCAAGGGTAACTATAGATCCATTTACCTATATTACAATATATATTGAAAGAAAAAATCCTCACCTGTGACTCTGGCTACTATCTGGACTGATTCGCTGTCGGTGCACTTCTCTATGGTGTGATCAACGTCCACTTCCAAAGGGCCCAGAACACTCTGCTCAGCGTCGTGTCCTAACTTCACCTGTTTTCAATTAATCATGAGTCTGTGTAAAGAGCGTAAACCTTTTCGGCAAACTGAAAATTTACTTATTAATACTTTCATTGTGGATGAGGAAGAAAAATGTCAGCTAGTGAAGAAATGCTCCTTTTATTAAACATTTTCATAAATTATTGATTATGCTAAGCTTTTTAATTCTACTGATATAATTATAAATTTTATTGAAATTTCTCTTATTAAGCAAGATATATACATATTGATATCCTAATCTATATGTATGTATGTATGTATGTATGTATGTATGTATATATATGTATATGTATATATATATATATATATATGTATATATATATATATATATATATATATATATATAATTTGAACTGGTAATGGAAATTACAGGAAAACGGCTGAACGGATTTTAATAAATGAACTGTCATTTTGAAGCTTGGCATCCAAGGATTTTCAGAAATATAGTAACTTCCAGTGAATCGTTAGTTTTCCTACATAATTTTCCTATTTTCCAAAATCCATCTTTCTTTCAGTTTTGAGAACTAATTGCATTTCAGCAAGGCCGTGATTTCAGAATAAAACAAAACGCACACTACAATAAACAATAGGTTATTACACGAAGGCCATGACCTGCAAGATTGCTGACGTATTTAGAGTTCAAATTCAATTGGTTATTAAAAACTTCAAGACTTGCTAAAATAATTAACAGGTCTCATTTTGGGGTGTGTAATTTTCTGATTACAGCTATGTATTGGATATTAAAATCTACAAAACTTGAGGTGGTTTGATAAAATTATTACTATTAGAAATGAAATATTATTATACAGTTAATGCCATTATGTGACAATTTTTCATTAATTATACATATTAATGCTATATTGATGACATGAAAGTGAAACATTTTTGGGTTATATAAGTAGATGTAGAGAATATCTTAAATTAGATCTTCATTTCTATAATTTACAGAGTGGCGGCTATTTTGCAAATGAACTTACAAAACTTACATAAGAGAGAAATGTTATTAACAATCAAATATTTTCATACTCATTAATCAAGTGGAGTTGGGTCTTTTTCATAAACTTATTGGCGGTGTGGTGTAGATATATTTATATGCGTCATTCTCTTCAGTATTGGCTCGAGAGAGCGCAAAAATTACAGTTCCTAAGGAAAGACCAAAGGTATTACTTACATTTAAAATTGAGGCCTACAAAATTTTGTAGTCTCCCGATCATTTCAGCAAGATCTCTTAACAGGATAAAATAATTTTACCCTCTGCATTTCATTTCAAGCTCTACATGCAGTATCTATACTAAGATGCTATGTCTATTGTTCGAAAACACAGCAAACCTGACTTTTTTAACTTTCACCTACAATCCACAATGACTTGAAATAGCTATTCTTTACTCACACATGAAAAACCCACTGATCGTCCTGACATTGTTACTTGCGTTTTTGCGTTTAAACTCAAAAACTGAAGGTGAATAAGTTCAAGAAAAAGTATTTGGCAATAAACAACATTCAGAGGGCGTATATTTCATTATTATGGAAGCAAATAAATTTCAAAATGTCTGGTATTCTTCATTGAAAATAAATCTGAAAAAATTTTATTTGAACGTCTAATGAACTAAGTTCGCAGAATTTGCTGCACAAGCCACTAGTTATTATATAATTAGAGGCGGATCTGTGTGCGGTTAGAAAACGAAACAAGTTACACGCGACGATAGCAGTAGAAACACAGTCCATGCATTGCATAGGACGCGAGCAGTAGCAACACAGTCAATGCACACTCAACTTCAGGGACAATGCACATAGATCCGCCCTCTAATTATAACTAATTGTTCTGACTGTTACATTTTTACTACGTAATACTGATTTGACCAATAAAACAGTAAGGGACGACGTGTTTCAACCAATCATGGCCACTTATTCTACAATTTTTATCACCTCCCTAGCATTTGTTTGTTTTTATCACATCCCTAGCATTTGTTCATTTGTTTTCCGACATTGTACTTTGAATAATTGTACCTTTTAAAATGATTCACGTTCATTTCATCATCCTTAATGAAAACGTTTCTGTCATTTATCTTGTTTATATTATTTATGTTATTTTACGACTTCTGCTGTATGAGATTATGGATAGTCACGTATCAGAAATTGTTTAGGCCTAATATATATTGATAACCGAAGTGGAATGCAACTGTTTTAATAAAAATGAAACTGAATCAACAAAGCCTTCTTGGCTAGTTCGTCCATAGAGTTATATTTGATACAACTGCTAACAAGAGAACAGCTGATCATAACACATTACTGCCATCTAGCGGAATATTTGTAATGATGAGATGGTCAAATAATACATTTGCAAGACAATTTAATATTATAGTAAGTCGATTATTATTTTATTGTATTAGAGTATTTTATTTCTTCTTATCTTTATATATTTTCTTCTAATCGCGTAATAGTCAATTAAACCCAACTCGAGATTTGATTTCTCTAAATAAATGAAAAACTCCAAGTGAGATTACTGTATATAAAATTACAAAATTTTCTGAAAATGTTCTCTTTATTAACCATTTTATAGTTTACTGATTTTGTTCAATTTATTAAAACTGCATTGTGAGTAGGGTGTCACATTTTCCGGTTTTATAAATCCTTAAGTTATGGAGCTACCAAATAACTTCGGACTTAGAACCACTGTTTAAACAACATTTTTCTGTGTATTTGGTTTTCCTAAGTTTTATAATTGAAGAGGTGGCTTCGAAACTCTCCTATGTCACAGTGATAAATTATGAGAAAAACGACAAAAATTGATAAAACAAATTTTAGGCTCGTAGTGCCTGCATTATTATTTTTTTTTCAAACGGATCTATGTCAAGACTTAGAAGAGTCTGTTAAACGGATTTACCTAAGTGTAACAACTCCAATGAGTACGCTATCTATAAGTTTTTTTGTTCTACTGCTTTCACCTGCAGAAGACAGTAGAACTAACCTTCGAAACGGTATGAATTTTTGCATTCACAATCATAAATAAAGATATCCAAATCTCATATCTTCTTTTTAACAATTGCTTAAAAAACCTATTTTTAACTCTGTATTATATTTATTTTGGATAAGATGTTTTTGAAGAATGTCGGTCACATAGTAGCTTTAATGATGCAACCATAATAAAAATTCCGAAGATGAAACCGTACGGAACAGGATTCTGTTGCAGATTAAGTATCTCTCCCAAAATGCTAATATAATTTCACAAATGTGCCATGATCGGGAATCCTGGTTTTAGGTCCGAATTTCACGTTTTCCTTTGCCAGTAATTAGTTTAAATGCTGTAATTCTCATACTTATAATCGTGAGGGGAGTAAAACTCAAGAGATTGTGAATACAATGCAGTAATAAATAATAGAAGTATGAAGTACGCTATTGAGATCTCTCTTTTCTTAGTCATTTTATTCAAAACTTCATTAGAATATTTGCAAAATTATTTTTTAATCCTTAAAATCTGTGTATTTAATATGTTTAGTGTTTATTCTTCAAAACTAAATGTAGGCCTGTTGTAATACCATATTTAGTATTCATGTCTGGAGAAACATATTTTAAACCTGTAGGCAATGTGCAGTGGAATATTTATAATTGTGTATGCAACATTAAAATAAATAATTTTCTGTGAACTACTATTAAATATTTTATTTTTTCTTTTCATCAAATTAAGAAGCCGAATTATCCTTTCGGTAGAATTTGAAAGATGAAAGATTCAAAACTGACACAGGTGCTTTAGCAGAGTGTACTGAAAGGAAAAAAAAATTCTAATAATAATTTATTTTATTTTAATATTATATGAAGTATAAAGAGAAATTGCTTTGTTGGAGTAAGATATTTACTGCGAGATTCTTAGAAATACTCATATTCAGCACTTGGTTTTTGAACATTCTATCTGTCCGTTTACCACTAAACAGCAATTTCTTCCCAACTTCTGGATGAATTTTGTTCAAATTCTGAACCTTCGAGTTACAAAACAATATACTGTCGAATAATGCACATGAAGTACAATAACTTTGCGGAAAAAGAATGCTAAGTCTTTCTTTGAAATCAAGAGCACAGAAATCTTTTAGTATGTTCACGATTTGAAGAGCCACATTTCTGTGAAAATTCTTTAAGACTGGTTTTCTACATCGCGGACAGTATGTACCCTTATTCTATGCTCTTCCACCATTTTAGTAGCCAATTATGATTTTTTATTTTTTATATGTAGAACTGTTTACCCCGTTTTCGAGTCATAATGTGATACATAAAATCGGATGGAGGTGTAATAAATAGTTTAAGAAACCGAACTATGAAAAAATATATAATTTTTTTCCAAACATGCGAGTAGACTAAATTATTTAACTTCCCTTCGTACAAATAGTAACGAATAGGCCTATGCTGTTTGATTCAATTTCCAAACAAATCGTAAATGGAATATATTACGAATTGAAAGCAAACGGTATTTCATCAAGCCACAAGAGCCCTTTATATCACATTGCGCAATTTTACAAAAGAAAAATGTAACAATAACAAGCGGACAAATAATAGGAAGTGTACTGAAATAGATTTCTTAATATTTTGGCAGTTTTCTATTCTTAAACACCTTGTTATGAGATTACAGAGGATTAGAAAACGTTAGCTAATCATTCTCACTCACTCTCTCTCTCTCTCTCTCTCTCTTGCAAGCACAAACATGATATTTGAGTGCTGTGTAGGAGTTTGCCAGGTTTACTAACTTCAGCGATCCAGTGACCTGAAGAGTTACGACGGCTGTTGACAGAGAACTTGAAGGCGGAGGATTGAGGGGAAATGCACCGTAATCCATTGGAAATCCCAGCACACCAAACTACCAGGAAACCCAGCAACATGATCTGTACAATCTTGGGTCTACAGGAACACATTCTGTAGTCCTACAATAATAAATACATAAGATTAAAGACATATGAGGCTTGGGTTAACCTAACATAATGGAAGTAAAACCGTCTGCTTTTGCATTGCCGAACATGAAGCATTTAAAGGAGTAGATGGATTTGAAGGTGTGGACAACATTGCTCTCATAATGTAGTTTCGAAACGTCGAAAGACACTCCAAACTCACAGTTGGATTGGTAGTTAATAGCTGGAAAGTAACACTTACTCGCATTTGTAGTATGTCATTCATTCGGTACATTTCAAAGGATTTTCACGACCCACTAGTGAACTTCGGATATATTGTGTGGGATGATAACGACTAAATTGCCAATGAAAAGTTAACCCTTAAATTCACAAAGTATTCTATAGGATACAACAGCTTAATAGGTTATCTATATATATAATTTGAACTGGTAATGGAAATTACGGGAAAACGGCTGAACGGATTTTAATAAACGACCCATCATTTTGAAGCTTGGAATTCAAAGTTTTTCAGAAAAATAGTAGTTTTCAGAGAAATGTCAATTTTTCAACATAATTTTCCTATTTTCCAAAATCCATCTGTCGTCAATTTTGAGAACTTGCTAATTGCATTCACGGCCTACTTGATGCTCGCTTCGCTAAAAGCGAAGGTAAGATCAAGTCGGCCGTGTTGCATTTCAGAATAAAACAAAACACACACTACAGTAAACAATATTACACGAAGGCCATGATCTGCAAGAATGCTGACATATTTAAAGCTCAAATTAAATTGGTTATTGAAAACTTAACTTACTAAAAATAATTTACAGGTTCGATTCTGTGGTGTGTAATTTTCTGGGTACAGCTGTGTATTGGATATTAAAAACTACAAAACTTGAGGTGGTTTGATGACATTATTACCATTAGAAATGGAATATTATTGTAGTTAATGCCATGATGTGACTATTTTTCATTAATTATATATATTAATGCTATATTGATGATTTGAAAGTGAAACGGTTTGGGGTTAGGCCTATATAAGTAGATGTAGAGAATAACTTAAATTACATTTTGATTTCTATATTTTACTGAGTGGCGGCTATATAGTATATATAGTAGGCCTATATGTTACTGAAAGCCATAAAACTTACGTAAGATAATAATATTATTAAAAATAAAATATTTTTGTAGTTATTAATCAAGTGGGGTTGGGTCTTTTTCATATATTTAATGGCGGTGTGGTATACATATTTGTATGCGTGGTTCACTTCAGTATGGCTCGAGAGAAAGAGTATCTTTCATTATTATGGAAGCAAATAACTTTCAAAGTGTCTGGTATTCTGCATTGAAAATAAGTCTAAAAAAATTTCATTTGAACGTCTAATGAACTTAGTTTGCAGCATTTGCTGCACAGGCCACTAGTATCCTATAATTTTAATAGAACAATAGAAAACAATTGTTAGGAAAATTAAATTTAACCAAAATTTCACAATACTATATTATTGTACAACACATAAATTAATATGGACAATGCGATAGTTTATTTTCTTCACAGTCCGACACGGTTTACTAAACTGGTGTGAGAAATGAAGTTTTGCCAATAAGGGTTAATGCTCCGAAATAATTTGAGCCATGGGATAAA
This sequence comes from Periplaneta americana, assembly GCF_040183065.1. NCBI lineage: Eukaryota > Metazoa > Arthropoda > Insecta > Blattodea > Blattidae > Periplaneta > Periplaneta americana. The sequence continues at coordinate 65,969,239 of NC_091127.1, read as the reverse complement.
AAAGATTTGAAAGAAAGCCACAAACATTTCCTTTCCAATATATCATTCCAAAATATGCCATTTTTTAATCGTTTGAAGTCTTCAAAGTTTGTTTTAATTAAAAGAAATGTATAATTTTTAATCTTACTGTATTAGTGCATATCGACTTGAACAGCGTGCAAACCATAGTCTAGTGTCTAAATCTACTGACACGAGCCTGTCGTATTTAAGTACACTTAAATGCCATTGACCTGGCCAGGGATCAAACACACAACTTTGGGCATAGAAGACCAGCGCTATAACAACTCGCTAATCAGGTCGACCGTACTTACTGTGATCAAAATTAGAATTATTGATCTTGTTGTATTCTGTTGGTAACAAAAATACAAGTTCTTGTAATTTTTTTATTTAAATTTCGTTTTTCAGAAATATTCAATTAATATTTCTTAAGTAACATGTTTAGGTCGTATTTATTTTTCGAAATAAAATATATGTTTCTAAGAATAAATTCTTTGTACACGTACAGACAGATTTATTTCAACTACTACGATACTGCAAATAAATCTGATGGGACACAATTTGTTTATTTATTGAGATTCGTTCAACAATAAAATTATTCTTAACCCTGACACATGGCGCACCGCCACAATTTTTCAATCCTTGCTCAGTACACTCATCCCTCCATCGTTCACGGTACGAGATATGTAAACAGTCCTTAAGGGCAACACGCTTCGCAAGGTCGCGCGTGTGCACGAGAGTCTTGTTCTAGATCGTGTAATATGGCATTGTTCTGTTTCTACTACCCTAGCACTTTTCAGATCAACCTTAAAATTTAAAATCCCCTACCTTTTTGTCACGCCTCTATTTATCAGTTAGTGCGTGGAGAACAATGTCATACGTTATCAAGAACTGAAGCGCTTTGCTTTGAATGTTGCCTGACTACATTATACCACTAATATTAGCCTACTGCTACAGGTTATATTCCTATTCTTACTACAGTTACTACTGCTGCTACTACCATTATCACTATCAATATGACTGTTCTCTCTCTCTCTCTCTCTCTCTCTCTCCTTGAGGCCGAGAGAGGAACATCCCTGTGCCCCACGACCTGAGGTCTAATGTGTGCCCATGGGATGAGTTGTAGCCCATCGACAGCACATATGCAGAAGCGACTTAATCGCTAACGCCCAGCGACCAGTCCCACCATCCCTCTAAGTCCGTATACCATTTCACACCAACAGCCTCCCCACAGTCCCCCCTCAAACGGTCTGAGGTTTAAACCACCCTTCTCGTCTCCTCAACGGTCTGAGGTGTAGACCCCCTCTCCCGTCGGGAGGGAAGGGGGTTCCGCTGCTGGGTCATCAGCTACCATGCTTGACATATCCATGGAGGCCGGCCGAGAGTGTCAGCAGCTCCGGAGGGCCGCCGCAGGCGCGATCTGAAAACCAAGGAAGGCAATCGGAATGATGAGGAAATGACGATGAGGCAGGAAAGGAAGTCGCGAGAATGAGTGGGGTTCTATGTGGCTGATAAAGTTACCTGATATTCATCCATACCAGCGAGGGAAAAACCCCTAAAAAATCTCATCCAGGCTACTCTTTCCAAGAGGGAAATCGAACATCGGCCCGATGGGTTCGGGAGAGAAGACGCTACCACAAGACCACAGCGGTGGACACTACTACTATTACAGCTATTACAAAGGATTATTTATGCTATTACTGCTATTAATAAAATAATCTTAATATCAACATTGACTGTAGTCAACAGTAATTTTATCATTGAAAAAAATGGATAGTCGAGTTCAGTAGTCTCACAAATATATTAAAATATTTTATTATGGTATTTACAAGTCGGGCAGCTTATTATCCAGTTGTTTTTAAATTCAGGCACCAAAGGATTTTAAAAGACCGTCATTAAGATGCTCAAGATCATCAAAACGCAACGACATACAACAAATAATAAGTAGTAATAAAATTGCGGTATATAGAATTATTTACACACTAGTGTTATGCGTATGATAAATGGAAATTTCATAATTTTACAATAGTAGTAATGATTTTTATTATGGAAATTTATGATAAACAATCTGCCTATCTTACAATTTATTTGATTTAATGAATAACCGGTAATCTCGTTGTTTAAGTAATGGGTTGTCAGTTAAACCAGCAAGCAAAAGAACAAATTATCATTATAACAAGTTATTTTATCCCATCCCTACCAAATACGGACGCAGTGTGACCATAGCCATTAGCAGTGACCATAGTTATAAGTAACCACACAGCGGATTTTGGCTCTCTACCATTGAGCTCTATACTAGACTGGAGGCACCACCGCAATGCTCATTCCTGTCTGAAAGCGTGACTTTTCGTGGGGTATTGCCCTCTCTTTCTAACTAATGTGTTTGAATGAGTCTTTCGTGAGGTTAATGTTGCACATGCGCAGTAAGCAATAAAAACCGTTAGTGTATGATAGCATTCACTGCAAGAGAGACAAGGACGACACTATGTTAGAAAGAGATAGCCAGGCGCTGAGCATTCGCGTCGCATTGAGTTTTGCCTCCAGTTTAGTATAGAGCTCACTTCTCTCTACACAGCGACAAGACGTCACGGAGGAAGTGTAGGAATGAGTTCAATGACCTCACTTTTTGACTTACTTACCGAAAACTGCTTATAATTGAGTCCTGTCACTTGTGAATTTCCAATCACGATTCAGAATTCTCAAACAATGCGGGCCTTTGTTTAATCCACAAATTTTACTAAATTTGTAATGCCTATATGTAACGGTACCACAATGACATTTAACTTATCGACATTGAAGAATCCGTTCTTGCGTCTTCAGTACCACGTGTATATTTCTTCTGGATGCTAGAAATATGGCGCCGTACTTTTATACCTTCTTGAGAACCTCATTAAAAGATTATCTTAGGTAATGCGATTATTAAAATGAGAACAGATTACCTGTACGTAAGCCCTTGTTATTCCATCCCACCTTGTACAGCTGCATCGTGATGTCATAATACATGTCTCTTTAACACTTTTCCTCGCTAAAAGGATTCGTTGATGAAGTCAGCTTTCATTTTACATAAACTAAAGCAATAATGTTTTTAATACAATGGAGGATGATTAATACAACTTCCAGAGAACTGATACAGGAGGTTTTATGTCAAAAAAGTGCGTTCGTGTGCTATTCTTAACAACTGGAAATGGTACTTATAGGGAGATACTATGCTTGTGTCCGTGCAAGAGGTATTGCATCTTGCAGTGATGCTGGCAATTATCATAACAAAGAGAAGAACATAATATGCTTTTTCTTGCCTTTTTGTGTCTTCCATAGTTCTTCAAAAATACATTTCTGAACTGGGTAATCCGATATATTTTCACGGAATGCAGGACACAAAAATCCTGTCTTCCTTGCCAATGATGTGGAACCGATACATAACTCAGAAACTTTGGCTGTTGCAGCCTACAAATGTGGCATAATACAAAAACACAAAAATATCTAATGGCGTGAACACCTTGAATACCTCAAATGTTCGTGTGTATAGAATGTGTTACTAGTGGAGAATGATTCAAATATTGGGGTACTTTGTCGACCCGTTCTGGTGCAATGATTTACCTCCAAATTGAATTTCAACATAGGAAGTAAGAAACAAATAGTCATTTTTCAGTGACAAAATTCATCTAAATACGTAAAGCTATTCATCCGTGGCTTCATATGAGACTCTAAAGCAATATAAAATGAACGGCTAATGAGTTATGAGACATTAATTGATGGGGTTCCCACCTATGTAGCATTTCCTCCACATCAGATGTTACATTTAATCCTCCTTCCCTAGTACAGTGACATAAGAATACGTTTGTAAAGGACCTTATCTAGATCGGTACTTCTTTTTACGAAAGTGAAGCATGGGCAATGAGAAATACTGATATCAGCAGAATAGAACTCCAATTACTCGCACAACCAGTTTCGCAGTTTATAAACAAGTACCAGCTGCAGTGAGAAAATCATGTACAACGAATAAATCGTAATAGACTTGCAAAAGCCATGCCTCAATATCGATCCCAAGAGAAGAGATCTTTGGACCGTTCAAAAAAAAAAAAAAAAAGTGGATTTTTTTCCAGAATTACTCACTGAAACCGTACGGGTTATAGGCCTTTTACCTGTTTGGATGATGATAATGATGATGATGCAGCTGATGATGATGATGATGGAGAAGAAAAAGAAGAAGAACAAAAAAAAAGGACGAGCATTTCAGCTTTACTTATTTTCCGAAAATCATATGCTAAGGTGTTCGCAATTCAATAATAATAATAATAATAATAATAATAATAATAATAATAATAATATAATTACTAACATTATTATTTATTATTATTATTATTATTATTATTATTATTATTATTATTATTATTATTAACAACGTTGTACATAAAACTGTGACACGGAATTAAACTTGTTATACAGTGTTTATGCATATTTTTTTGTTGTACAAATTGTTTTAAACTGCGAAAGGTGCCTGGAGAAAATTAAAACATCAAATTACGGTAGCTATTGTTTACATATAAGTTTTATCCTCAATAAAAATTTAGACAGAACTTAAAAACGTATTTGAATTTAAGCGAACAAATGAGAATTACATTTTTAGCTCTCACATATAGAAACGGATACATGAGGAATAGGAAATTCAATTAGTTGACAGTGGTATTTACGAAGGGCACAATCGTTTAGTATGAGAAGTACTCGATTATGTTAATTACCTATGCTGTAGATGCACTGATTTTCCTTTTACATTCCTTGTAATGTTGTTAGGGCGTTATTTGTGATATTGAAAGTGGATTGTATGAGTGACTCCCACTAGATTTTCGTGGGTACTCGCAAGTTCAGAGTACAGCCAGAAAATGCAATGGTGGGTTTATTTTACAATTCGATTCAACTCTGTTATCACATCACTTTTGTCTTTTGAATGGCTGAAGTATTTACTACCACACAACAAATGCAAGCTTTAGAAACTATAGTTACTGACCTGATTTCATGTAGTTATTTTTGAATCTGTGTATGAATTGTTAATAGTCGCATTTATTACAGAGTTTCCTTGCTTTCATTCTAACCTTAAAGGGATACTGAACTAATAATCACATTCTGGGATGATATATTCTAAATAACATGCATTTCATTAAATGCACAATGGAGCAAACTAGATCTCCCCCATGAGTAATGGTTTCCAACTAAAATACCTCATAAACGTGGATACTGGCGATGAATGTGACGTCACACTGCCACGCGGCACCTCAGTGAGTCCATTCTTTCTTTAGTTAATCATGTTACACTCATTGCAATTCATATCCAAATCGCGAAAAAAATACCGTTCTTATTTTCATAACAAAGTGTTAAAAACGTGTAATCTTACACAACGCAAGCCACGCGTGCGGCAGTGTTACGTCAGCAGCAATGGTGGACAAAATTCCTCTGCTCGTATATTGAGAACCATTTGATATTTTGAGTTGAGATTTTCAGTACTGTCATCAACTTCCTGTTGTCAACAACGTGATTTGAAAAAAAAAAAGGTTGTTTTTCAGTGCGTCTTAAGTTTACATTCAAATCTGTACATGGAATGAAGAATTAAAATCCCAGAATATGAGATCGTACTAAAGGATGATGATGATTATGATTATGTTTATAATAGTGATGTTAAATAGAGCTCGTCAGTATCTGTGACTATTCCATCCATTATCTAAAGTTCTTTAAAACAATAGCATAACTAAATACGAACACGAGTTAAAAACGTCATCACACTAAAATGGGGCATACTTATTCATTAATGACAAAGTGATTCGTTACATGCCATAAAAAGTGAACAGTTTATTAGGGCCTATTACACTCAAATCGTATTGAAGGAATGACTAAATTTACCGTTAGAACATTGAACCTAGTGCCCAGCATAAATGCATCGTTGTTCACCAAGCAATCACTGGCAGCGACAGAATATAAGATAAAAATCACTCTGTGTTTACAATTCACAATAAATTATCTATGATCAACATTTATAGTAAATTTTCTTCTAGATGTATGAGGATCGTTCCGAAAGCAATACTTCGTATTTATTTTCGCAGGACTACAACAGATGCAGAGAGTTTAGTAACACAGTTAAATGGAGCAAGATTTCAGCTGCATACAATTATTTTTCCTCATAGCCACCACCATTCGTTGTACACTTTTGTCCTGTATGGTCAGCTCGTAAAAATGTGAACATGCAGAAGAAAACCACTTTGTTACAGTTGTGATTACAGCACCCTTGTCTGAAAAATGTTGTCCACGTAGTCCATTTTTCATAGGCCCAAAGAGATGGAAGTCTGAAGACGCTAAATACGGACTATACTGTGGATGTGGTAGAACAGTCCAGCCAAATTTTGCATCGTGCTCTGAGGTCGCGAAAGCGGTATGGGGCCTGGTGTTATCACAGTCTAGTATATACAGTCACGAAGCTCAATATGTAATAATTATGCATCCGTAGATAGTTCCTAACCACTAGGATCGCTACTATCGTCTCATTAAAACAATGCGAAATAATACCTGCACAGTCTATTGTTCCTAGCTACCTCACAACTCAAGCTTCGTGACTGTATATACTAGACTGTGGTGTTGTCATGTTACAAGCTAAAGATTTTCTTCTCTAGCCTAACTCTGGAAATTCAGGCTTTGAGCTTAGCCACAGTCTCCTTGTAGCGTTCAGAATTGATAGTTTTTCCAGGATCTAGGTTATCCTAAAGAATCACATTAGTCTACACCTATCCTAGAAGACCGTCATTTTCGTCACTGTCGAAACGCACTACCCACCACTTCGCATCAACTAGGCTTATATCACCTCTGTACAGACGAATTATTTAGTCCTGACAGCTCACCGACGCGAAAGTGGGGAAGTAATAGGAGTAGTGGAGAGAGCTTCGGAGTAGAGATAAGGGTGAGCGATCAGTAAGGAAATGCGGTAAAGCTTAACTGTATTTGAAACATACCGCTCTACAGCACGTGTGACATCCGATCGCTCTGAATGCAAGCGACTGAGAAACCCGAACACCCCTTGGCGTAACTTAATGGACTCGCTTGACCCAGACGCACATTGTCGGCGACAGTCAAGACTAAATATTCGTAGTGTACACTATTAGCAATCGTCAATGGATGCAATAGTGGTGCAATTTGTTCGACAGTGAGGAATTCCATAACACATCTATGCTTCTTACGCATCTCTATATCAGATATGATTTTGGTAGACTGCCCTGCTGCCACTATTTGTCGCAGAGTAGCCAAACTAACAAGACATTAGCGTGAGGATTCAACCTTTATTAGAAGCCAACTGATATCTGGCTCAGACGTTACAAGTCAACACAAAAAATAGGCGGCATTATTTTCGTAACGACTCTCGTATTAAATTACAAGTTCGACAATTTATGTATTAATTTGTCCATATAAATCTTACTCATTGTACGTTTACAGTGTGTGTCGACACCTGCAATTAAAATTGTTTCAAAAAGTAATTATTTGTTCCATTAATACAGCTTACTGTATAAAATTACTTTTCCTAGTTTAGTATATGTGACACACACGGTATTTCTCTGCATGTTACCGGAGCATTGACATATTTCTTCACCCATTCAGCTATTTGATAAGTTGCTATGTGTACAATAATTACTTCGTAACCTTCTTTAGTTTTGTTTATCGGCTGTTTATAGACACTGACAGCAAAAACACCTCCTTGACATACTATTGGCGATCCGTAGTCACCATCCCAGTCTTGCAATCCTCGTTTTGCATAAGAACACAAATAATAATCAAAATTGAATAAAGAAGGCAATTCATGTTTCTCAAACATTTCAGAGCACAGATATAGACGGTTTATATAACTGTAAGTCAGAGATTTTGTAGACTCCCACCTAGTGAAGCCGTAACCCATAGTTTCACACTCCACTGAACTGAGCTTAAGTTTCAATAAAGATATAGGTATTGGGCCTACAAAAAGATTGAATTTAAATTTATTTGTAGTTTTGATAAGAGCGACAGATATCCCTGTTTCATTTTTGGTTTTGTTTCTGTTGTCCTGTTTCAGAATTCTCTTCCCGTAAAGTATTTGTGCACTTCTTGTTTCGTACCTCGCCCTGTAAGAAATTATTCCAGCGTGTATCTTGTACTGTTCTGGTGGCACTTCCTTCTTGATGCAGCAGTCTGCAGTTAGGACCCAAGTTGTAGACAGGATCGTTCCAGTGCAAAATGAAATGGAGAGATTTCCCACGACAATAGAAACTATAAATGGGAACTGACTTATCTCGGCTTGGAGACTAACAGTATTATGTTCGTCAAATGACGTAAACGCCAGAGCACAGTTCAGTAAAAGTAGCACATTAAAAATATTTTGTATCACTTTCACTTCCATTACAATTGGTATACTAGATTTTGTGGGAAATTGTTCGAAATCTGTTTAAATCAAAACCTAGTTGCTTTTCAACACTGATGACTTCCTTTTGTTGGTTCGCAGGTTAATACTCTTTGATTGTGGGATCGATTACAGTTACGATGTTAAAACATTCTGAAGAACACTAAACTTTGATCTAGTTTCAAAAATAACATACACTTCTTCACTCACACTATTTCCAAAATACAGTCTAAACACTGATTTGATGTCAACGACACACATGTTGAAATTTCATTTGTAATCTACACACTTGATATAGCATCCTCTCATGCACAACTCGGAAAGTTCTGGTTTCACGTAAAACATCGCCTGTACTGCAACGAGAGCTTCCGTAACTACTATCATAAGGAAATATAAAGTTAAAAGAAGCAGGCAAGTGGTAATAAAAAGGTCGTAATATAAGTTAATTAAAAGTCATGGAGACTGAAACAATGGCACTATTTTCTGATATTATTGGTAAAATTCAATCAAGCTTTTAAATATAATTGATCATTAATTTGAAGAAAAAACTGGTTTTGATAAAGAACTGTTACGTAACAATCAATGTACTATAAAGTGTCTTTTATTACGTTCTCTGATATCGAAATGCAGACGTGTTCCAAGTTACGCAAAGGTCTGTTTGAATAAATGCATGGAAATTAATGGGATGTTCAGTAAGTTCTTATGCTGTATTCAGATATGTGCAATAACTAATATTCGTTTCCCTCATTTTTGGGTATAATTGAATTTTGTATCAATTGTGACTAGTGCTGTTTATTTGACAAAAACAACCTGAGTTTACAGACACTTTCAGTGTTGAAATATATCTTTGTTATGTGTTCCTCAAAATAACAATTTTAATTTTACGCTAAGAAGGAAATATTCACTGTATATTATTTCACATTATAATGCATTATAACACTTAAGCCTGTGTTTTTCTGAACTAACGCATGCGAATTGAGAGGTCTAGGCTACCTTGCACCTCGCAATTGTCATACATCCTTTCAGAGAAACCAAGGCTTTACTTTACATTGAGTTGTATTCTGTGACGTAACATTTTTAGGCCTATGCATTAGAATGAAAATTTCTTTTCGTAAGATTTTTATCTTTGTTGGGAATTTAGCAAATCATGTTCTAAAGAAGAATCTTACAAGTTTTGCAGACTAATTGCATTAAAGGCCACTCCATACCAAATCCTTTGTAGCAGGCCACGGTCAGTGGCTGCTGTGATGCGGGCGCGTAGGTCGTCCAGTGTCGTGTCGTTGGAAATGGTGGTACGTGAACATGATCCATTACAAAATCCCACATGAAGAAATCACATGGGATCAAATCAGGAGAGCGAGGTGGCCAACGAAGCAGATGTTCATCCCTTACACATGCACGGCCTAGCCATCGTCGTTGCAATGCATCATTGAGATGGTCCCGAACTCTTTCGTGGTAATGCGAAAGGGCACCGTTCAGTTGAAGAATGAAGCCTGCTCTATCCTCTTCAAGCTGCGGGAGGAGCCATCGTTGCATCATATCAAGGAAGACATGTCCTGTCACAGTGCGTTCATTGAATAAATAGGGTTCATAAATCTTTTTTATGGAAATGGCACAGAATATATTTAATTTAAGGGAATCACAGAGTTGTTTACGAGATAATCAAGCACGCAGAAGTATTTATGTTCTGCAGTCAACGCCACTTTCCCTTATTGCTATGCTGTTGACTCCTTGCGGGCGAAAGTGGAAACAATGTGGGGAAATTGAACTTTAAAAATTTATCTTTCACAATACAATGCGTTCACTACATTTCACACAATAAATTAGTGAATTTGGGTCCACAATTTTTACTTTCCCTGTACATAGGCGTCAGAGTAATGAAGCAGTGTTAAACCTAAATCAATGCTACATCACTTTTTTGTAGAAATATGCCTGTCTTTATATCTTAAAATTTAGACACTAAAGTAAAGTTCTAGCAGAATCTTAGAGGAGGAGAAAGAATCGGGGAAGAAAGGAAATATCCCTCCGGGTCTGAAGCTCCATATCATATTCCCAGTACGACTCAACGTACAAGATGATACAGAACGTAACTGCAAGTAGTAATATTACTAATACACACTGCTTCATGAGGCCTGAAAGTCTCAATAAAAGCAGCATCTGAAAGTAAGGCAGTTACTGATAAGTAGGCGGTTGGCTTCCAGAGACACATTTGAACGCCGCTCTCATGTTCAGGAAAAAGCCCATATCCCTGACATCAACTCTGAGCCCCAAGCTGAGGCTTTCGCGTTGCTATGGATACGAAGGCCAAAGTTCTCACCAACACTTGAGGCAGAAATATCATTTCGGTTGCAGTATTCCTCAGCATTATTTTTCTGAAGTACCGGTACTAAATAAAAGAAAGAAATTGATCTGGAAAGCTGAAATTGACAAATTGTAAATGAAATTCGACTCTGCAATATGTATTGTGCAATAACTTACAATATCTCTGAACACTATAATACACAGTATCGTTAACATATGTTTAAATTAATACTCATTTTAAGGTAAACCACGGTTTTGGAGGTGCATCCAATTGGCAATTAACGAAAATATCTTCAAAGTTGACATTATCTATAGTGAAACACGTATACATAGTGTCCCAAAAACGCAATCAATTTCGTAAAGTTAAAGTATGTATACACGTGGTGAAAATGTTTTTCATTTGTAGTTCTACTTTTGTACGAAGCACTGGTTAAGATATAAATGATGTGTTTTTTGTTATTTCTATGCTTTTATATCCGAATAGAACAATCTGGTAACATACTTTTCTAGACTACACAGAAGTCGGTACAGAAACATTGCAGTAGGCTTTGTACTATTTTTATGTTTAAATTGTGTTTATTTGAGACAGAATGAAACACAGGATCACTCTGATTGATATTCGTTCCAGAAAACTGTCGTACACAATGACAGCTGTTGAAGCACCGGTAACGTCAAATTCTGCGCATAACAGATAATTTCGAGTGTTAATGATTCAAACATAAGCCTAGCCTACTACTACTACTACTACTACTACTACTACTACTACTACTACTACTACTACTAATACTACTACTACTACTACTACTACTACTACTGCTGCTGCTGATACTAAATAATAATTTTAATAAAATTATGATAATAATAATAATAATAATAATAATAATAATAATAATAATAATAATAATAGTTCGGTTAGATGGAGCTAAATTCATAGAAATAATCAAAGCGAAATAAATACTATTGTCTTCTAAGCTTTAACAGTCTTCCAAATGAAAGGACGCTAATTTCAAATGTAGATCTACGCATAGGCCTACCAGAAAGAAGTAACTAAAGCGTACAAGTCTACTCGGAATATTAGTTAAATATTAAAAATCGTAAAACCAGCAACCATACATTTTTGAAGAGCGTGATTTGTATCTATGTGCGTGTCAACATCTACTGGCGTCTGATCGGAGTTCATGGCATTTTAGAGTTGCCTATTGGAATAATATGGACGGCGTTTCAGGGACAACCTGTATAACTACACATAAAGTGTAACTTGCTTGTGAAGGGAAACATAATGACGTCTTGAATGCGGCCAGCAATGTTGTCGGCTGTATTGCATCCTTTGACTTTAGATGAGTCAAACTCACGTACTGACTGTGAATGTTGTATCCTCTTTGCCTGTTGGAGAACCAACAGTCTATTGGGAAATAAACAGTTCTTACTTTAATTCGGTTCGAAGTTTATTCTGAACACTCTCGTATAAGTTACCAAAAAAAAGAATCTGAAATATTCACGTAAAAGTGAAATTAAAATAGGGAAAAACAACTTAGAATTGGTTACTTAAATTACGATTAACCTTGTGATAATAACTTCTGCACACTATCACAATATTTTTAGCACGCAGAAACAGTGTTTCGACACAGCAGCGAATCTTTTGGGTTTAAACTCTTGACGAATTATTTAAATCCGGTATCTTCTCCCACTCTAAGCGACTTCAAGTCCCTTGATATAAATTTAATTAAAAGTTTATCCAATTTGTCACTATTCGATGGGCCAGCTAAAAGCTCGAGCTTCTGTCCAACAGTATTGCCTTCCCTAACTTCAAGCTCGCGAGGGTGAGAGCGCTTCAAATAGGCTGGCAAATTTGAAGTTTCACCACCTTTAGAGTGAACTTGTCTAGAATATCTCTCTTCAAATGTTTTTATCCTTACATTGCTGAGCTGAAATCCTGTCGATTTGATTATTTTTAATGTTTCTTTATCAGCTACAAATCCAATAATTTTTACATGATTAAAGTAATTTAAGTGAAGTAGGAATTTCTTTGTGAATTTGTGAAGATGATAGCATTGAACCATCTGTCTAATCGTACACTAATTTGTCTCATAAATCAATTTAATTTGTTGCCTTCCTATTTCTTGACCTTGGAATACTCATGTTCGTTTCTTCTGCCAATATTTGTCCTTTTTCCGTATTCTTCATTTCTGTATATTGCCTTTCTATTTACAGTAGTTTACTTTAGTCCCTGGAACTTTTGTACACATCTCGCGGTATATCTTGAGCGATAGTGGACACTGATTGAGCTAAAACGCATCAGTTATATTAGAAGTTTCTAGTTTTCTGTATACGAACGCCATTTAATGCTCTAGTTTAACGTTCACTGACATCACCCAACTATCAAGGTACACCACGAGATGTGTAGCTTATCGTAAAGGAATAACTATTTTGAAATATGTGTTATTTGTCTTGCTCGTGTTAAATTCTATCGTATCTGGTTAACATGTTTCGCCCTGTTAAACAGGTATGAGAGAATGTAACACGAGAAAGAGATATAACACAGATTCCAAAGTGATATAGTGTTAAAAGTTGTGTAATCAAGGTGAATAACTATTGTACTTTTCTCTTTTCCTTATTCATCACAGTACTTGATTACATTATAAACTAAGCGTCTGGCTTGACTGCGTAAAATAGTTGTTTACTGGAAGATATTTGTGGACCACATACATTATTAATACTTGTTAACAGACCAGTGAAATCATTTAAGACTGATAGCCGGAACGCGATAATCAGTGTCCCTGTCCTTCACCGATGCGTATTTTCGCTGTGTAGAGCAGTACAGTGTCAATATAGGAAATTTTGTTGTGATTTTGCCGTGCAAAATGACAGTTACTGCATATAAATTAAGTAAGTTAATAGTCTTTCCTAGAGCAAAAGGAAACCCAGAGCCTGAATAAATTATTTTTTAAACAGTAAATCTTAAAATATTCACGCCACACGTTTCTTTTACCCTTTTCTGAAATTCAGTTTAATATATTTTACATTAAACTACCGATCCGGAGTTGCGCTCGGGCGTGGGTTCAATTCCCGCTTGGGCTGATTACCTGATTGTATTTTTTCCGAGGTTTTTCCCAACCTTAAGGCAAATGTCAGGTAATCTATGGCGAATCCTCGGCCTCATCTCGCCACATATAATCTCGTTATCACAATCTCGTCGACGCTAAATAACGTTGCAGTTGATACAGCGTCATTAAATAACCAAGTAAAAAAAGTTTAACTAAATCGATTAGACTAATTGACAGTAACTGTTTGTGAATAAACTAGTGTTTCCAGAAGAACTACTAAATGTTTACATTAGTCGCTGAAAAACTTCACTTTTGCTGTGGGATTCGAAATTGAATTTAATTATATTAATTTTATCAATAATATGAAATTAATAAGCCCTTACACACGTGCTATGAATTTCAAACGTAGAAAAAATCTGTCGGCTAAGGTGGCACTTTAAGCGAAAGAGAGAGAGAGAGAGAGAGAGAGAGAAGGGGGGAAAATTAGAATAAACAAAAAATTACACACTTAGTAAAAAAAACGAATGTTAGCGGATTCGAACCCCTAAAAGATAGCCTACGATTTAAGAATTGCTCGGTGGACAGTGTACGTCTGCGCCACAGCACATACACAACCTGCTATCCTGTCCATAGGAAAGTTGTCGCGGCATCAGGTAACAGGAGATCTCCGATTAAAAGTGCGCAAACAAAAGCTACGGAGATTATCTAATCATGCGCAGCACTAATAACAAGAGAAACAAGCGATATTAACTTGTAAGCTTGTAAGAGGGTCTTTAGCTTGTAAGAGGGTCTTAGACTAGAAATGTTTAGTTTAAATGTAGTTCTGTTTATAAGTATGAATAAGGGTGTAATTGTTTGTCTTATTAGAACTGTTGTGTCAGTGAACCGTCATGAGTCAGTGAAGTTATGGTTTTACGTTGCAGTGAATAGTTTCGATCAGTATGAACCCATTAGCTTATTTAGCTTACTTTTCTAATATAATGTTTGGTTTGGAATACATTTAGGTGTATGGTGCAAAAAAAGTTTTGATATTTTAGGTAATAGTTTAATTCTGGTTCTAAAGTGTCAGTGAAATGTGTCACAGTGCCAGTACAATTGTGTGAGATGAGAGTAAAGTGAAAGATTATTATCAGTACCAATGTGAAACTTATGTAGGGCCTATACATATGTAGGTTGTAATGAAAAATTAGGGTCACTTATAGTTAGGTTATTTTATGTATTATTATTAATTGCAATTTTTATCCATAATTGTATTGTGTATATTATTGTATTGTGTATTTAATTGTATTGTTTATATTGTGTGTACCACTGCCACCGGTTGCTTGCTCACTTGCAGTGTAAATAAATACATACATACAACTAACAAATAAAGTGTTAAGATACATGAAAAAAGTAATATCAGTCTTTTTCCAAAATAAGATGTTATAATGGTGGTGTCAAAAAGTTCTGATGAATCTCAATATGGTCATGGTTGGTAGTCGAACACAGTAGCCAACCGTTCTGCAAGTCTGACATAACTTGTCGCACAATATAAAAGAGTTGCTTTTAGAAGTAGCCTAAAGTAAAACTTAATATTATAACTTGTGTGCAGTAAGAAACGCGCACAACATAATTGATATCAGGAGTGCGACACGACACAATAGTACGTTTAATCCATCATTTTATCAAATTAGGCTTGACTGCATGTATTTTTTAAGAACTGTTGATACTGTTCATGGGTACCTTATTAAGAGCGCCTTAACTTCAAGAAATGATTCAAAAGGTGGCATTTTATTGTCTACTCATCAATTTATGTCGCATTCTCGGAATATATTGCAGGACAAGTGGCGGTCTCTGGTATGTAAATAAATTGATTATTGCAGAGAATGAAATACTAGCACCTTCTCTCGCAAATATCTATGACATATTTTCAAGACTCTTAAAAAAGAAAGGTGCGTGCGCTTGATAAGCAAGTATGACTTTACTAGGGAGCGGTCATTGGTATAAACTTATAAAGAAATCATCATTATCCCTGTTACTACATAGTATTGATTCGTATTATTAGTGCATGCCATGATATTACATTAGCCTATTATTACGTAATATGACAAAGTCCTATTACGCAATATACCACATTATTATATACACAAATTTTTTGTACAAGGGCATATCTTTCAGTGCAAATCCGGCATCCCCCATTCTTTCCTATTTTCAGTCTTCCTCTTAGATTAGTCTATATATGAACCATTGTATCTTAATGCTGTCAATCTTCTGATATTTCCTTCTGCCCAGAACGTTTTTCCCGTTCACCGTTCCTTCCAGTGTATCCTTCAGTAGACAGTTTCTCCTTAGCTAGTGACCCAGCAAATTTCTTTTTCTCTTCCTGATCAGTTTCAATAAGTCTAGGCCCCTACCATTTTTTCTCTACCTACTCGTTCCAATGCAGCTTCATTTCTTATTCTGTCTGTCCATTTCATACGTTCCAGTCTTCTTCCTATCCACATTTCAAATGATTCTAGTCGTTTCTCTTTACTTCGTCGCAATGTCCATGTTTCTTCTCCATAAAATGCCACACTCTAAACAAACACTTCACCAGTCTCTTCCTTAGTTATTTTGCAGAGGCCCGCAAAACAAGCTTATTTTTCAATTAAAAGCTTTCTTTGCCATTGATATCCTCCCCTTCGTGTTAGTATTTATAGTACATACCAATAATTTCAATCTGTCCACTTGTTCTACTGTCTCATTTCGAACTCAACGTTTACCTTTTTTAGTTTTCTTCCGATAAGCATGTTGTTCATCTAATTTGCATATATTTTCTTCACATACTCCTTATAGTAACAAAAGAGCTATCAAAATCACATGATAGCCTTTTTCGAAGGTAATGGATTAACTAAATGCGCTCTGAACAGGTTTGAATTTAAATACGACGAATCCAAATAGCAGCCATGGAGAAAATAATTTCTCCAAGCGGCAAATTTCTCCTTGGGAAGATAATGACGGTGCTTCTATGGTGACAGCATGCAGTGTGGCCAATATTCTGCAACTTATATTTTTATAGATTCCGGAATAAATCATATTGATTAAAACAGTTGAGCGCTATAAAATATATATTTTTCTAATATACATACATATAGATATGTTAATATGTTTTATGTGCATTCAATTTAATTATTTATTTTGTAGTATTGGTTACAATATTTTTATACTTCTTTGTGACTTTAATGCTTTGTTATTATAAAGCAATTTTTTAATAGCTTCAGGTGATTGCCGCGATCTCTTTCTAATGTAAATACGGTATTTACAAGAGATATAATAATGCAAATAGGAGACATTTCAATCTCCAAACAGTTAATGTAATAGCTGTTATAATTAAAATTACCATGAAGTGCCGACATTTAAAAGAGACATTACAATTTATCCAAGAAATACAAACATTTTTCTTTCTTAAAATAAACATTGTCAGTCTTTAAATTACGGTTTATTTAACGACGCTTGCACCTGCCTAGGTTATATCAGCGTCGCCGGTGTGCCGGAATTTTGTCCCGCAGGACTTCTTTTACATGCCACTATGATTAGTGACATGTCGCATATAAGCTCACGTAAATGTCATCGACTTGGGCAGGGCTCAAACCCGCAACCTCGGGCACAGAAGACCAGCGCTATACAAACTGCGTCATTCAGGACGACTTATCGGTCTTAATTTTGATCCAATAAACTTATAAAAAAATTAAGTTGTTCATATGATTTTATCTTTATCTCTCTTAGAATGAAGTGAATTAATTCCTCGTTAAGACACTGACTTCGAAACTTAACTGGACTTTATCAGAATTTTATTACAGACATTAAAGAGCTAGGGTTATTTAATGCTACCAATAATCAAATTAAAGCCATTTCACTGTACAGCGTTATCAAGCGGCAATATAATTTTATGCTGTAATGTTTTGCATATGTATGTTTCGATATATTTTTTGGTAATACTGCATCAACAGATTATGGAAATAGATTGCTTTCTTAATTCACTTAGTCTATTATATATAGTACATAGTTATTTAAGTTTTAAATCCAAGTATGTGCATTTTGTCTGCACTTTAGGGAAGATAATAATTGATACTTTTCTAAATAAAACGAATTCTATAAAATACTGTACTATTCAATTAAAATTTAAAGACACATCGTAACAATAGGCCTAAGACTTCCTACTATCACAGCAGCGACATTGTACGAGTATTCTCAAAATTTCCTCTGTGCCTAATGGTACCGTGAATATCTTAGAATCCAATGTAAGTGATTTCGATTGTGATAGGGGACGAAAGAGTTTTATACGTAAAAATACTAACAAAAGACGTTTGACAATGGGAGGCATGAAATTGTGATGAAATACACCTAGTCCCGCTTAGAGGTATCGAGAAATAAGTGACAATTTCAAGTGTAAGTAATGGTTTATTAACATAACTTTTTACATAACTTGATGTAAGAACTCTCCGAGTTCCGGAGAATGCTGAATGAAACTCAATGTGTGCGTCTTGACTAGCTCTGGAGGCAATTAACGACGGTATTCAACCTCCCGCCAATTGTTTGTGGTATTTGTGGAGTCACTAGCGCAGCTGCATTTGTGATCCGTTGTCTCAGTTCCTCCAAAGTGTTAGCTCTGCCTCTTTAGTACAAGCATTCTTCACAAAGCCTCAGAAAAAAATGCAAGGGAATCAGATCGGATGACCTGATTGGCCAGGCAATTGGTCCTCGTCTTCCAATCCACCTACGGCTTTGTTTCTTCTGCTAGCCATAGCACACACTGAACCTTCTGTTGTGGTGTCCACATGTTGACCATGGCGTGTTCTCGTACAAAATGGCACCAGGCTTGTTTTAGCAACAAAGAAACGAAAATTACGTATGCAGCTGTTTTCAAACTTGTTGCGTAAATTTGGACAGTTTCCCTATTTTGTCAGACGTAAATCTCAACTATATCTTTATCTGATTTTAAGTGGTGAGCATTTATTTCTCGATCTCTCTAAGCGGGACACTGTATGATAAAAAAGCGGAATGAAAAACATACACGGAGGCGTCCATTGTTAAAAACAAAACTTTTTATAACTCTGTTGTCAACAGGTATTATGACTACATGTCAGTTGAAACTCATTTTCTCGGGGTGAGCGAAGCTTAACGGATATGAATGTAGATTGAGCAGGATGGACGAAAATGCTCATTATGCTGTAGGTGTAACATTAAAATCCCCTGTCAAGAACGCTCCTCGCTTGAGCGTTGACTAGAACATGAAGGTGTCTGAAGGTGTTTCGTAGGACGAAGATAATTTGTACACAACATTATGTATTTCGTGGACTTTTTTTTCTATGAATAGCTAGAAGGAGAATATTTTTTTACACTGGCGTTCGAAGATATTACTCGACCGAGGCCAGCGGAGTCCTGCAGTCCGCAGCGCCACTTGTACTGCTCCTGCGTTCGTATAGCGTCATCGCGATAGTTCACATTACTCCCGCGGCTCCACTCGCCTCGGTCGAGTAATATTTGATCTCTACTAATCGACAGCGACCGATAATTATAATTTGTTCGTGTAAATGTGGATTTTTAGTTATTAATTCTATTAATAGATGGCGAAGATAACACTCAATAGCACCTACATAAATATACCTGCATTATAGAATTAAACATTTCATTCCCCTATGCTGATTACAAAAGCACTAGGCGTAGTGGGAAGCAGCTGGTATAGTCAATTCAGAGTATAAATTATACTTAAAAAAAACTTCATCATTTCCTCCAACACCTTTTCATCCTTCCCAATAAAAATGTCACCTATTGAAAACTAGGAGAACTATTTCAAACTCTCCACACCTGTGGAGTAACGTTAGCGCGTCTGGCCGCGAAACTAGGTGGTCCTGGTTCGATTCCCGGCCGGGAAAAGTTACCTGGTGAGGTTTTTTTCGGGGTTTTCCCTCAACCCAATATGAGCAAATGCTGGGTAACTTTCGGTGTAGGACCCTGGACTCATTTCACCGACATTATCACCTTCATCTCATTCAGACGCTAAATAACCTAAGACGTTGATAAAGCGTCGTAAAATAACCTAATAAAATAAATAAAAATATTTCAAACATTATCCATTTCTTATATCTTTGGTCCCGACTAATCTCGTGGTAAGAATGTTCGTTTCTACGACCAAAACTTTCTAGGCCAGTGTGCGAAGCACGATCGTAAAACAAAATGCCGTATTTGTGATAATTTGCTATATTTATTCCATCTATAATTTAATCCTTAAATTCACAAAGTATCCTACAAGATACAACAGGTTAATAATTAGGCCTATAGGGTATAATTCTAATACAACAATAGAAAAAAAATGTAAGAAAATTAAATTAAATTTACTATAATATTGCACAACATATAAAATATGGACATTGCGATAGTTGTTTTCTTTATAGTCCGACACGGTTTAATAAACTAGTGTGAGAAATGAAGTTTTGCTAATTTAAGGGTTAAAATCCACTTTCGCCCATCATAAAGATAAAGATAAAATAATGTACCATAAAGATCTAGAATAAAAGCACTACAGAATAATTTAGAAAGACAAAAAGATTAAATATACAAGAATTGTTTGGTAAAACATCCAGATAAATGAAACCCAATAGAATAATCAATGGCCAAAATATAAATGATAATGTAATATTTGGATTGAATCCTTAAGAATATTCAATGATATTTTTTTAATTAAAAAAAAATCGTAGACCCAGTGCTTTTAAAATATTCCATGTGAATTTTGGAAGTGTGCCACGTGCACCAAACAAAAGACCAGAAACACTCCACTGACTAGTGGGAAGGTTATATTTCTCACTTACATATGGGATGCAGAACTCATAAATCGATTTCTTCTCCTCATCAACGTGTTTTGCCTGCAGGGCATCCCTCTCAAACCGGATTGTAGGATCAAGAACTATTCCCTTAGATTGAGTCCTGTGGATGGCTATGGCTACAATATCACACAGGGCTAACGGCTTCGAAGCTGGGTACCTGGTTCTAATGAAGTGCACTGGAAGCAATTTAAAACATGGGGGCATGAGATAGTTACTCTGCCTGCCATTAAAATTCACTTCAATCAAATCTCCAAGGTCTCTGCCTGCCATTAAAATTCACTTCAATCAAATCCCCGAGGTAAAAAAAGCTACAATATCTGCTCTTCTGTTCGAATCTATGGATGAAACGCAGTGGATCTCCTCGTACACCTTCCATCCACGACGCTTGAGGACATCAGCAGTACCGGTCCTGGCCTTATGGTGTCGACTGCTGCGCAGCAGCTCCGTTTTTCGACAGAATCCCAACACGTGACCAAGAGTTTCCGTCTCGTTGCAGCCAGGATGACGTCAACGGGTTGTGTTGAAACTTCTGCCGGGCACGGATCTAACCACAGATAGATTGCTGGACATTTTAATTGCATTAATGTATTCTGAAAGAGGTTAATAATTAGGCCTCTGTGATATAATTTTAATAGAACAATAGAAAAAAAATAGTAAGAAAATTAATTTTAATTTACTATTATATTGTACAACATATAAAATATGAACATCGCGATAGTTGTTTTCTTTACAGCCCGACACGGTTTAATAAACTAGTGTGAGAAATGGAGTTTTGCCAATTTAAGGGTTAAGATTCATTTTCGCCTAACGTAAGGATAAAGATAAAGTACTGTACTATAAAGATCCAGAATAAAAGCACTACATAATAATTTAGAAAGACAAAACCATTAAATGCAAGAATTGTTTGGTAAAACATCCAGAGAAATGCAAACCCAATAGAATCATCAATGGCCAAAATATAAATGATAATGTAATATTTGGATTGAATCCTTAAGTATATTAAATGAATTTTTTTAATTTAAAATTATCGCAGACCGAGTGCTGTTAAAAATATTCCATGTGAATTTAGGAAGTGTGCCACGCGCACCAAAAAAAAGACCAGAAACACTCCACTGACTAGTGGGCAGGTTATATATTTATCACTTACATATGGGATGCAGGACTCATAAATGGATTTCTTCTCCTCATCAACGTGTTTTGCCTGCAGGGCATCCCTCTCACACCGGATTGTAGGATCAAGAACTATTCCCTTAGATTGAGTCCTGTGGATGGCTACAATATCTGCTCTTCTGTTCGAATCTATGGATGAAACGCAGTGGATCTCCTCGTGTACCTCCCATCCGCGACGCTGGAGGACATCAGCAATACCGGTCCTGGCCTTATGGTGTCGATTGTTGCGTAGCAGCTCCGTTTTTCGACAGAATCCCAACACGTGGCCAAGAGTTTCCGTCTCGTTGCAGCCAGGATGGCAACAACGGGTTGTGTTGAAACTTCTGCCGGGCACAGATCTAACCGCAGATAGATTGCTGGACATTTTAATTGCATTAATGTATTCTGAAATTGATAAATTTGCTTTAGAAGGCATCCAGGAATTTGCCTTGGCGCACTCAGAATACAGGATAACACCTTTGCCCTTATGAGGTAATTTACACCATGATTCAAACTTCTGTTCCGCAAGATCTCCCTCAATTGTCGACCTTTAGTGTTGAGAGCATTAGAAGACTTATTGATGTTTAGTCTACGTAGACTCAGTTGCTGTTCAAGGTGCAGGTTCCTTTTCAAAGTTAAGATGCACACCATTAATACAGTGAAGATGATTAGGGGAGAGTCGGGTAGTATCGGACATCGGGTAATATCGGACAGTGAGTTTCTTTCATCTACCACACGATGATAGTACCTGATTGACATGGTTACGTTTCTGTGATGTCGCATAAATAAATGTAACCATGTCATTCAGGTACTACCATATGGTGGTAGATGAAAGAAACGCACTGTCCGATACTACCAGATGTCCGATACTACCCGACTCTCCCCTACAGATGTTATAATGTAGACTGCTGGCCTCCCACTCTGCACAAAGAATTCCCAAACTTCGGACTTTTTCACTTGCGTATAACATTGAATTTGGCGTATCATCGGGCAGCTTTATAATTTCCTTCACAGCACTTCTAATAATTTTGTCAAGATCTCGTAAGAATGTATCAGATAACTGAGGTAATGAAGCACGTTGCACAGGGTAAATCAAATTTGGCCATATATATTCGTTTATAACTTTTAATTTTTGGTCTGATTTCAATAATTTTGTTTGGACGAGTCCATGCAAGTCTGAAGATAGGTTTTTGATAGTCTTGGTTTTATTGAAGGAGATTTTGTCTGTGAAATCTATTCCGAGATATCGGATACGCTAATTTTTATCACGAAACTAAGAAACAACATAGCCTTGTAGAAAGATAATGTCATCTGCACATAGCTTGCTCTTTCGTAAAACTATTGCCTTGCTTTTAGCTGGATTTATGTGAAGACCAATTTCAGTTAAGCTTTAGTGCTACCAATTAAAGCAAGGTCATCAGCGAAGGCTAGCGCAGACAAATGAGGTAGTTGATCTGATAAAGAATAGCCATATTTAGTAGAAATATCATAATCAGTCAGATTTTGTGTCACATGATTAGTTGCCAAATTAAATAATATGGGTGATAACGGAGAACCTTGTGCTACGCCAAAATTTAAGGCTATAGGTTTTGTTTTTAGAAAATTTGATTCAATTTGAATAGTATTTGCTGATAACGAAGAAGAAATTAAATTGTAGAGATCCCGTGGAATGCTTGCATGCGTAAGGACTCTTTTTGTATGTTCATGTCCGATGGAGTCGAAGGCCTTAGATACATCAACAAATACGATACAGCAATTTATTATTATTATTATTATTATTATTATTATTATTATTATTATTTTATTTTTTTTTTGCTGATTGAAGACAACCATTAACAATTGATGAATTTATATGCGTGCCAGGCAGAGCCATAAATCCTCGCTGATATTGATTTAATGCAATATAACTTCTCAATTTTGAATAAAACACTCTTTCAATAATTCTTCGCAAGACAGGAAATATGGTTATCGGTCTCCAGTTTTTTACATTTTTTTCATCACCGCCATTATAAATTAAAACTGTCCGAGCGTGTTTCAGAGGAGAAGGCATACAAGAAAATTGTAACATTGCATTGGTAAATAAGGTTAGGAATTTCGTTGTTTTGAGATGCCTTAATATGCGAACAGTAACGCGGTCCGGGCCGGGGGACGTGTCAATCTTAATGCCATAAAGAGCCTTATGAATGTCTTCTTCAGTAACGGTAATGTTGTCTGGTAAATCACTATTAGGAGCGAAATTGGACAGTGGTAAAACATTATTTTCCGAGCAAAATACATCTTCAAAATGATCAGAAATAACATTAAGAGAATTTTGCAGCATTGTTGTTTGCTTGATTTTCGCAAAATTTGTCGGGCTGTTTTCCTTCTTTGATTATAAAAATTACACTGCGCCAACTCATATTCGTATTTTTTTCTATTTACTTCCCTCTTTCGAATAGATTTTCTCACAGGATTATTAGATGACTGAAAATTATACTTATATTGAGTGTTTAATTTGCGATTTTTGTAATGTCGTATAGCTGGATGTTGAGGGCCAGGCAGTTCAGTGGTTTCATCAAGAAAAAAAATTAATATGAGCAACAATTTATTCAGAACGTGAAAATTACCGGAACGTTTTATATCACAGTTTTGTTATTAGCAAAGGTGAAGGGCTGCAGATCTTTGGAGTTGTACAAGGATTGGCGTTATTGCAATGGATCCCATGATCATTCTTCACGATGACGGTGTTACTATTAGCAGTATGCGCCTTAATTAATAGCGGTGGCTGAAGAAGTGTAGCCAGTAGTTGCGAAATTAGATTATTTATGATTTAATTATGCAGAAATGTGAAGCATTTTCAGAAAAAGATATCGTGTCTTCTAAAATATCCAAGCATTTATTTACTATAAGGAATGAGGAAATTAAAATATTACGTCTAGTTGACTGATTATAAGCATTTTTACGACAAGAATTTCTTTGCTATATTAGCTGACAACTGCCTCTATATAAGTTACGAGTGTAACTCTGTCTTCGTGTCCAATGTAATTATGCCATCAGATTAGATTTACTTTGGAACAAAATCCTAAAAGTTAAATATGACTAGGGGAACATTCATTACTTTTCAAAAATTTAATTCATCTTAACCATTAAGAAAATGTAGGCTATCGAAATAGACCTTATTTTTAAGCAGAACTTTATTTTTCCGAAGACTAAGTATGCACTCTCAGAACTGCACATCTTTCTCGTGAGGAATAATTTAAAAGATCTTCTAGGTACAAAAAGATTAATTCTTTAGGAACATTATTGCAAACTGTGACCGAAATATTATATTTTGCATCATTAGCATTTTAAAATAATGGTGAGAACGTGGTAATTGCTTTTCATAATAGTCCTTCTGTTGGTAATTTTAAATATTCCTGTCAATAAATTTCAAATGACAGATTTCTATAATAACATGTTAAATAATAGAAGGGATTAATGTATACGAATTTTAATTTATTGGTCTGTCCCAATATTTTGGGTTTGCCATGCGACACAGAATAGCTCGAAATAAAATCTAAAATGAAAAATTATATAAACAGGTTTCAGACAAAAGTGATTAAGACATAAAAAAATAGAACCAAGTATAATTTAAACTGAATGTACGCCATAAAGATGCTGACGAAATATCGCTACAGAAAATTTTACAATAGTGGTGACGATGGCATCTTGAAGATCTCTCGTCAGCTTGTATTTTTCCCTCCGCTTTACAAAGGCTTTCGGAATGGTGCCTCTCGCTCCAAAGAAGAGACCGCTAACTGTGATTTTTTCAATGTTGTATTTCGCTAATAGGTACTGAATCGTGGGCTCGTAGATTTTTTTTTCTCTTCTTTCACTTCAGATGGTTGAGTGGCTGAGATTTCAAATCTGATCGTAGGATCAATTATTTCTGCTGTCTGTTTATTCATATTTATAGCTATGATATCGATCCTGCGATTGCTTCCACCATCAGCAATACAATGAACTTCCTCGTGAACGTATAGATTTTTGGATCGATTGGATGTTAAGTTATGCAAATATTAGAGATGTACATTTACTGGTACAGTACAATCTAAAATTAAATACTTACGTTTATGGGGTTAATTCTAATTTTGTAATTTTATAAATTTTAACCAAAAATACTAGGAATAATTTATTTTAAATTTTGTAATTTTCACACTCTTTGTCACGTTCTCATGTTCGTAGACTGCATTCTGCTACCACCTTGCAGAGCTGAAATGAAAGAGAAAATGAGATTTTATAACTCTCGATAATGAGGAGTGATCATTTTTTTAAACGAAATTCTGACAAAGAAAAAGAATGTTGCATTAAAACATGGTGATATTTATAATTTCATTTTGTGATTAAGTATATATGTATGGTATCTTCCCTGGCAAAGCATAGTCACTTACACCGATCTGTACATACGTGTATATAGCCTAGAACAAAATTCAAGTTATCGTTATGAAATTTTGTGTTTCATATGTAGAATTTTTTATTTGTCGTGTTGAACAAACTAATACGATAACCGAACATTTCGTGCTTTCATTTATTGGCGATATTGTGCGATTATATAATGGCTGTTAACTTAATTATATACGCACACGATGTGCAGTGTATTGCCCAGTTTACATAACAATTGAATTATGGCCAATAAAAACACGCTCGTATAAAATTAGATTTACTTTTACGTAGCTATATAATCTTTACGCCATACCAGCCGTATCGAGGCATGACAGCTTTCGTCATTTTGAAGAGATAGAATAAGAGTTTATGCAGTGTGCGTCAATTTTGTGGTTGTGTTATACGTAATGCGTTAGAAATAATCTAATAAATTTCAACCTGGGTTTCATCCTTCCCAGGAATTATAATACGCAGTATTTGGCTCTATTGGTAGAAGCTACTTTGTTCCAGAAGTTTCTGAGTTCGAATCAAGGAACAGGAGATATATGAAGAATGTTAGCATTTTTACAGTAAGGATTTAATAACATTGAAACGAAAATAACATTCGGGAATAAACTTACAGAAAATGTAATTTTAAGTTTACAGAATTGATTTAATAGTGATAAAAGGAACATGATTCTAAGTGAGAATAAAAAATGATTCATTCTTGAGTCAAATACCTTAAATAATACTTGAAGGACTAACAACCTAAATGTGCTAAGTGACAAATTTTCAAATTTCATTCTATTCAATCTAAGGAAGGAACATCCAGATGACAATATCATACTATATTGTCTCTGTCGTAGCTCAACTGTAAGTGACTCATTCCTGTGCCAAAATTTGGTGTTGTAGGTATCTCAACGTACATTTCGCAGTGTGTTTTTCAACAATATCTTAGAAAGTTGTTTCTGTCACTTAGCATATTTAGAATGTTAGATCCAAATTGTATATCAGTAACGATAAATAATCCCTTTTAAATTAACAAATTCTATATACACCTTACTCTTTCAAATTAGGAAACTTAATATAGTACTTTACCTTATTTCAATTTACAGTGTGATTTTAAACTTATAGTGCGGTTATGCACGTTGTACCTGCTTATTCTTGCGTGGTGTCTTGTAGTGTAGGTAGTGATGCTGTGTTTAGGATTAGTAGTGTCATGACGAAAAGAGTGTGCATTCTGAAATTCGATTGAGTATTGAGGGTGTGCTTTGAATGAGATTGTGTGCGCCTGTACAAGTATATTTCTCATTGTTCCAGTATATTTTAATTTTAGCTTCTGTGTTCAATATTCAAAACTTCCAAAGTAATATGCAATAGTTGTAACGATATCTACATTGGACAAACTGGGAAATCTTTTCAAACATTTCAAAACGAACACATCACAGCTATAACCAATCCACACAATACATACATCTAAGTAGAAAACATCGCAAACTCCAACCACAATTACAAAAATATAGAAACAGATAATGACAGTTTTACACGTTGAACCCCAGTGCGTGCCAATTGCAAACACACTTTCGTCATTGCCTAGGCCACATATTCCTCGCTACATGACACGAGCAAAACCTGACTAGAAGTTTGAAAATGCCGACGGATCACTTCGAGACTAATCATTGAGGTAAAGTACCATAATAAATTTCATAAATTAGTCCTGTGAAGTATATATATATTTAATTTAACAAGTTTTAATTGGATTAAGATTAGTTGTAAAGAATTATTTATGTATAATTGAGACGGTCAGAAGCAAAGGGGTGTAAATGCGCTTACTTTATTTTCCATAAAATATGATTAAAAGTTATTAAGCGTTCCTAAATTTCGTGAAATTGTAATTTTAAATATTGATGTTAAGCTACCGAAGTGGTTAATGTGATTGGGTTGATTCTTCTTCAGTAAATATATTTTGTAACGTGCGTTAGAATGGTTGTAATTATTAATTAAAATAAATGTACTTAGCTTTATTTGTAAGTTAGAAGTTTCGATTTGCATCTTAATAATACATTCTTAATAGAGTAAGCTATTGCTAACTTAAAAATTAATAAAGGAAAATGTTGTAATGTTTCAAATTTAATTTTTATTTTAGACATAAATTGTGTTTGATAACTCATATATTCTATACCATAACAATAAATCTGAAATCATAGTAACATAGTAACAACTTCAACTTAATTACAGTAATAAAATCCTATAACAAACTAGGAGTTATTCTATTGAATAATTTAAGGTCACGATATCCAACTTATTGTGGAACATGTAAAAAAAAAACTCTTTTAGAGTTTTGTTATAATGTTCGCAGTATCATGTTTGAAATAAGTCAGTCCATCAGAAAGATTTAAATATATGGTAATTTTAAAAGTTGTGAACAGGAAATATTTCTTTGTTACATATTTCGTTTAAGTACCTTTTTCAAAACTGTTGTATGTATTTCAATATTTAATGACATAACAATTGAAGGATTCAGAATCATAGTGGGCTAAGCGCCGTTTACTAAAACCGTAGAAAAAAAAGGGTTAAAATTAAGTTATTACCATATTTTAATGAAAACATATAGCAAGTAAAATGAAGTATACACATTAAAACTATAAGATATGTACAGTAAATCTTCATTAAACTATGGTATTCGCTTAACTTTAACCCTTGCTTTCTCCGTTTTTAATAAATGGCGCTTGGCCCACTATGGCTCTGAACCCTTCAAATTAGTCATAATTGTACGTCGCAATTTTTCCTTAAGTTTTATACATACCTATTCTGTTAAGTGAACTTGGCTTTTAAAGAGATAAATACTTAGGTACAAGAAATTTTTCTCTCAAATACCATTGTATATTCTATACACAATATGAATCACAATTTCATTTATCTTGTACCCCTGCACGTCATTTGTGTGTATGTATAATCATCTCGTAGCACCCTGTCTTGCTTGTGTATCACAGATTGTTGCGGATCTCTTGGCACTGCATTAACATTCCTTTGCATCATACATAGACCCAAACATGTGTTGCTTGTTCGTTCTGCTGCATTTTTTGTTCATCCCTCTTTAGATGACTACAGGAATGTCCTTCTCACAGAAGAATGGTAGAGAGTAAAAGCATGGTACATCTCTCGTCCTTCCCTCGATGTGGAATGTGACGCAGGATTCTCCTGGGTCAGCGTTGTCTGGCTCGTTCACAAACCAAATTGGGAAACCGGGGTTGAAAGGCTTGCCTAAGAAATAATAATGCAAATAATATTTTCACAAATTGCACGTCTAAATACAAACTTGTTACATTTTAAAATAAATCGTCCTCAAGATAACCAACATCACCAATACCACCACCAATATCATCATATGAAGGGTTCATAACCATAGTGGGCCAAGCGCCATTTACTAAAACCGTAGAAAACAAGGATTAAAACCAAGTTATTACCATAATTCAATGGAAACATATAGCAAGTCATATAAAGTATACACATTAAAATTAAATTATATGTCAATCTTCATTAAACTATGGTATTGACTTAATTTTAAACCTTGCTTTCTTCGTTTTTAATGAATGGTGCTTGGCCCACTATGGTTCTGAGCCCTCCATATCACCATCATCATCATCATCATCATCATCATCATCAACAACACATCATTATTGTCTATAAAATAAAGCATCCAGAATTAGTTAAATTTCTTACTTTTTATTGCTTTAACTTATGAACAGCGTTAATACTCATATTTGAATTGTATGTAACAGAAAATACATATAGGCATATACGCTTTAATAACATCAATGGTAACATACTTTTTTTGGCTATATTCGACCTATGTTAATAGCAAAAAGGAAAAAAAAATGTTTGAAACAAAAATTCGAATTCGGTTGCCAAGGGAACTTTTACGTCGTATCCGATAAAATTAGTAGCCTATTGGAAAGAATCCATTTCTATATACAAAGGGAATCTACATTGGGGATTGCACAGTGATTCCTGCACAATAAAAAAAATTCGATACAAAAGTTTAGTTCAATATTTCTAGGCTTTTAGTGCTTAGAGTGGAAGAAATATTGCTGTGGTTATACTTTAAATTACTTGAATTAATAATTTCCCTTTGTTGTCGTATTAGCTTCATCTTCCTACGATATAATTCAATCTAGTGGGGAAATCAAGAAGGTTTCGCAGCCCCGAAGTGGCAAAATAGCTAATGAACTAAAGTATTGTTCTGTTATTTATTCTCAATACATTTCAATAGGTACAGTACATAATTATCATCTCCCAAATTCTTCTTGAATAACAGATAATAGCAATATTGCGTAGATGAGGCATATTCAGTTACTATTACATTAAATTTATAACGCCACCTCGATAAAAATCCATGCATAGGCTATATCTATGACTGTTTAAAATCTCACGTGGATTTAGTTTCAAAGTTACTTGCTTCTTGTAAATGAATTAAGATCATAAAATGTTACAGAAATTCTTCTAACAATACATAGGCCTAGACTAGAGTTTCAACATTCCATCAATAGGTACATATTTAAATGAATCTTTTCGTAATATACTCGTAGTTTGGAATTTCTGCCAGTCTAACGCATCTGTTTGAAAACGGATTCAGTATCCTCTCTGACCGTTATAGTTTTTTTCTAGCTTCTTTCGAAAATGCTGTTGTTTACTGTAAAAAAGTACAAATTTAATTGTATGTCCACAAATACAAACTCATCATTTGTCGTTTCATACGTTACGAAGCTAAATTTTTCACAAGTTCGTCAATACACTGGAACGGATAAAATTACTTTTGTCAAGTGATATTGACCAGACATCAAGTTTCCTTCTGTTTGAAAAATATGCAGCCAGGAAGGCCAGTCTAACAAGCCAAAGACAAATGGAAAATAGTTTTACATATTCCGATTTCTCATCTTAGTATGCCTACAGATAGGTATGTACATCAGACGTGCGGTGGTGTCCATTGGTTTTGAATAAAATTATCGTTGTTTTGATTTTACAGGGATTTATATTTTTCGGTACACTAATGAGAGTATATGAAGGGTTCAAAACCATAGTGGGCCAAGCTCCATATATTAAAGATTTAGAAAACGAGGGTTAAAATTAAGTTATTGCCACAATTCAATGGAAACATATAGCAAGTAATATAAAGTATGCACATTAAAACTAAATGATATGTCAATGTTCATTATACTATTGCAGGCTATCCACTTATCTTCAACCGTTACTTTCTTAGTTTTTTAATAAATGGCGCTTGGCCCACTATGGCTTTGAACCCTTCACATCTACTACTCAAGCATGTGTCTGCTTTCTTTAAAAACTCATTATTTTATTGATAATTAATGACAGCCATATAAATAATAATAATAATAATAATAATAATAAATCTGTATGTTTTTTAATTTGATTATTTAAAGACACTGTATCAACTACGACGTTATTTGGCGTCGATGAGATTGGTGATGGGAAGATGGTATTTGGCGAGATGAGACCGAGGATCCGCCATAGATTACCTGGCATTCACCTTACGGTTGGGGAGAACCTCGAAAAAACCAAACCAGATAATCAGCCCAAGCGGGAATCGATCCCGCGCCCGAGCGCAACTTCATACCGGCAGGCAAGCGCCTTAGCCGACTGAGCCACGCAGGTGGCTATCTGTATGTTACATTCAAATTGTTAGAATCTTCATTCTTATATAGCAGAATCCAAAATATTAAGCATCACAATAGCCGATATAATTTCTTGAATTAACATGTATATTGCAACACAGCATTAACTCACCTTGCACAGTCGTGAACTGTCTTTTCTGCTCTGGATCATTCACGCCGATGTAAGCCTGATTCCTAAGAATAGATGCGGCCGGAATGTTAGGATGTCTCTGAAACAGCTTCAGAAACACCTGAACACGTTCCTTTGTGTCAGGTACAGCGAGGTGTGATCCAACTGCTGCACATGCGTCGCGAGCTCCTTCCCAATTCTTGTGACTTGGATCCAGCTTAAACCAACCCACCTGAAACATAAGATGTGTGATGATGATTTGTACTCCAAGTACTATTCTCGTACCAGAATTTTAACGTGTCATGAATTGTGAATCGCAATGTAAAACTACTATTTTTATCGAGAATATAGGTTATTTTCTTTTATTACAAATTTTGTGAACATTCATAGTTCGTAAATTGGTAAAATTATTGATATTTCCCTCTCCGGGATTAAAGTTTGCAATATCATCGGCAATTACAACGAACTGTCAGTGGCTGGAGTAGCCCGTCTGTATGTGCTGCAGTGCTACAGCACAATGATAATTTTTGCTCAAATATATTTGCAATACCATAGTATTTGGTGTGTCATATAACAATTTCCCGTGTTTATGTTCATGACGCGTTATAGAATGTTTAGTCTTCGCTCTTCGCTCTTTGGTGCCTCGGGGGGATCGTTTTTCTACTAAGAACTCTATATGAGAATGTAGACTATTAATGCGCATGTGCGAAACTGAAATCACTGTTCTGATTGGCTATTTTTACGCGGGGAAGTGCTGTAGTCAGCTTCAGCACGACACAGCTTGTAGATTGCAAAAGTAAAGCGTAACGAAAGAATGCTTGTTCGTGGAAGAACTCGAACTATGTACAATGTAATTCAAGTGACCGACTGCTGCTGCCATCTACCTGTTATTTGAGGTTCCTCCTGAATCAGTCAACACGCGACGGAAAATGGAATCCCAGAAAATTGAAGCGAAGAAAGTATGTGACCGTATAATTCAGGAAACAACTCATTGTTTCCAGTCTTTAATCTACCCAGACGCAACAAAACTGTTAAACAGCAATTTTTTTGACAATTTTAGCATATTTTTCCTGAACGCGAACTTGAAGTTGCTGTCAACAGCTATACTATACTGAACAAAAGAGTGTTAAAGACACAACTTAAGAGTTCTATATGGAAGACCCGACTTCCAAAATATAGATGGAGCTGTTGAATTGTTACACTACATAACATAGTCTCCAACAATTCACAGGATCCATTCTGTAAAGTAACGAAGTTGTTAAGTATTTTGGTTACAACACCATTTACCACTGCTGAACCAGAAAGATGCTTTTCTTGCTTGAAACGCATCAAAACGTTTTTAAGGAACACTATGTCCCAGGATCGTCTCACTGCTCTTGCAATACTGTCAATAGAAAAGAGTATGATGTTCAAGATGGAGGGATTTAACGGTAATTGACAAGTTCTATAGTAGGAAGGAACGTCGTAAGGACTTCATATTTCGTCACTAGGCGAGTCTCAAATTAAGATAAATACATACAAGTGTATACAGTAGGCCGATATAGAGATTGTAGCACTCACTATTTTGACCACCAGCCGCTACTGGTCAGTGGGCTCATATCGAAACCTGTATTGAAATTTCGCTGACAGAAGGCACGTCTTGTAAGAATGCCACACACCAAAAATCAGGTGCGAGTTTCAAATGAATGGTCCTAAGATCGAAGCTTCAATGTCGCCTGATAAAGCAGCCACGCATCTGCAATTGGGCACCCCTCCTCAGCAGTAATGGGGTAAAGTGGGGCGTCCTGTGATACTGCCAAGCGGTTGTGCAGAGCTGCACAAACCCAGAGATAAAACTCTATGCTTTTCCCTTAGGGTGCTATGCATAGACATTTCGCTAGCCCCGGCTATCGAGTGATTTCTTATACAGGATTCATATCATATCTCTAACACTGCTTTATGAATACGAAAAACGTTAGTTCGCTGATCACCTACCGGAAGCCCGCGCTAAGAATGTCTATGAATATGGCCCTTAGTGTTTTAACAGAGACTGCTGTCTCGATTCCGCAAAGTTACAGTTTGAACTCCCAGGTAATTTTTGAATATGGGCTTTCTATAATGTGTAGATCCTCTTAGCGAAATTGCAAGGTAGGTTACGATATTAGCTCACGAACATTTACCTTGTTAGTAAACCTACAAGTTGCCGAAAGATTGTGCGTTAAAGAATTATTTAAATAACTTTTATTCATATGAATAGGTTTTCATTACTTCAATTTCCTTTTAAAACAATTACTAACAAATTAAATTAAAAAACATTGTCTTTTAAATGGAATTAATTTTGTGCTTTTCAACAGCACTGTAGTACAGGTATCATGGAAACATAATTATCTTGTCATAATTTGAGATGATTGTAGTTTACGTAGTACCTATAAATACAAAAGATATTTTGATCGCACTTATAACATGGTCACGTGCATATACAGACAGATTTAAAGCTTAAAATGCAAATATAACAGATCCATGAGTAATTAGAATTAAAGTTTTTTTTTAATGTACTTACGCCTTTAAAATATTCGAAGCCATCTGGATCCTCAACTACTTCATCTGTCTCTTCACTTTCATCTTCTGACTCGTGGCTTTGGATTTGGGGATCTGGAAGTAGTCCGAGTGGGGGATGATATTCAGTTTGCTGAAATTGGTCGGCTGACCCCTCTTTTGTATTTTCGAAGTGTGGCATGAAATATTGCCCTGACTCGTCTTGATAGCGAGGAGGTAAAGTCAAAAGATCTACTTCTGGTAACATGACCTCTGAACCTTCACTTTGTTCATCTGTAAGATAATGCGTAGAAATCATGGTTCCTTCTTTTGGTGTTGCTATCTCTAAGTCTTGTCCATCATCCTCTAGAGGATATAGGGGAGTGTTAATCATAATTTCTTCTTTTGGTGGCAGCATTTCATAAAGATAGTTTGGTCGTCCGTACAACCAAGTCTGGAAAGGAGGTTTTAACATAATGTCTAATTGGGGAAGTCGAAGTTCTGGTCGCAGAAGAGGCATCTGAGGCTGGGGAAAGTATGAGTCGTAATCTTTCGTCTTGAAGTCGTCAACCGGTATGTCATTGTCTATTTCGTTGTTTGAAATCTGGTTTTCAGCATCGTCATTGTTGCTGAGCTGCTCGGACGGTGCTGCAGATGACTTCTCTATTTCGACATCATGTGAATCATCAGCGTCGGAATTGTCCTGCTTCTGGAATTTGATGCGGCTGATGTCCATTGTCCAATAACCGGAAGAGTTCTGGGCGCGTTCGCCGTGCTTGTGTTCAATGTTAACCTGTGGACAATTGGACAAAATAATTAATTAGACGGCCTCCATTGTAACTTAAATGGTAATGTTATATTCTGCAAATTCAGTGAACCTCAGTTCGGTTTTTGGCAAGAAACTGGGAATATTTTTGTTCTCGAATATCGGGACAGTTTGAAGATAAATCCCTGTGTTGAATTTATATGCTGTATGCCAAAGTATAACTACCCTGTAGCACATTAACTATTGGTCTATGATCTATGATCATTTTCTGAAATATTTTAGAAATGTTGTAACGCGTTATAAAATCCTCGACAAGCAAGTTAATAACTTGTACAGGAATGTATTGCCCTAGATCATATATGTAACAGGTAGAACATCGCTATGTTAAAATCGTTTGCAGTTTGAAGAGAACAACCGCCATGATCGCCACCTGTCCGCCGTAAACGAACACAAGATGGCAGTACAGTCGCTAATGCAATTCATATGGGAATTATGACGTCACTATTTATATAACAACTAGATGGGAGCGTAGTAAATCTGACAAAAGTTGTTAACGTCAAAGCCTATAAGGCCGACCTATCTGGGGTATATATGATCTAGGGTATTGCCTAGCAAGAAGTGAATTCGCTGATTTAGCTATGAACTTTGGTTAAAAGTTAGCACTTATTTTATCCGCACGTGGATACACATCACACTATTCAATAAGTAGGTATATTTATTCAGACCAAATAGAAGTAACATTGCCTGCATATGATCGTGTTTAATTCTAATTGGTTATCGATGAGGAAATGACAGAACTATTTTTCTTTGCGGAATTCCATTGTATTCACTTACATCGTTAGTACTGTTGAAGATAATCGGATGTGCTAATTGTAGTCTGTGTTAATTATGATGACACTATGGTTTTTCTTAAGGCATGAACGTCTTAAGAGTATTTTTTTCTACTTGGTTATTTAACAAAACTGTATCAACTACGAGATTATTTAGCGTCGATGGAATTGATGATAGCGAGATGATATTTGGCGAGATGAGGCCGAGGATTCACCATAGATTACCTGACATTTGCCTTACGCTTGGGGAAATGCTCGGAAAAACCCAACCAGATAATCAGCCCAAACGGGAATTGAACCCGCGCCCGAGCGCAATCTTAAGAGTATTTTTCCAACTGAAGATGAAATGCGGTTTTCAACAATTCAAAATCCTTTGCTTAGTGTTGGACTTTTGGCCGTTATTAAGCTTTTCATTGTCCAAGTCACAGATGTGCTCACGGCGGGCATTTTGCACTTTGGGCACCCAATGCATTGGGTGTGCGTGCGCTGAAAACTAACTGCACATGTCAACAGACGTGTCGGTCGCGTAAACCTAGCGTAACCAAGCAGAAACATCGCTGACGGTTTATGAAATGGATAGGTCTACTGATACGGTACCAGTATTCATTCATTCATTCATATTCATTCATTTACTTATGCATTACTCAGATACTTATTTCGTTAACGGACATTTATTTATTTATTTAACAAATTCAAATTAATTAAATATTCTTTTCAAAAAAATAAATGCTAATGCATAAAGCAAAACATTTTGTTGTTTAGATAATGTAAATATATTATTAATAGGTACGTGTCACAGTATCGTTGAAATTACTCCAGATTTTGTTAATCATGTTTCTTATATTCTATGAGTTTCAAATTAGAATGTGAATTAGATTTTCACATCAACATGAAGCTTTAAAATTCAGATTTCTCAAAACTTTAAATTTTGAGTTGTTTCCCTCTTGAACTGGGCCGTCGATATCCTGATTAAACCTAGCATAACAATTAAAGTAAGTAATATTAGTTAAATTGAGTGTGATGAGTGAAATTAACTAAGGAAGTAAACTGTTACGATAAATGGAAACGAAGTACAATTAGTGTCTTTCCATTAGCCTATATTATATTATAATGGTGATTTCAGAAAATCGTGATGAATTTGAGTATGATTATCACCGGGAGTCGAACGCAGTAGTCAACCATTCTAGAAGCGATCCGACGTAAACTAAGGTAAAACTTAATGTAAGTGCAATAAGAAACGCGCACAACAAATATTATTTTTTTTTTTAGAATTGGTATCATAACAATACTGATGTTCGGTAAAACCGCACACCACAGTAACAATAAATAAATTGGTGCCAGAAGGGCGACTACGTAACAGCTACTGGAGCATGGAGCTATGAAAGGAAATTATATATTCACCTATAGTCCCGTCGCTCTAATTTCCGGCAGCCAATCGCGTTGCAGGTCGGCTACATTTAAACGTGTGCGTCTTGTGATTCGCTGATTCATTTCTTAAGGCTCGATAAATACTTAATATAATCGCCCGCCATTTTAGCTCTTTCGTTGGCGTTCGCAGAAAGCACACGAAGACGTTATTTGCCGCTCAATTATTTGCTGAATTACATTGCGTATGATTTATTATCATAGGAGCTACGACATGATAATGTTTGACGGTGTGGCAAATAGATTCCTCGTATGGTAGCTCGGCAACGTAAGAACAAAAATGGCGAACGATACTACCTACCTACCTAGACTTTATAGAGCCTTCACTTTCTAAGACGTAAGCAAAGAGCCGGAGTCATGCCGGAAATAACAGCGTCGGGACTTTAATAGGAATGTATCCTCTATAAGCGAAATTTCCTCCGAAAAAGTTTTTAAGTTTTCAGAAAAATAGAGTCGGAAGTACGAAGTTAAGAAAAAATATTATACCTTGCAAAATATTCGACAGAGAGTAAAAAACACTTCAGTTATAAATAAAGAATTAAATAAGAGCATTAATTTATTATTGAATAAATTCATTACTAAATTGAATTAATAATAAAATTAAAGGAACAATTAAGTGAATGAAGCAAAATAATAACGAAGGAATTAAGATATGATTGAAGTACAAAATTAGTCATTGAATTAATGAAAAATGCATTACGAAAACATTAAATACATGGATATATAAATACATTTTCATATAACCATACGAGGTAATACTATATGAAGAATTATCTGAAACAATTAATTTATTAAGGAATATGAGAAATAATACTATATTTATTATTATATTATGTATGAAATAAATAGGCTTCAATGTAGAAAACGGATGAGACGCAGCTATATCGTTGCTCTAAGTCACAGTAGTCGGTTCGAATCTCGACTAGGAAATGAAACTATGTAATTTATTATTATAACGTACTAAATTATTTTATTGCGCCGGGCGTCAGGTAGACAATAGGTTAAGGGAGACCCTCTATGTCTTTGTAGTTTCAGGTAAAATAATTACAAAATGGACGCCCAGACCATTCAGGGATTAGAGCTTATGGATTTAATTAGTCATTGCTGTATGAATAATAATTACAGATTTAATTGCTGAAGAAAACAAGAAGACAAATTAGGATATTTTGAAAGAATTAAATATTGACCCAATTTTAGAGAAAATTCGACATTATAGACAGAAATGGAAATCTCATATAGTCAGGATGCCTGGAAAAAGAATACCACGCCAAGCACTAAATTACCACCCTTTGTGAACAAGATCTTTGGGCCGTCCGTTGAAACGATGGAGTAAGACCGTAACAGGCCACCAGGTTTAGTACGTGGTAGAAAGTTTAAGAATAATAATAATAATTAATGAAGATTGTATAAGTGAAAGAAATAAATGAAATACTAAGGAAATAAATAAACAAGTCAATAAGTAAGTAAATAAATACCAAAATAATTAAAGTGGATAAGACATTTAATTCAAATTGTAAAACAAAAAAGTGTCAAATTAATTAGACAATTTAAGGAATGAATGAATGAATGAATTAATTTATTTATTAATCAATCCATCTCTGTGAAGTAATGGTAAGCATGTCTGACCGTGAAACAAGAGGTCCTGGGTTATAATCCTGGATGGGGTTTTTTTGCCAAGTGTTTTCTCAACCAATTGAAGCAGAATTACCGAGTAATCTCCGACTCATTTCGCCATTATTAATTCGAATGCCATTGTCATCATTGCCATAGCCCGGGTTAAGTTCACGGAGTTGTGTGCTATATTTGTACAAGAGCACGGATGTTCGACGACAAAATCATTCTCAGAACAGGACTGGTGAGCACAATAAGCCCAAGGCTGCGGTGTACGTCATAAAAAGTATACATAAGAGATTTAAATAATATAATAATTATAATATAATATAATATAATATAATATAATATAATATAATATTATAATATAGGTCTAATAATTATCAGAGACTAATAAGAAAATAAATTATTTAAGAATACCCCTATCTGTGCAACAATTTTATTTCTTCGGTTTTATCTAAATAATAATAATAATAATAATAATAATAATAATAATAATAATAATAATAATAATAGAACATTTTCTCTGTTCATAAAAGGTCTAAAATAATTATAACATTTACTTTGTTTATGTGCATGAATATTGCACGTCAACAATAATTGTGATTAAAGAGTTAAATAGTAGATACCGCAATAATTAATATTCTTAAAACGTATTTACATGCCAAAGTTACCCACACTGAATACATGATTATCAAACAAACTTAAAAATAAACCCGTCAAGGTTCATTTTCTACGGGATAAAATTTGCAGTTAAAAATAAAATAAAAAAGTATAGAAAGGAATATAAATAGAAGAACTGTAATTAATCTGGAATAACAAACAAGGTATGAATGTTAAAAGCGATTCCTTTTTAAACCGAATATTTCTGCGTCAACTCAGTAAACTTTGAAAATAATTATAGATCTGTCAAAGTTACTCCATTTCACGGTATATCCCGACTTTGTGATCTCACTTTTAATAAGGACGTAATAATTCTAACAAAAATTGATATAACATGCAACATTTGTGATTTAGCTAAATCCTTGATCTAAATATGAAGGAAATCCAACATTGTTTAAAAATTAATCATTGCACAGAAACAATGTACCAAAAACCATTTTTTCTATACAAGGGATGCTAAAATATTTAGGGCCTATTTTCGTGGGTAATATCTCGAATTAATATTTTAAAACAGCATAATACTTTTTCTGAATACTGCGTATAATTATAAAATAAAATGCAGTGAAATATTATTATTATTATTATTATTATTATTATTATTATTATTATTATTATTATTATTATATCTTGAAAAGGCAAACGGATATACGGTATATGAATATGTTACGCAATAATAGTCTTGAAGTAGAAATACATCTATGGATGTAATCTGCGGCAATTATGGTACTAAGTGCATTTTTTATATCGCAATTTCACTTTTGGCTTATAGAATTCGGGTTGCTGAAATACCTCCATGTCGCCCAAATTCGCTGTCCAATTTCCCGAATCCGTGTCATCTGCCGTGAGCTCCAGGTCTGTCTCCTCTGCAGGCAAAACGGCGGCCTTGCAGGTGCCTAAGATGGCAGCTGATAAACACAACACCACTACCGCATGCATCGTGTTGGTACTTGGACTAACAAATGCAGCAGCTTGTAAAGAGGTGCTTCATTTTATAATGGCTCAGCGAGGAAGAGCAAGAAATTCATCTTTCCCCGTCACGAGGCCACCATTGTGCTTCCTCGTGTGGGAGTTTCGTAATATCAAACATCTTAGCCAAGGTCAAGCAATTCTCAGAAGAAGCTACACCAACACTTACGTACATTATAATCACAATATTTTCAGTACCTGTCGTGGTCTTCAAAATTAATGGTATTATCTTCTTTGCCACTCAAGCTACTATTAAATACAAACATTGCTTCCGCAGAAACATTGTTTTCCAAGCACTACAACTCAATTATTGCCAGGATTCGTCTTTTGTTTGTACATAGATGTTACTCCGAATACTGGAATGGATGGAAGTACAATGTTCAATATTTCTGTAACCTCCTCTTGTTGGTAATTTGTTAGATATACCATAACAAAATAAAACATTGGAGATAGAAGTCATGAAAAATACATACACGTAGGATTCCCCCAGTTCAGATTCTGGCCAAGATACTGAATAGTAAGTGACTTGCATTATTGAATGACCGTGACATTATCTTAGGTCCTTTTGTGCCTTAAAAGAAGCACAAGATATTTATAATTTAAAGGTTTAGTGGTTGCTTGCCACAGGACTCAAATTTCGTAACGTCGCACCCTAGGGATGGCGGGGGATTTTCATGGGAAATAATCTGTTCATTTGTCTACTACTTACTGAGAAGCTAAATCCTTTGGCTTAATTGAGATATCGTTTGATGTAGATTGTCGGCTTATGGAAGAAGATTTTATGAAGGAGATTTTGTATTTATAATTCCATCATTTTCTCTCTCTCTCTCTCTCTCTCTCTCTCTCTGAGGCCTGGAGGGGAACATCTCTGTGCACCGCGACCTATGGTCTATTGTGCGCCCCTGCAAGCCCACCGACCGCATCCAGCCGAACCGGCTTAACCGCTAACACCCTAATGACCAGTCCCGCCATCCCTCCAAGTCCATATACCATTCCACACCCAAGAGCCCCACATTCACCCCCTTAAACGGTCTGAGGTGTAGACTACCCCTTCCGTCTCCTCAACGATCTGAGTTGTAGACCCCTCTCCCATCGGGAGGGGAGTGGTTTCCACTGCTGAGTCACCAGTTACCATGCTTGACATATCCATAGAGGCCGAACGAGTGCATCAGCAGCTTCGGAGAACCGCCACAGGCGCGATCTGAAAACCAAGGAAGACAACCAGAATGATGAGGGAGGAAAGGAAGTGGCGAGAACGAATGGGGTTCCATACGCCTGATAAAGTTACCTGATATTCATCCATAGTGAGGGAAAACCCGATAAAACCTCGCCCAGGCAACTCGTTCCATCCGGGGAATCGAACCCCGGTCCGCTGGTTTCGGGAACGAAGACGCTAGCACGAGGCCACAGCGATGGGCAATTCCATTACTCTGATTTAAGTATTTAGTAATAGGTAGAGCAATTTCTAGGACGTCAAGCGTGGTGAAAGATGGATTCTGTGATCTTATTCGGTATCAGAGGTTTTACGTAAAACCGCTAATGACTTAAATGGAACAAACCCAGAAACGTTGTTGCCTAAGTTTCCCCGGTGTAAGCCAAAGTTCCCCCATTTTAGTACTCGAAATCATCTCTGACGATTACTTTTATTTCGTTATATCAAGCAAAGTGAAAAATGAAATTATGTAGGCATATTTCATTAAAATATATTCTTTGAAATTTATTTTCCCTTCATACAATATTATTTTTAGAAAAAAAAAATCCTGAGCAAGATTCACACAAATCATTAGATTTATATTTGACTTTTATTTAAGCACAGATCTTCTTTGTTTAACTCCTGAAGTAGTTGCCGTTTCGTTCCTTTTAACTCTCTTGAGGACTGAAAATGTCATTCTCATGGACTGCTGCTTTGGTCCTTCTGGTTCTCATCGAACATTCGAAAAAAGACGAATTTTCTCTGCGGCAGTTTTCATAGCTCTCACAACCATTAAAGGAATTTACAAAAAAATCCACTTAGGTCACTGCAAGAGCGCAATGAATATTACATGAAAAATAATAAATGAAATTATACGTCATTCGTTATCTCGTTAAGCTAAATGCAAGCGTGTGACGTGGCTTATAGTAAGAACCTTATGGTGGAGATAAGTGAGCTAGGTGTCTTCAAGTGGAAGCATAGCGAGGGAGGGAATCTTTTCAGTTTACTTTTTTCTTCTCCTTATGGTCAAGTAGATTTCACGAGGTAACAAATTACCTATACTTATTTTCAAAAGTAGGACTTCCCTAAGATGGAATCATTTCTTGGGTTTATGTATCGTTTAAAAATTCTAATTCACAAACCGGTTCAACTCTGAAGCAAATCAAAGAAAGAAGACCGTTCTTATTGGGTCCGTTTTTATTACCTGAACCTTGAGAGTACATAAGAATACCTTAAGAGTTCCTAATAAAGAGGGCGCTGAAATTTAAAACCCTGTAATAACAGACATTCATTTTATTTTGTAAAAGAACTAATCGGAAGT
Source organism: Periplaneta americana (assembly GCF_040183065.1). NCBI lineage: Eukaryota > Metazoa > Arthropoda > Insecta > Blattodea > Blattidae > Periplaneta > Periplaneta americana. The sequence continues at coordinate 65,926,032 of NC_091127.1, read as the reverse complement.
AAATTGAGATATGCCAAAACAATAAAATTCGGATGGAGAAAAAGATAAAACCAGAGACATTTCATTGATCAAATCTTATATAATCTTCCAAGGGCCACATCAATCTGCTGTTGCGATGTTCATGTTGATAACAAATCATGATTGCTTGGCAAGCCACCTGCACAGGATAGGAATTTCCCATACATCATCCAGTTTATTGCCTGATGCAAATGGAACACATTAAAAAATGCAAAGCATTGCTACGAGAAGTTGAGATTGTACAGAAATGTTCTAGAATTCAAGACGGTGAATGACTTCATTGTCAAGTGCCTAGGCTTTGGACTAGAGCCAACGAATTTGACAAGGCAGAATATAATTTTAATTAAAGCCATAGTAAGTTAAAAGTGATTATGAAAAATTTGAATATCTCAGGCCATGAGACTTCATACTCCTGTGTGAAGGGTCTCTCCTGGATAAATGTATGGTATCGTTCTTCTTAAAACTGTGAACTGTGGCTTATCGTAAAATTCTCGCAGACTTTGTCTAGCTGAATAGCTATTTTCTTTTGTTTGCAGACATTTAGAACTGTATCTTTGTATCGACATCTTCAAAGAGTTAGAAAAAAGAAGGCTTTCTGTGTGTTTATTTTAAAAGGTATCAAATATACAGGGTGATATTAAATTCAACTCACAAACTTCCAGCAGTTGTGAGGACAATCTGTTAAACAATTAGACTGGTAACCAGTGGTCAGAAACCAATAAATTGTTCACAAGGCACAAGCTATTTCTACTTTATCACCTTACTTTTACTTTTACCTCTAAAACAGTTATTTTTCATTTAAGAAAGCATAATTAATTAGTTAACAAAAGATGACATTAATACTTTATAAGAAACTGTACATACAAAAAAGCAAAATAATTAACACATGAATGTAATTGCACTATCATCTAACAGAAATTACTCTGCAGAATTTGTTCAGAATGTGATTCTCCATACTCCTCTGCACCTCAGTCATACCTCGTCAGATCATCGCAAGCATGTAAGGAATAACATTGCCGACTGTAGCAACGACCCTTCCTTTAAGGTCCTCGTGGAAACAACTGGAGTACGATAATTTTCAATCTTCATGTCGCCCACACAAAAAGATCTAACGAGCTTAGATCAGGCGATCTAGCAGGCAAGGATACTGGACTATAAGGCCCAATTCATCTATCACGAAATGCATTGTCAAATTATTCCAAACCAATGCACTGTTTAACTAGGTGATTAGTAAACGGAATGCCTTACGTTCTAGACTGAGTTGAGGTACATTATGAGCGCATATATTTAACAGGATGTAATTTTGTTATAGAATTCTTCCCTGGACATTTTCGATCCCTGTTGCTAAGAAACAAATAGTTTCGGCATGTGGTTTACCATCTCAAAATACTGGGTGAACAATCCTCCGCTCGCCCGCTTTGACTGCTTGCAGGTCTTGGGCGAGTCAAGCCGATAACCACTGTGAACGTGTGTCAGGAATTACGCAATAAATCTACCTAGAGTTTGTCATGTAAGTTATTACTAATATACACTTAAAAAAATAAACGCCAATATACTTTGAATCGAATTTCGTTTTGGAACTTTGACACAGGGAATCTCTCTTAAAATAATCTCTTTACAGGACGAGCCGATTCAGTACGCACGCATGAGTCATACATGAATACTCATTGGGGAATTTAATACATGAATTGAGCCATATTAACTTAACACACTGTTTTACATGGCCTAAAGAACAAGTGCTCATTTTGCAAAACTACAACTCACACCGACGCCTGACACGACCTTCAACGAGGTGGAGGCCGAAGGCTTAGCAGCTGGTTCCGCCGTCTAGACGTAAGTCGTGAAAGTGCGGGCGCGCGAAGGATTGTTCATCCACTACTTCTAATTATGAGTCTTGCTCTAAGCCAACAAAGAATTTAATTTCAATTTTTGTATTAGTAGTCTACATTATTAGCATATTCGTTTATTTAACGACGCTTTGTGTACATCCAGGTTATTCAGTGTCAATGGAATTGATAATAGGCAATTGATATTTGGCGAGATGAGGCCGACTATTCGCCAAGATTACCTGACATTCACCTTCCAGTAGGGGAAAACCAGGTAATCAGAGACTCGAACCTTCGCCCGAGCGCAAATTCGGAACAGAAAGCAAGCGTCTCTGCCGACTGAACTATGCCGGTGGCTCATTTCGAGCGAACAGTTTTCTTAAGAAAGACGTGTTTACTCCTACATCATACTTACATGCAAACATACATACAAACATACATGCTTACATGCATACAAACATACATACATACATACAAAAAATATGTTTTATTTAACGACGCTCGCAACTGCAGAGGTTATATCAGCGTCGCCGGATGAGCCGGAATTTTGTCCCGCAGGAGTTCTTTTACATGCCAGTAAATCTACTGACATGAGCCTGTCGCATTTAAGCACACTTAAATGCCATCGACCTGGCCCGGGATCGAACCCGCACATACATACATACTTACATACATAAATGCATGCATACATACATACATACATACATACATACATACATACATACATACATACATACATACATACATACATACATACATACATACATACATACATACACTTAGCGGCAAAAAGAATGGGCCGACTCTTGGTCGATAGAAATGCCAAGTTATATCGCGCGGTTCACTCGTGTAAACGTAATCCACTGCAAGGCATTGCTGTTGTGTCTCTTCATTGAAAGTCGTCCTTCTATAATGTAGTAAACCTTACGAGCAGTGTGTGGCCCAGTGGTAAGAAGTCTGACATCTGTACAGGAGATTGTGAGTTCGCCTCCCGGTGCGGTAAAATTATTATTTTTTTATTTTAAATTTTACTTAATTTATTAGTTTAAATGTAAAATGGCATTTCTTAACAAACTTCGTTATGCCTGCCTTGTAAAAATAGTATTGCCCATCACCTGTGGGCTATTAATAGGCGAGACCTGGCCTGTATAAACAAAAATACTTGTTTCACATCCTAAAAAACCGGACGCATATCAAACACAAATAAATAATTAAATTAAAAAAAAAACAATTTTTTAATATATTAACAAAACAAGGCCTGTGATGGAGACTAGTATCTCGTCCACAAACCACCTGCGTCAACAACTGCCCTCATTCTGCGCGGCATGGAGTTCACAAGATTATGGAACAGGTCTAAATTCTTAGTCATCTCCTCCCACGCATCTAGAACTCTGTCCCACAATTCCTCAGGTGTCCGAACGGGTGGTTGATCTGCCCAATTAGAGCGTAGGATCCTTTTGACTGCAGCCCACAAATTTTGAATCGGATTCATATCTGGTGAATTTGGAGGCTAGTCGACTGGGTCCACATCACGCCTCCTCGTAAACCATCTTTGAATCCGGTTGGCGGTGTGTATGGGATCATTATCCTGCTGGAAGAAAAGTGTTCCTTCTGGATATCATTTTCCGTTGTATTAACAGATAGCAGTAGACCTATTGCTTGAAAGAGAGAGGGAGGTTTATTATTTATTAGAGTTTGGGCATATTCTAAGAGATATCGCGACATAATTATAGCTTTGCGAGACACATATGATGGCAAATTTGTAATTAAAAAAAGAAGATTGGGGGAGATTCGAACCTTGAGCTACTACTATCAAATTGTTCAGACCAGTGCCGTAACGACGTACGCTACTATAACTTGTTAATATCAGTTCGGCATAATACGTACTTTCCCTGTTCATATTCGCTCCGGTTGATTTTGTATTTATCAATTTTATAATTATTTCACACTTCAAGGGCCCTGGTGTATCTAGAATCAACCCGCCATTCGATTTTATTACATATTTTAGCCTCTTAAACAAAATACAGCAAATTTAAATGGTTTAATATGTGTTACCTAGTGAACTACGGCTTTGACGAGATGAGCATGCGCAATGTTATGTCTCTGGAACTTAGAAATTGTCGGCCGGCCCATTCTTTTTGCCTCTAAGTGTACATACATACATACATACATACATACATACATACATACATACATACATACATACGGCTTTTAGAGAACCCGAAGGTTCATTGCCGCCCTCACATAAACCCGCTGTCGATCCCTATCCTGAGTAAGATTAATCCAGTTCCTAGCATCATATTCTCCTTTGCTATTGTCGTGCCATGGAATTAGTCTCATTCCGAGGCTTATGTTGGGGTTTCGTAACAAGCTGTTTTTACACGATGACGGGTTGTTAGCTCTTTGTCCAACCCACAATATGGAGGACCACCCCTTATCTGCTGTCCGTGACTGCTTATTCAATATATTCGCAACTATCCACCATATCTGAAGGCCGTCTCCTCTATCCTCAACCTGAGGACGCGACTTTCCGTGGGTGATAGGGACCCACAATATATAGCTTGTTGCTATCAGGATTTTCAAAATTATTTCAGAATTTTTTTGGTAGTTACTTATTGCCTCCACCATGATGAATGGCGAATGAATAATCTGTCTGACTAGTTAGGTAGTCATTAAAGTAAAAAGACAAGAAGTTTATAAAACTGATCAACATTATTATTCTCCAAGTACTCAAGAAGACAAGCTCTTGGTGATAATTCGAACAGGTGGGCTTTCCTTTCTTTATATTCACTTATAATACAGAAGCAACGTACTGCACAAATTTCACGAGAGGATCCCGGCAAGCGGAATATGGTCCTCGAGGGGTAAGAGGAGAGAAAGTTAGCAAGTCAGCGCCTCTGAAGGGGCAGGTGGATGGGGGTGGTATCATTGGCCAGCGGGGACAAACGAGACTCAGTCATTGGCCGGCCGGTTCCGTGCCGGGAGTTGTATGTAATATTGAGGGGAGGGGGACTCGTATTCTTGGTCAGATCTCCTGAAATTCGAATAGTAGCTCCGAGATCTTGGTTATTTGTCTGACAATGTGCACAATCTCACAAATTTCTTGTCAGGTTGAATGCCCTTAAAACGTAAATCATAATTAAGCCGTTACCAATTGAGAGGAGCTATTGATCAAATGTTTTTGCTATAGAAACCAACTAACCATAATTTTAAATTCTTCTAGGTTTAAACCCACTTATTATTTAGATCAATGAACATATAAAATATTAATTTGAAGAGTAATGATTTTATATTATGGTCATAAAGCATCAAATATATGTGTAATAATCAGAATAACATAAATTGTTTTAAAACCAAGTTCAGTTCGTCATCGATCTGAGATGCATATCGTTCCTACATCTTGCCTGTTCGGATCAAGTCGCCATACTGTTACGCATTGACCTTTATGACAATCTCCTCTGGCAGATCGACTCGATGTTCCATACTTGTCCATCCTTAATACGACGTTAAGGTCCAATTTTATTGTAGGCCACTTGACGTGACAGGCAATGTCATACACAGGCCGAATTTCTTTATGGATATCCTTTGCTGCCAGAACTTATGCCCAGAAATAAGGTAAAACTGAGCGTTGTTCGACAATGCAGTGCAGAGATGCTCCTGTCTTGCTACTGTTGCTTCTTTGTTTCGCTTGTACGCACATCAATTACCTTGACACTTGGATAATACCGCACTCTAGCGGTGATTTAAAAGTGTACCTCGCTACTTCGATTCGTAGCTCAATCACCGTATCTATTCATGAATCAGATCTCGGTGTTTCACAGTTAGGATTTGAGAGTATGTCCATTGCCAAGGTATCTTTAAAGAATTCCCTAATTCTATTATTAGTACTAGTGTAAGGTTTTAATGTAATTTTATTGACCATGTCCATAGCACTTTGTACTTATGCCAATAAAGCTGATTGATTGATTGATTGAGGATAATGAGTTTTGCATTTTGTTCTATTTCTATATCCATAATTATGAAATAAAATAAATTACATAGACCTAGATACAAATTTCTTTATTAATTTAATCTTTAATTTAGATATATGTTTGTGTTGTCTATCTTTTGAAGGTACTCAGTTATTAACTCACAATAATGTTACGCGCCAGTGTGACTTACATTATTTCTGTGTATCGTAGGCTCGTAGATAAACGTTATTCAACGATAAAAAACATCTGTATGAAGTTTCGGTCTATCTCTAGACCCGTTACTAGCTGAAACCTCTAGCACGGCAGATATTTACTATAGTGATGAGTAGACTTGTAATGTTGGTGAACGTTGGGATGCGTTACGGTGGTTTCAATTTGACTATCCGTTCACCAGTCAGTACTCTGGCATGCGTAAACAACGTACCTGCTGAATAGTAATGCCAAAAATTAAAGGTTCTCAGGCGCATATTTTTGCAGCGGAATTTGGTGTGTGCTTTGAAGTGAATGGCAGGAATATTGCATGTAAATGATGTCATACAAACATACGAGGTGACAAGCGATATTATATACAGAGATATTGTAGCACAAGAAAAGACAGGAGGAAACTCAAACCCAGGAATAATTCTATGGTAATTCTTCTACACATAACAAAATATACGTGAAAATATATTTTTGTAATGCTATGTACTTATATTTACTTTTAGATCTGTTATTTGCGTTATCGATCTCAGAACCAAGTCAATGGTCTCATCCTAGCTCACGTGCCCAGCCTAAGTACCATCCTGCAGTCAACTTTGTAATCTATTCCCAACAATACAAGCCTAGTGATGGGTCGCCTATTGTTAAATTATAACTGTGTTTCTCAACTAGAATTGTGTGTCTGTTATTTACAAGAGATCGTTAAATTGACGAACAACTACACTCTTCACATGTTTGGAATATCTGTTCCCTGAAACACAGAAGAGTTTTATGCATTTCAATTTTAACCACTTTCTTGACTTCAATCGGATTTGTGACTCAGCGCGCTGAACTTACACTCTCGCTTGCTGTAGCAAACAGTACAACGACTTTCGAGAACTAGCCTATGATTGAGCTCTACTTTCGTTCACATTTTAACCCTCCAGTACTCGCGCGGCATACATTTGTAATCCACTGCTGTTTATTACGTCATCACATCTCTGCTTCCAATGCTGATAGCGTGAAATTTTCAGTACCTTCCTCTTATAGTTTAACTCTGATGTCTGGAGTATTTGGATGTAATTGTGACACTTATCTCTGTAGTAATACATATGACCTACACATTTTAAAGTGGATTGCAATATTGTAATCCCTGCGAGTACTAACTCCAGTGTTTTTATCAGATGGGGATATAACAACATACTTTTCATTTCCTTATTTGTAGTTTGATTTATTCTGTACGTCCTTATAGGATAGTTTATACGTATTTTTTTGTTTTGTTTTGTTGTTTTTTTTGCAGTGGCCATATTATCCTTTCTTTACCTCAGTTTAATCTCTCGTTTTAGATTCATTCATACAACCCACGCCACACGGGCCTTAAAGGCCGCGACCTGTCGGGAGAGGAATTATTCTATGGCAGGCATGCCAGAAATGAGACACTGAAAGTGCAGTGTACTCGTATATGCGCGGAACGCCGGTCTGTGCAGATTGCGTCATTCATGTGTTGCTCTTACCAGTTCTTAGCCGGAGGGTTGTACAAGAATCTATTCTGCGCTTCAAGTGTTCAATTAATTTGACATTTTGATATTATAAACACACTTAGCAGAAGGAAAAAACACAATCAGTGTCTATATTTGACAATAATAATTGTAACACAAGAAACAATAGACTTACTCACTTCACAAAGCAGTCGTTTGTAAAGATTAATTTATTTACATGATTTGTATACAGTATTTGAAGAAGATATATTGCAGTAATTTCGAAACAACAAAAAACGAACACAGTATTTCATTTTACGTAGTAGGTACTGATTATTTCGAAGTAAGACTCTTTCATTGTTCGTCAAGCATTATTGGGACCATTGGTGTATAAATGTTAAAGAAAATATTTTACTCCCAATTACATGCAATAAGACATTGTGAGGCTTTTACACTGAAATCATTCCCTTGCTGCATGTTAATATAAATTCACATTATTATTACTAAATAGGATAAATTAAGCTTGAATTTAAATTTATATGCAAAATTATCAGGTCGAAATTTCGAATAGGTTTGCCACTTTAGAAAGTTCCGACGAAGTTGAGAAAGAATTAGATGTTAATAGCGTGTGGGAAAATATCAGAGATAGTATCAAAATTGCAGCTGAGCAGAGCATAGGTTATTATGAAACTAAGAAAAAGAAACCGTGGTTTGATGAAGATTGTTGCATGGTAGTAGAAAGAAGGAAACAGGCAAAATTGAAATTCTTACAGGATCCAGTTGAGGAGAATAGAGATAATTATTTCAATGAAAGACGGGAAGCAAGTCGTACACTTAGGAATAAAAAGAGAGGTTACTTGAAGGAAAAACTGAATGAGGTAGAAACAAATAGTAAGAATAAAAACATTCGAGATTTATATAAGGGTATAAAGGAATTTAAGAACGGATATCAGTCAAGGGTAAACGTGATCAAGGATGAGAATGGTGACTTGCTTGCAGACTCTTCATCAATCCTAAACAGATGGAAAAACTATTTTGCGCAACTACTAAATGTACATAGGCCAAATAGAAATGATCGGGACGATATTGAAATACAAACTGCTGAGCCATTTATACCCGAACCCACGATTTCAGAAGTCGAAATTGCGATAGAAAATCTGAAAAAGTACAAGTCTCCAGGTATCGATCAAATTCCAGCAGAATTAATACAAGAGGGTGGAAGTGCATTATATAGCGAAATTTATAAACTTGTACTTGCTATTTGGGAAAAGGAAATTGTACCAGAACAATGGAAGGAGTCCATAATTGTACCTATTTTTAAAAAGGGGGACAAAACGAACTGTGGTAACTTTCGAGGAATATCACTTTTGTTGACGTCGTACAAAATTTTGTCCAATATTCTTTTGAGGAGATTAACTCCGTACGTAGATGAAATTATTGGGGATCATCAGTGCAGTTTTCGGCGTAATAGATCGACTATTGATCAGATTTTTTGTATTCGGCAGATAATGGAGAAAAAATGGGAGTATAAGGGTACAGTACATCAGTTATTCATAGATTTCAAAAAGGCATATGACTCGGTTAAGAGGGAAGTATTATATGATATTCTTATTGAATTTGGTATTCCCAAGAAACTAGTTCGATTAATTAAAATGTGTCTCAGTGAAACATACAGCAGAGTCCGTATAGGTCAGTTTCTATCTGATCCTTTTCCAATTCACTGCGGGCTAAAGCAGGGAGATGCACTATCACCTTTACTTTTTAACTTCGCTTTAGAATATGCCATTAGGAAAGTTCAGGATAACAGGCAGGGTTTGGAATTGAACGGGCTACATCAGCTTCTTGTCTATGCAGATGACGTGAATATGTTAGGAGAAAATACACAAACGGTTAGGGAAAACACGGAAATTTTACTTGAAGCAAGTAAAGCGATCGGTTTGGAAGTAAATCCCGAAAAGACAAAGTATATGCTTATGTCTCGTGACGGGAATATTGTACGAAATGGAAATATAAATATTGGAGATTTATCCTTCGAAGAGGTGGAAAAATTCAAATATCTTGGAGCAACAGTAACAAATGTAAATGACACTCGGGAGGAAATTAAACGCAGAATAAATATGGGAAATGCCTGTTATTATTCGGTTGAGAAGCTCTTATCATCCAGTCTGCTGTCCAAAAATCTGAAAGTTAGAATTTATAAAACAGTTATATTACCGGTTGTTCTATATGGCTGTGAAACTTGGACTCTCACTCTGAGAGAGGAACATAGGTTAAGGGTGTTTGAGAATAAGGTGCTTAGGAAAATATTTGGGGCTAAGCGGGATGAAGTTACAGGAGAATGGAGAAAGTTACACAACACAGAACTGCACGCATTGTATTCTTCACCTGACATAATTAGGAACTTGAAATCCAGACGTTTGAGATGGGCAGGGCATGTAGCACGTATGGGCGAATCCAGAAATGCATATAGAGTGTTAGTTGGGAGACCGGAGGGAAAAAGACCTTTAGGGAGGCCGAGACGTAGATGGGAGGATAATATTAAAATGGATTTGAGGGAGGTGGGGTATGATGATAGAGACTGGATTAATCTTGCACAGGATAGGGACCGCTGGCGGGCTTATGTGAGGGCGGCAATGAACCTTCGGGTTCCTTAAAAGCCATTTGTAAGTAAGTAAGTATATAGTTTATTTGGAAAACGCTGAGAGCAAGTATCAGCAAGTTGGGAGCATTACTGAAATGAGTTAAAAGTGTGGTTCACAACCTTTGAAGCGAGGACATTTTCTTTACGTCAGGTTTAAAGGTTTATTAACGTAAGTATATTAACATAATATAATAACGTGAGATGGAAAATTCGCCATTATGTATTATTTTTCCAGAAAATTTTTCCGCCTTACAAATAATTGCTTTCTTCCTTCCCTTACAACCTCAAGACCCTCAAATGTATTCCTCACTCAATATTCTCATCACTTATCAGCTTATCAAATAAAACTTGTAAGTCGTCTAACCATTGATGGCTGTGTTGGTACAGACTCCAAAACAACGCTATTGTCACGTTTGTCCTGCCGTGAAAGTACTGATTAAGAAATAAAGAGCTGGCGAATATCATATTTTGATAACTTTACTAATCTGATTTAAATTCTCACATCCCTATTAGGTCCACGTGAGATTATGAAAACATTTCATTTTAAAATAATTACTGTTGGCTGAGGAAAACGTTATAACAATTGTGTTATATGATTCGTGAATTCTCTTCTTCGTTATATCTGTGGACTACTCACTTTATTTTTCATAACGCATTCACAATAACAGCTCAATGGGCACCCGTACTGATCTATGTTACTGACACCAAAGCTGTTCTGCTACTGCAGGTAATGTACAGCCTGTCGCCTTCCCCTCCAAGCCGATTCACTCCCTCGAGGTAGGGGAATAGGAACTGCACATCGCACAGAGACAAGTGCACAAAGTGCGCGACTGCACAATGTGCAGGGTTTTGACATGCCTGATCTATTGGATCACATACGTACTGTTTTGACCACATAAGGACATGGAGGGCCTGCCCGGATGACGATCAGCTCAATGCTAGGGCAACCTCCGATCAACACAAACATTTAAGATATTACACAACATTTATTCACACATATGAAAGGATTGCCATCCATGGACGGACTTTCAAGAGGTACAATCCCGGCATTTGCCTGGAAATAACTGAGGAAAGCATGAAAAACCTCAATTAGGATTGCCGTCTCCTGGGATCGAACTCCGGACCTCCCGAATGCAAGGCCAGCCCTCTAACATGCCGCTAGCCCGCTCGATCTATATTTTCCTACTTTATAAATAATTGCGTAGCCATATTTGATAATATAGAACAATAACTTCTTATATGAAACAGCCATACATTTGAACCCAATAGTGACTTACATTTTAGGAGTAAGAAGTTATAATTCTGTGGGCGGGAGGGAAAAGGTCTTAAGTAAAAATGTTATACTTTTCAGGAGAGCAGTAGGAAGATGAAATTGGTGTCAATTATAGAGTGTTTTTAATTAAGAGTTTTTTCCTGGATATTATTTGTTTATATTTCTTCTAAAATAGGTAATGTTGCTCATTTAACAATTTTCTTGATTATTTTCAAAAATAGCTGCACTTAAGCCCTTTTAAGAGTATAAGCCAAACTGAGTAGAAGGGACTATTAAACATAAGACCTTTTTCATGTCAAAATAAATGAGAAATGTAAATTATGAGAAATGCAAAATGGGTCTTAAACAATTATAGGACTGTTTATCATGGTTCTTAAAGTTTTAAAAGGAAAGGGCATCAGTATGTGATAAAATGGCTAAAATACAAGTTAGACCTTTTTAATAGGTAAACATGGAATGTAAACATGTGATGGTTTGTAAGGAATAAAGTATTAAATATTCTTAAGTACTTTATTCTGTGTGTGCTCGATTCAAAAAGTAATTAGGACTTTTGGTAACACTCTACAAATCGAGTCAGCCATCTTATTTGACTTTAGCCGTTTTACCAGATTGTAGAGAATTGTTTCCGCTTTCAGAATATATAAAAATTTCATTTCCACAAAATATTGACTTAAGACCTTTTTCCTCCCTGCCACAGAATTCTAAAGCGTATTTCATAACTACAAATTAAGCCTATATAATAACAAAAATAACAAGAAAGTTTTTAATTACTGTAGAAATGTTTACATCACAATAGGCCTACCACTCATTACACTGACATCACTGAAGGGTTAATCTAACACAAAGTTACTAGAACGACATTTCTACAGTAATCGATATACAGAGTGTCCGAGAAGTCCTACACTATAGGACAATCATAGTTTGTGTTTTGTATAAGGTTATCGCGCAGACATATTTTATCTGTGGATTACGTGATGTAACAAATCTTTAGTAACAAATTGTGCGAAAGTTTTTTTTTGTAACCAAAAGACCTGCATCTAATTGGGATACAGATTTGAAAAGCTCGTGTTTTCTCGCCATAAGTATATAATCAACTCTTCTACTTTGTGCGTGACAAGCGATTGTAGTAGGAGGAGGGGATTGAGCGAAAATTGTTGCATGTTTTCAGTAATTATACCACAATGTATAAATTTACATTATGTAATAAAATAAACTACATAGATAGCAAGCTCTTCAATTAAAGTACTTTTTAATTTACATACAGATCTGTTGTGTATCTTTCTGTGGTACTGAGGAACGAGCTTGCGGCAGTACAATTCCGTAGGTAAACATTATTCAACGTTAAAGAATGTACAAGTCACGAAATAGCATGGTAACCATCATACGAGCGTAACACCAAGGACATCAGTGAGCAGTATAACAAAACAAAATAGACAACCAGAAAATATTGTGATGTATGTATCTCGTATACATATCACAAATTTTAATAAACCATACTTTCAATAAACAAGAGAATATTTACATATTATACATCTTGATTGCACAACTTTTAACATGTATCACTTTGGAATATGTATGATAAGACTTTCTTGTGTTAAATTTTAACGTACCTTGTTAACATGTTTCGACCTATTTTTGGTTATCTTCAGAACTGGTCGTTGTTGGTCTTGGCGCCTCTTGTTTCCTGTGAGGGTGCGTTCTCAGTGTAGAGTGAAAGAGTGTATGTGTTTTGAAATTGAGTTGTGTGTTGAGAATATCGTTGGGGTGTGTTTTCGTGTGTCTGTATATTTCATATTGTTCTAGTGTGTTGAGTTTCTGTCTTTTTGGTTGGATGTGAAGTATTTTCATGTCTGTGTTGATATCTCTGTAGGTGTGGTTGGCATTTGTGATACAACCCCAACATAATAGACAACATAATACCCTAGATCATATATGTAACAGATAACTCCTCGCTACGTTAAAATCGGCAGCACTTTGAAGAGAACAACCGCCAGGATCGCCACCCGTCCGCCGTAAACGAACACGAGATGGCAGCGCAGTCGCTAATGCAATTCAAATGGGAATGATGACGTGACTCCTTATGTAACAACTAGATGGCAGCGTAGTAAACCTGACAAAAGTTGTTAACCTCAAAGCCTATAAGCCCGACATATCTGTTACATATATGATCTAGAATAATACGTAAGACAAAACAAAGCCACAAAAAACAGAAGAATACAACACAAACAAAAGAATACAAAAAATATATCACACTAACATACGAAAACAAAAACACACATACAATTGGAACCTCATTCAAGAAATTAAATTACAACATCGCATACAGAACAAGTAACACTCTACAAAAACATCTCAATACACAAACAACACAAAGAAACAAATACAACCACACAGGCAAATACAAATTCAAATGTAACACCTGCAACAACTTCTACATAGGACAGGCAGATCATTTCAAACACGTTACAAAGAACACATCACATCCATAAGAAAACTACAAATCACCTCCACATATGCAGAACACATCACAAATGCCAACCACACCTACAGAGACATCAACACAGACATGGAAATTCTACACATTCAACCAAAAACCAGAAACTCAACACACTAGAACAATATGAAATATACAGGCACTCGAAAACACACCCCAACGATATTCTCAATACACAACTCAATTTCAAAACACATACACTCTTTCACTCTACACTGAGAACGCACCCTCACAGGAAACAAGAGGCGCTAAGACCAACAACGACCAGTTCTGAAGATAACCAAAAATAGGTCGAAACATGTTAACAAGGTACGTTAAAATTTAACACAAGAAAGTCTTATCATACATACTCCGAAATTTACATATTATTAGAGTTAGATCTACGTAATATATAAATAACATCCACACTCTCAAAACCAAATAATTCTTAACGAGATGAAATTTAAATAAAAATAATTACCTTTGTTGAGAATTATTCCGCGCCGTGGCGTCGTGGTTTAACAAGGTATATTCGCGAAGTGCCTGACTAATAATGGTATAAAATCAAATTGGTTGGAAGGCTCAGCTGTAATCAATGTTTATAGTACCAATTGTAGCTGCCCATAGTGGTAATTATACAATGTTTATGAGCCTAGATAGATATTGGTATATAATGAACACGGAAGGAAACTTACTGTACTCAAACCACGAAAAAGTCTCAAGGGAATGAGACGCAGCGGGGTAATGCTGTGAATGAATGTTAATGTCATAAGATGTCATAAGGTCACACACGTGGGTACACGTATCTCTATTGGCTAACTCTCACAGCACAAACGATAACACTGATACAAACATATTTATACTACCTTAGTTAAAAAATTAGATCACTGTTAATCTCCTGGGGCCATATTAATAGACATTCTTAGCGTGGGCTTCCGGTGGATGATCAGCGAACTAACGTTTTTCGTATTCATAAACCAGTGTTAGCGATATGATATGATATGAATTCTGTAAAAGTAATCAGTCGATAGCCGCGGCTAGTTTAGCACGCTCGTAGCGCGGGCTAGCGAAATGTCTATGCATAGCACCCCTAGTCTTTTAATCCCTCCATACAGGAAATAACATATGCAGGAGAGCGCATGATTTTTAAACTGACATTATAACTGTAATATTATCTATCCACTTCGCTCCAATAGGTGACGCAACAGTAAGCACGTTCCTTTCAGGGTTAATCTCCTGGTTGGAGAACAGTATCTACAAATAATGATTATTCAATTAATTTTTAGCTGTCCTTACATATACTTAAACATGTTTGTGGTTGTTGATGTAGAAATCCGTCAAGCACTAATGTAAACGACAATAAGCACATTGGATTAATGATACATTTCTGAGACTTGAGCAACTCGGATCTTCAGAGTCCCAGATAACACTGACAAGAGCTTCAAAGGAATCACATTCAACTGAAAGTAGCTTTCTTCGAGGCATGCTTAATAATGTTAGTGAATATGGTGTCACTGAACTGATTAAGTGCATGCAGGCTGATGATAGTGTTACGGCTCTGGAGATCAACTCTCTCACAAAAACGTTTGGTGAACTTCCGTTGACGAAAAACGGTCGAACAAGGGAAGTTGCACCAGGTGGAGTGGTTGTTCCTTGTATGTGTTTTTATAATAATAATAATAATAATAATAATAATAATAATAATAATAATAATAATAATAATAATGATGATTTATTTTAGCTGGCAGAGTTAAGGCCGTAAGGCCTTCTCTTCCACTCAACCAGCAAAAAGTATCAAAAAGTTTACATACATATGTATCAACTTACAAAGAATTCAACAATTTGATTTAGATAAGAGCTACATGTATACAAGAGTTATTTACGAATTAAACAACAAAATACTATGAACTATTAATTAAACACTGAAATACAAACTATGAAGCAGAATTAAGCTAAAATGCATAGAATGTTAATATATTTCAAATAATGTTAGATAATGGAAAGAGATTATTATGAGACAATTTTGAAAATACAGCACTATCAGGATGCATATCTAAAGGAAGGAGTAATAATGCAGTCAGTGATAGTTTAAGTCAGTATGATTTGAGTGAAATGCTAAGAAGGGTATCTTTTAAGCTGTTTTTAAAAGTGTTTATAGTCTTGCAGCCCCCAATACTTTGTGACAGGGAATTCCATTGTCGCGAGGTGGATACTGTAAAAGATGATGAATAACGAGATGTTCTATGAAGAGGTATATTAACGCGCCACAGATAAGTGATCTGGTATTTACGTCGTGGTTAGAGTATACATAAGAGAAACGAGACGAAAGGTAATTTGGTGTTGAAGTGTGCAGAATTCGAAAGCGTAAAGAAAAAGAGTGTAAAGTTCTTCGTTATTTAAGTCGGAGCCACGAAAGACTTGGGAAGGACGGTGATATGTGATCATATCGTCGGATGTTGCATGCGTATCTGACGCACATATTCTGAACTCACTATACGGAATGCGCGACAGTTCGAGTCCTCCAATGTATGGAACCGTGCCCACTCAGCATTGTGATGCTCTTGAGAAGCTAATCACACAATACCGCCATTCTGGTTGGATGATCATCCACCTCTGCTTCGGCATGTGGCCATCGATCTGCTGGACGGTCTGCACTCCTGAAGGGCTGTTGTGCCACCGATTGTTATTATTATTATTATTATTATTATTATTATTATTATTATACAAATCTAGCTT
This sequence comes from Periplaneta americana, assembly GCF_040183065.1. Lineage (NCBI taxonomy): Eukaryota > Metazoa > Arthropoda > Insecta > Blattodea > Blattidae > Periplaneta > Periplaneta americana. Next base: position 65,909,439 of record NC_091127.1, on the reverse strand, counting down.
TCAGGTAGTAGCTCCCTGTAAAGCAGGTTTGAATAATAATAATAATGATAATAATAATAATAATAATAATAATATTATTATTATTATTATTATTATTATTATTATTATTATTATATAAGTAAACTAATTAAGATTACACCAGTAAAAATGTTGTATAAAAGGTAGCGGACAAAGTAGCTGTCGGATGTTTGTCACATCCTAAAAACTCAAATTATTTTATTGTAGCCTACTACTTTATACAGAGTCAACAGAAAGCACTGTCATCAATTTCAGGGGGTTATTATTAGAGATGGTTCAAACAAAAAAGTTAACACAATTCCTTTTTGCTTCCTTTTCGTGATAAAATTTGTTTTATATGAAATATTTTATAGTGTGTTTTGGGAAAGCTATTGATTCAGTTCCCAATATGCTCAGTCAATATAAGACACCAGAGTATTATGATAATAAATGATTGAAATAATTTTAGTTTCCCCCCCTCCCTTTAAATGTGCAGAAATTTGATCCGAACAAATGTAACTTTTCGGACTGAGAAAGAATTGTAAAATGTTACATTTGTTCGAATGAAATTTCTACAAATTTATAGGACAAAACTGAAATTCTTTCGTTCCCTTGTTATCATAATACAATGTTCACTTAAATTGATTAAACATGCTGGGAATTAAATCAATGGCTTTCCCAAAATACGCAATGAAATATTTCATGTAAAACAGTTTTAATTACGAAAAAGAAGCAAAAATGAGCAAAATTGTATTAAGCTATTTTGTTTGAAACGTCTAAAAAATAGCCACCTGAAATTAATGACATTCCTTACGGTTCACCCTGTATATGCAAATGTTAACTCTGAAAAATGTGGCTCGAATATAAAATAGTATAATGTTTGTTAACATGCAACAGTGAACCAAAAATGCACGCTCTCATAATAGTAGCATGGAGCATGAAAATACAAGCATTTGTAAAATGATGCTGATAATATCAGAATGCATTGTTTATCCGGTCCAATTGAGTCGGTTACGCAATTCTGAAATAACCGGCCATGACTGTGCAGTATAAAGGAAAAAAAAACATATTTTACATAACATTCACTCATGATTAAGAAAACTTTTCCTCTACCATTTGTAGTACGTAACAACGATTAGAAACACGGACAGAATCACAGTACTTGTCACTACCTGATACCTAGGTTGAGTGTTTAAATTCCCATGAGGTCTAATTTAAAACTTCGTCTTATAAACCAAAAAGCACGACTTTAATTTCCTGTAGATTATATAACAGTGAAAGAGTGTCTTATGTAACAAACACTAGCTATACTCCGACTTACAGGACCATTTCATAGACATTTTTAGCGCGGGCTTCAAGTGGATGATCAGAGGTATCCCGGCGTAGCACGGACAGCAGCGCGTTTGTCTACCTGTCCGGAGTTGCAATCGTGCGTGGGTTCGATTCCAACTTGTGACGGTTACCTGTTTAGATTTTTCCGAGGTTTTCTCAACTATAAAGCGAATGTAAGATAAACTCTTGGCGAATCCTCGGGCTCGTCTCGCCAAATACCAACTCACTATCATAAATTCCATTGATGCCGAATAACCTAGTGGTTGATAGAGCGTCGTTAAGTAACCAATTAAAAATAATATAGAACTTACTTGGACAGTAACACGTCATTCAAAACATTAAATATATTGTAAGAATGAAATTTATGTAAAAGCAGAAAGATAGTAATGGGGTTATATAACGTAAAATGTCATGACTGTGAAATTCAGATATAATTACTGTTTTGTTTGTATCTTATTAATAAATACTCTCTCCCTCATGCAGTACATAAAATTAAAATGAACTACTATAACATTTTATAAACCAGAGATAGATGTTTTGCGTGTTATGTTAAAACATATTCCCTGACATAAGAACTAAGCACTACATTTTGGTCCAGGTTAATTCCCCAACCTCTAACTCCCTAATCATAGCACTGACTATAGTATCAAGTCATTAGAATATAGAATTAAAAGCCGCGCAAACGTCCTTTAAAGAGAAATTCTATGAGAAAATCTTTGTTAGCACATAACAAAGCAATGTGAATTGTGTTCTACACGTATGCATGTTCTAAGGTTGTAATGGAGTTCACATTACGAAAATAAAATATCATTATAGTGCTATCACAAAGAACGTTGCCTCTGTAATAAGCAATATTGAAAATATTACCCTCAAAATAGCCATGATTAATAATTTTAAATGTTGGTAAAATACGAGAGTTATTCAATAAAATGAAGGTAACAAGAGTTATCACGAGTGAAATATTGTTCGAATTTTCGGCCAGGCTGCATCAGAAGACTACAGCTTTATAACGTAACCTTCCCCCCTTAACAAAACAACTGAGAAAGTCATTAGTCATATATTGTTTAAAGTTGTGTAATCAAGATGTATATCCCAATTCACTTTTGTCATCCTTCTACAGTATTTTTATCTATTAATTAATTATTAACATTGTGTTATCATAATCATAATAATTGTTTACATTATCAAAACCTGCATTTCCGTCTTGCGTACCAAAGCCATAATCATTTCCATTTCAATCGTTTTCATCAAGCACCTTGATCATTTTTCACTTCAGTGTGGTGCAGCTCTTTAAATTTATGTCTTTGTTATCTAACTTCCTACATTCTTCATTTTCCTCTTCACCGTTCTGTGATATGATGATCATTTATACAGGCTTCCATTTAATTTTCAATCATTTACTTAAGTTCTTATAAAATGTTACCTATATACGCTGTTATTGCAGCTTGCAGTTCATAAAGTTAGAGTTGGCGATCTTCATACACTAAAAATGTGGCTACACTCTTTTAATAAAAGTATAGTGGTGTTAGGTCTGGGGAGCGTGGAGGCCATTTATGTTTAGAGATGCTGAGATCTCAAAAAATCTCATTGAAATATTGTAGGTATCTGTCAGCTGTGTTTGTGTGTCTTGTTACAAGTGTACTTGAATTCATCTTCAACTTGACCAATGTAACTGAAGAGTGTTAAAGAGAAATAACCTTCACTAATGGTTTTTTTCGCTAAAAATAGGATCAAAGATGCCACTTCTCCAATTGCAAACACGAACTACAATTATCTGATCATGTAATGATATGGCTTGTGAGATTTATTGCACGATTATATTGTTTTCTTTAAATTGTTGTTGCCGGAAAAGTGAAACCAGGTCTCTCCTCTGTTAAAAGTAATACAGTTTGAAACCGAAATACCTTAACTGTCTTTAAGGATGAGCCTATGTCAGTTCTTATACATTAGCATGACTTTATACGCGAACAATTTTAATTATTTTCGTACAGCTATGCAGCCTACATGTACCGATATCTGTCTGTTATGCTAACTTACATAACGATTTTAACGGACCCTGCATCATAGAGCTAAAAATATCCAGCAGCTTCTCCTCGGTCAGTTTAGACGTATCCCACTCAGTTCGACGTCCTTCACTGAGACTATTACACGGAATTCCTCGTTAAGGACACGAACTGCTTTACGATGTTACATTGGTGTTATTTTTAATGTCTACTGCATTAATTTTGTTTATATATCGCCTTCCCAAAACATACTAGTATATTCAGCAAGAAAACATTTTCTTCTCGAGAAATAACTGTTGCATCCACTCTACAGAATACAACAAATTCGACAATTATTTTTGAAGCGTAGTATTGAAATTGATAAAGTTAAAAATAATCGGTATAATTTTACTCAGGAATCAACATGGTAGTGGCTTTGAAATTATATCTACTGAAAAAAAGATTTATAGTCGGTTGAAATAATAACATTGTGAATTTCCAAGAACTCTGTATGTGAATCCTCAACTAGTGTCGTGCATTTCAAGCGCTATGTTCGTTTCAGGCTTGTCGAGCGTGACAAGAACCGAAGTATACTTTGAAGAAGCGGATCTATCCAGCTCGCTCGAATCTGCCCCTTCAAGCGCGCTGACATCTCCTATCCTCCCCTTCCATCACGTCATGCTTTTAGGTACGTAAGGGTTTTAGAACAAATCTTGTGAAGTTTTATTTACATGTAAATACAGGTAATTTATATTAAAAGTTTATCATTAAATATAGAAGGAATTACACGTACACATAGGCAAATCACATTTTGTTTTAAGAATATATGACTGTTTTATTATACCAATTACCGACGAAATGTAGCTATAATTACATTCTTCAAATAATATATAAATAAATCACAATCTCTCGGAAACAATAGATATGTGACTATACGGATGATGAAAGTATTATGACATGAATATATAATACAAAATAAATTTTACATATAAGTCCATAAAAATGATTTTATTTTCCTGCTACACATAATTATAACTTATAATACCCAACCTGTTAATAAATAAAATATATTATCATTTCATTTTCGTACTACACATTTCGTCGTCACAAATGATGACCACATGACACTAAAGGCTGGTCCACAATAAACCGGGAACGGAAACGACAACGAGAACCAGAACGAAAATATTGTTAAAATGTACGTATTTTAATGTGAGCATTCACAATTAATTTTCACGTTCCCGCTCCCGGGCTCCAGAACTCTTCTCCTTAATTGTGAATGCTCACATTTAAATACATTTATTTCAACAATATTTCCGTTCTCGTTCTCGTTGTCGTTTCGTTCCCGGTTTGTTGTGGACCAGACTTAACTGATGCAGAAAATGTAGAGTGGAGAAATAATCATACTTCCCTGTACGAGTGTACGGATATATTTCCACATATGCCATTCTTGTACTGAGATGATTAATTGCTGTGATCTGGCCGTGAACTTGAAGGTGGCAGCGAGATGTTCTCATTGCGTCACGAATAGCTGATGTTCATGTTGTTGGAACTAATGTGGAATATTGGAAGGTCGTCTGGACCGTAGAGACGTAATTTCTCCGAGGAAAAACCTGCTGCTTCGCGCGTGCGCATCGAGACAATTGCTTACGGCATTCAACGTGTTGTGTTCAAACAATTACCTTGGCTTGCAGACAAAAGTCGTACTTCAGTTTTCTTAGCACATATTGCGAATTGAAGAGAGATTTAAATTATGTAGACGTAACTTTTGATCTTTCCAAGTCTCAACATAGGCTATTATGTAACATCGATTTCTGTAATGAATTTGCGGTGCACCTCAGTTCTGTTCCATGTTCCTAGAAGACAAACTAACTCAGTCATGGAATGCACAGCAACTGAGTCCCAGACCAAGCATCAACTCAAAAAATATACTAAACAATATTTCCGTTCATAAACTTAGGACTATGTGCACAGTATCTGCAGGTAAGATCAAAAATTCAGTTCAGCATATCGCTAAATTGTCGTATAGGCGTAAATTGATGTTACATGAATTATAGTTACCCTTCGCAACTTGGCTGCTCTGGAATTTCATACTACTTACCAAGAATAATTAGGGTAGTCCTATTATTGTTAATATTTAGGATATTATATACGGTAGCTTACTGCATTTTATATGCAATACAAGCACATTGAAAGTTTTTACTGTTCCTAGATTTACTCATTATATTTGAACAATGAATGAATGAATGAATGAATGGATAATTGAAATAATGAGTAGATAAATAAACAATAGTACATTATGCACCGAGCCTATAATGGTAGTAATTAAGACGCGAGTATGTTTATGAATCGAGCACAAGCGACCGTCTTAATTACCATTATAGGCAAATTTCATACGACTTTTATGCTCGACCATATTTCTAACTTGAAATTATTTCATAAGTATTCATTTTATTCTTATCTGACTGGTGAGCGGAACTGACCTTGTGCAATATCTAGTAAATTGTAAGATGTGCGCAGACGCGAAAGTATTGATTTTTTCCTACAAACAAATGTAATTGACCTTGATATAATCTAGAGAGTGAAATAAACATCAATCTTTATATAACCTTGAAATTGATTCAGACATTGAAAAACGAGATGACAAATTGAATTTACCTGAATATTATTTACAATTAACGCTAATTATTATAGTAACAGAACATAACCTTCTGCGACAGTATTGGATCTAGCCTCCGTGACGTTTCGCTAGTTGTCTTTCGATTGCATATCCGAGAATAATCGATACTTGCTCTTTCATATTGTTCTTTGATTGGTGGAAGACCAGAACTTTAATGAATAGGTGTACTTTAATGAGGTCCATTAAAGGGCTGCAATCAGGTGTATAATTACTACATTTCGGCGTGGTCGAGCATATATATATATATATATATAGATAAATGACTAAATAAATAGTTATATAAATAAATTAATAATTAAATAAATATATAAATACATAAATAAATGAATGAATGAATAATTAAATAACTAAATTACTAAGTAATTAAATAAATAAGTAAATAAATAAATCAATAATGAAATTAGTTTAATGGCAAAGTATTATATGTCTGTGTTTTATTTCTTTTTTTTTTTTTTTTAATTATCAGTGAATACATTCACTTTTCTTAAAACAAATTTGGAAAAGTAAATTTTTATTGCGTCAAGTGTTGATTATTATGTTTAGACAATTAATAAATTAATTTAGTCTCATCACCTGCTGCAGAAGAAAGAACAAGAAGCTAATTTTAAAAATACAAATAATTACTCTTGAACGTACAACATTTCACACCTAGCCTACATGACAGTTTATGCTGGATTTGTTTCATTTGTTCACTCGTCAAAGTACATGTTCACTGTGTTTACAACAAAACACTACCAGGGAAAAATAATAATTGCAACTAGAAAAGAAAGACGTGGTCTGTAGTTGGAGCCATCCACGGAGTCAAGCAATAAACACGAAAAAAATCAATATATAATTATGAAATCATAATTTTAATTGTAAAGGAAACTTGTATAAAAGCAAGAATAGCATACTGAAACATTTCGGAATATATGGATGTAGATATTAACACTAAAAGATGGTGTGGTAAGGAAACACATTGTCATAAAGCCTGGGGGAGATAGTAGCTCATTATTATATTTGTCTATTTGAAATCTGATGAAATTCTGTTTTAATAGTAGGAGCCTAATTGATTTTTCCTAGTCACATTACTGCGAATTTTAATATAAATGGCCACTTTATAATTTTTTTTTTAATTTACAGTCTGCATGCCTCAGTACTGCCACTTTATAAGTTCTTCAGCAAGTTAATAAACACAAATATATTTGACTTTGGAGAATAAATATTGTTAATTTTCGAGTGAAATGACCCTTAGAAATATTTAATTGTTGCTGACGGCTATTTCTCAGCCTATAGATAAGGTGTGAATTCAGAATTTGATATTATATAAACTTATGTTTCTTTAATAATCGTAGAATTGTTGAACTCTTGCGTCCTTTGGTTGTATTCCCATTAAATCATAACGCTTGCAACTTCGCAAAGCTAGAATTTCATGCCACTTAACTAGGGTATTCTTTGACCCAAAGCATATGTGTTATAAATAATTAGGACATTTTATAGCTTTATGCATTTTTATATAAAAATATAAAAATTGGAGATTTATCTTTTGAAGAGGCGGAGAAGTTCAAATATCTGGGACCAACAGTAACAAATATAAATTATACTCGGGAGGATATTAAACACAGACTAAATATGGGAAATGCCTGTTATTATTCGGTTGAGAAACTTTTATCATCCAGTCTGCTGTCGAAAAATCTGAAGGTTAGAATTTATAAAACAGTTATATTACCGGTTGTTCTGTATGGTTGTGAAACTTGGACTCTCACTTTGAGAGAGGAACATAGGTTAAGGGTGTTTGAGAATAAGGCGCTTAGGAAAATATTTGGGGCTAAGAGGGATGAAGTTACAGGAGAATGGAGAAAGTTACACAACACAGAACTGCACGCATTATATTCTTCACCTGACATAATTAGGAACATTAAATTCAGACGTTTGAGATGGGCAGGGCATGTAGCACGTATGGGCGAATCCAGAAATGCATATAGAGTGTTAGTTGGGAGGCCGGAGGGAAAAAGACCTTTAGGGAGGCCGAGACGTAGATGGGAAGATAATATTAAAATGGATTTAAGGGAGGTGGGATATGATGATAGAGAATGGATTAATTTTCCTCAGGATAGGGACCAATGGCGGGCTTATGTGAGGGCGGCAATGAACCTCCGGGTTCCTTAAAAGCCAGTAAGTAAGTATGCATTTTTATATACACTAGTGTCTCTGAAAATTGCAACAACATTACGTAAATGAGCACCAATGTTATCACAGTTAGATCTCTCCTCTGTAGAAGCCTTAGCAATACCCATTGCAGGAGATGCAATGAGCATGAAACGTTACCCCACGTGCTAGGTTTCTGACCTCAGGGCGAATTACTGCGAAATGACAGACATAACACAGTCCGCTCAATAATAGCTAACAGATTAAGGGAACATGGTGAATACGAAGTATATGAGGAAGTTCAATGTCTTTCTACGGAAGGATCTACACGGCGTGCTGACATCATAATAATTGACCGAGATAAAAAAACTGGTCTAATTCTTGACCCCACTGTAAGGTTCGAAATTAATGAAGATCAACCAAAGCAGGTACATGAGGAGAAACGCGCTATTTATCTTCCATGCTGTGATGATGTCAGTCATAAATATAATATTCAAGATTGAAATGCCATTGGACTTCTGTTTGGTGCGCGAGGAACAATTCCCAAATTTACATTGGAGATCCTCAGAAACTTAAAGGTCCCTGAAAAGACTCTTCAGGCAATTGTATCAACCATTTTAAAATCTTCATTGAACATCATCAATCACCATCACTATTCATCTTTATAATACCTATTCAATGTATATTATTTATTTTCAATAAATTTTTATCGTTTTGATAGCTACTAAATCTTGTCGCAGAATATTCTTTTTAAAATTTCATTATGTATTATTTTAACAGTAATTTACATTTTCTTTTTTGTTCATTTGAATTTATTAGGATGCCGATATTTTAAATTCAAGATTTGGACGGCTATCATTTCGATGATATTCTCTCCCTGAGAACTGAATCAAATTTATTTTACATTTTACTAATATTGATGTACAAAAATGAATAACGTTTCAGATCAATACACATGAATACATTTGAGTAGATCAGTATTTTGCGAAACCTCCATGAGGCCTGGCCTGGTCAATGGCCTGCCGGGCTGCTTGTATACGTGCTCAAAGTTCATTGCAGCTGGCTACTGGATGCTGTTGGCATACTACTTGTCGACCAACCATATTCCATACATGTTCAATAGGTGATATGTCTGGCGAACGGGCAGGCCACTGAAGAAGCTGAATTTGCTGATCGTTGAAGAGAGTTTGAATATTCCTGACAACATGTGATCGGACATTGTCTTGCTGTAATGTAGCATCAGGAATGCTCTGAAGGAAAAGCATGACTTCTACCTCCACAACGTCCTCGATGTACGGGTTGCTGTTGAATCTACCCTCAATACGTAGCAGCCGAGATCGTGAATGATACCCAATGGTGCCCCACACCATCACGCCTAGCGTTCGGCCAGTATGGTGCTGAACAATGCAGTCTGGATGATTTCGCTAACCACGATATCGTCTAATGCGTATACGACCATCATTGTAGTCTAAGTTGAAACGGGATTAGTCAGAAAACACCACGTGTTGCCAATCTGCACGCCACTCTTTGTGTTTACGAGCCCATTGTAGCCTGAGACGTCGATGATCTAGGGTCAAGGGAATCTGCCGAAAAAGAGTGCGCAACTAGTCCTCTGTGAAGAAGACGTCGTTGAACAGGGGAAGCAGACAATGCTAGACCTGTTACAGTGCTCTACCGTTGTGATGAAGCTGAAAAATCCGTCACTACCATGCGGACGAGATGTCTGTCATCCCGTGGTGTCATCACAGATCGTGATCCACTGCCGGATTTTCGATGTGTCCGATTCTCTTCGGTCCACTGCTTCTACACTTCACACTTGAAAATATCCAGTAGGGGAGACTCGCGTAATTCCGCAATATTAAGAAGTAAATCTATTATATTTTTATCAAAATATTTATTGAAAAAATATTATCAAGGTATGTAGACATGGACGAAACCTTTCATTACCAAATGAGATAAAGAGACCTATTAAAATTCAAATATGTTTAGTTGTACATACGTTACAGTTGAACAAGAACAACTCGGGTAATTCTGGCTAATTCCGCAGTAGTAAATAATTATGAAATACATTATGAAGGCAACATAAAAGGGACAATTTATATGTAACAATGCTCACTTTCTTCAGAGTTGTGTAGCAAAACACGAAAAAGTCAACTTTCGATGCTTCACTGTATTGCCGACAGAGGTGATGACCAATATCCTTGTTTTTTTTTTCTATAGCACTTCAGAGGACATGCCTCCTGTTGTCAGCACCTCAAAACTTACGTTCACGCTATTCTAAAGCCGCAGTAAATTCATATACCCTTACTGCGGAATTAGCCTAGTTTCACCTACCCTATCTTAAATTGAGTAACCAAAAATTAATAACGTTATCATAATGAAACATATACGCAAGAATACTAAACAGGAAGGGTGTGGAGTGTACAAAATATGAAGTTTCTACCTTGTACAAAATAAAAATTTCACTCACCACCCTCCTCAATTTTCAAATGAACCTAAATGTTACATATGATTTTCACAAGGAAAATTAATACGAATATTTAAGCGTGTATGCTCTTGTTGAACACTTTTGGAAAGATCATATTCATGCAGTGAAAAATCGTAGAATAGCGAATTACTTTTAAGTGTGATTTCAAAAAGTAAATCATTTGTACTAATATTTTATGCATTCATTGGTAACCTGTGAAGAATGCATACAAGGTACACATTTTAAGGTACCAGCCAAAGTCGCAGAATGTCTCTATCGCTTAGTCCGAAGGATTGTGGTTTCGAGTTCCGTCTCGGGTATGCGTATTGTTTTCATAGTACAGTAGCTTGAGAAAATTAAAATGGCCACTTGCCGGTAACTTTAGTAAAATTAAAAAGAAAAGGCATAATGAGTGACAGTCACCTACCTACCTCAGGAGGGACCCAGATAGCGCGTTTGCCTACTGATCCGGAGCTGCGGAAGGCCGTGGATTAGAATGACATTCTCTGCACCACTGAGATTGTCTCTAATGGTAATACCTAGGGAGCCATGGCGAGATCCAAGCCTTTAGATAAAGCTGAAGTTACATGTGGATATATGCAGTCCCGGACATAAAGGGGAAGTGAAAGGGAATGAAAAAACCTCCGCCCATGATATTTTCGTTTATACCGCCTTAGAAACAAACGCTCAGTAGGTCACTATGCATCAGTGGTGGAGTTTGGGCGAATAGCGAGAGCCGAAGTTATGAAAGGGGAAGTGAAAGGGAATGAAAAATCTCCGCTCATGTCATTTTCGTTTACACTGCCTTAGAAACAAACGCTCAGTAAGTCACTATGCATCAGTGGTGGAGTTTAGGCGAATGGCGAGAGCCGAAGTTATGATGCCTGCATTATACAATCCGTCACTGAGCAATACTTACCTTCCTGTATACTCGCATGGTGCCGAACTGGGGAGTTAAGGGATAATCTGCAGTGACTCGATTGAGGTATTAGTGCCCATGCCTGGTCTATTCAGGTATCACTCAAATTCATAACTGTTATTTTGACGAATTTGTTTGTCGTTTGAATATTTTCATTAGCATACAAATGTTGGATCTTTTGTTTTTGTTTATTGCGTGTCATTTTAAAATTATTTAGAGTTAGTATGGATTATCCTATCTATAAGCGACAATGTCGTACGGATAAATGTTTCGCAATTCTTATTACAGTCATGGTGAAAATCTAATCACTAAGTTCCAATCCGTCGAACGCATGTAGCTCATTTCCGAGTTCTCCGTCCATGGTTAAGCTGTGGGACGCCTAAAATGAAGATGGTTGCATCAATACTTTAAGCCGAACAGGTATAAGTTCCAAATAATAATAATAATAATAATAATAATAATAATAATAATAATAATTTATTTTATTTTATTTTATTTTACCTGGCAGAGTTAAGGCCTTAAGACCTTCTCTTACACTCAACCAGATCTACAATTGATACAAGTGCATAAATAATAATAATAATGGTGATAATGATAATAATAATAATAATAATAATCTCATTATGAAGACGAAGACGAAACGGATGATGATGATGAGGGTGGTGGTGGTGGTGGAGTGTTAAATATATTTAAGACATTATCTTGATACTTCAAAGAAGTAATTTGTTTCACTTTTCATGGCGTGTTTTCCGCAGTATAGGTATTTCGAAACTTAAGTAATATCCACTCTTCCCACGAAAAGCAGTAAATGTGCATAGAATATTCATTGGTTTGCAACATATAAACTATGTATATGGAACTGTGATTACCACAGTATTTCAAAATCATTTCATCTACGCATTTAAATTATTAAGAAACCAGGATGATATATAGGCCATAATTTATCGTTTTTATTAAAAGCCTTAGCGTGCATTCTCAAGCACTCTTCTTTTCACTATCCCTGCATGCCTACTCCGATATTACCTTCATGCTTAGTCATAATACACTATGGAAAAACAAACATGAAATCTTCAAATGGTTTTAAGCACAAGAGTGTAATATGAAACAAATCACTTTTGTCCTATTTTCACAATACAGAACAATTGGTATTGTTTAACATCTAGCTCACATTGTCGGTAATAGTAACTCCATATAAAATTTATATGGCATAGCAAATTATTTATTATATAGCCACATTATAACAGTTATATTTTTTAAATCTTTCGGCCACAAAGCAGTGTAGAAGCATCTAGCGCAGGCCTGCACAAGGTTTGCGCTCTCCGAGCCGGCTCACAGCTCATGAGCGGAATGCAGATATTAGCTGCGCTCTGTATAAGGGTGGACTGAAAGAAGGGGTGATCTCGTACAAAATAAACACAAAAGGAAGTACTATTACGAGTGCTTGTGAAATGAATTCCCGTTTAGTGTTTGCAAAACTATCTTGGACTATTATTAATTAATAAAGAAATATTTATTTTACAGAAGTAATAGAAATTCTATAGCTATTTAAATGTACAATATAATTTTGTTATATTTTTATTTATCAGTACATCAAAACAAGGTTTTATGCTGTTGGCAGCTGAAAGGAACAGTAGCCTACTGATCATAATAAAACATCAGTTACAGATGTTCGATGTCTGCCTTTATTAAAGTTGATTATAGAAAACAGTTGCTCACAAATATAAATGTTGAGTCAAACATAGCAATTATTGTCACAGCCAGCCTGTGTAGTCGTGGATATTATTGCTAATGTTTAGTCTTGTAAAACTCAACCAGGCTAGTAGTATTATTCAAACGATCTTTAGCCCTTAGGTCACATTGAGGATCAGTAAGTTCGAGCTGTAAATCGTTAAATGTTAAATGTTATGTTTCATCTTTTAGATTCCTCCATACTGTACTGTAGCAGTAGGTGAGCAACGTGAAACAGTTACTGAGAATAGGCCTACACACTGCACTCCACTAGATAACTGAGTGGTTTCCCTCTCCTTTACCTATAGCAAGTCTATGTCATTCTGACGTATCTTCCTCTCCGTTTCGGCGAGCGGTAAACACCGCTCTCCCGCTCTGAAGGAGCGCGCGCGCTTGTCGAGCGCTGTTTGTACAGGCCTGATCTAGCGAAACGTCTTTGTAAGATATCAAGTATAGTTGACTAAGGCCATTGCTGGTATGGGTAATAGGGGGACGAGAGTATTGTTAATTAGAATGCCTCGAATGAAACTGAAATCTGTGAGACAAATGCATACTAAATCTTTAAAAAATTATATTAAACTAAGGCGATCGTCAGAGACTACTAAATAGTAGGAGGCCCAATTACAGCAAATTCGGTATCTCTAGGGCATAGATGTCAAATTATTGTAACTCGTACGAGGTAACCCCTGGCGTAAGCAACCCGCAGCGCATATTCTTTTAGGTCGCTTTGCCTATTTTATATGGAAAGTTATTGACCTTAGCAAAGCATGCTTGAAGTGCAATATCACCTGGTTCTATAGGCGTTTGGACACCCATGCTTTAGGGTGACGGAGACTACGTGCTCGCAGCGACGGAAAACCCAGAAGTGACGTTATGTAGGAACAAGGAAATTTAGCAAAGATGATTCCTTTTGGTTTTTGTGGTTACTTTGTCGGGGTCTAAAATTAATTTGTCTATAAAAAAGAACAAGAAGAAAACCGAGACACTCTGAGTGCTTTCAGCCAATAAGCTTATGGGAATAAAAAAAAAAGACACTAACTGCATATATTGCAGCTGAATTGTCACCAAGTACAATACTAAATTGCATTAACAAGTAATTTTGTAACAATTGACTGTGGATGGCGTTAGATTACACAAGGAAGAATTATTACAATGGAATTATGTAAGTATAATGGAAAATTGAATGAGTAGTTGTATAGCATTTACATTTTAATTTCAAATCTGTTTTGTATTCTATAGTTGTGTTCAAGTAATGAGTTACATAGTTGATTGCAGTAGTATCGGAAATTAAAACAGGAATTAATTCCAGATACAGTGGAGTCGGCCTAGGTAGCGTAATTGTTATAGGGTTCGTCTTTTGTGCCCGAGGTTGCGGATTCGATCCCGGCCCAGGTCGATGACATTTAAGTGTGTTTAAATGCGACAGGCTCATATCAGTAGATATACTGGCATGTAAAAGAACTCCTGCGGGACAAAATTTCCCGTACACTGGCGACGCTGATATAATGTCGGCAATTGCGAGCATCGTTAAATAAATCGTAATTTTTTTAAGACTGATATTCTGGCCCAACAAAACTACAGTACTGTAATTATGTTTAGGAAGTAGTGTTGTCACTTCAGACCAATATACTGTAGCTTTGTTAATTCGGCCATAGAAGATGGTGATATTATGTTAGTCATACATACAGTAAAATTCATTACCGTAAAAAATGCTGCTTGAAAACATCATCATATAAGTGGCAAAGTTTGATTTGTTATATTGAATTATTTCAACGTTACAATTGCTTGTTTGTTAAAATGTGTGTATGATAACGTTATGCAATTTGTGTTCTTCTGTTTTGTGTGTTTTTAGAAAATATAATTTCAATTAATGCTCCGCCATAAATGTTGTAACTGAAACCTTGTGCATCCCTCGTGTTTATCGTACGGCTCGTCCTCCCCCCCCCCCACACGTTACCTACACTTTGTTTACGTTTTTACTATGCCTAAACGAGACGCTCTACTGTAACAACAAATTAATGAAATAGACGTATGTGATTTATTTGGAAAAAATAGTTTTCAAACATTAATTTAAAATAATAAATGATTTCATTCAATAACTGAATATACGAGTACTTGTATCCTTAATCAGTCAAATGGTTCTGCTAGTAAATATAGTTCTAACGAAATATATTCCTGAAATTATTTTCTTTTGTCCTGAAACGTGTGTTATAGATCTTTTGTTTACATCCTTTTTCTATGAAAGTCTTCAATTGTGTAAATATATTCGAACTCACTTTGAACGTTCCAACGGAAAACCAGAGATGAATTTTTTAATAATAAATTTTGAAGTGTTCCGAACATGATTACCAGATTTGCATTCTCCCCATCTTCATCATAACTAACAAACAGAATATAGTTCTCTCCATGAATTTTTTTACATCGCTCCTGAAATTACCTGTCACGAAGGCGAACCGGGTTCGAGTTCTGGCCAGGTTTGGGATTTTTCCTTGATAAATCCATAATGACCTTGTGGCCGTCTAGGTCGCAGTTGAGCATCTACATCATTCCGCCACCATTTATCCCTTTCGTCATCAATCCATAGCATTCCTCTATCGCCGTCTGGCGACGCACGGAGGGGGCTGGTCTAGGGACTACTGGATTTGCCTGCTAGAAACCTGGGTACGTAGCGAACCTTAGTGTAGTCAGCCGGTGTGGGTTTGGGAATGCGCCTAGCTTGAAGGTTAGCGCAGTAGATCGTAACAGGTCGCAGTGCTGGGCCATAATGCCCCTCTCCCGCAAATTCCATTCCATTCCATACCTCTAGTTAGGTTGATGGCAAACAGCCGAAACTGGGAAAACTATATTTCGAGTGAAGTCAAAATTGGCTGCGGCAAGTCCTGCAAGCTGATACCGGTCTCTTATGCAGTTAAAATCCTATACGGTGCTTGTTTAACAGGTTCATTGCTCTGTGAGTGGTTCGTTTTGTAATTGTGGTGAGAAAACAATATAATTTAAAACAAATCATTTTAATTTACGATAGTTATAGGAAAAAAAAATATCCTGCTAGTGTAAATTTCGTTGTAATTATCCCGAGATAAAAGTTCTATCGTGTTCGAGGATACAATAATAAAATTAGCAAAGATTTGTGGCCTCCTTCATCACCATACCTAAACCTATTTGTAGGCTGTCCCTAAATAAAAAGCCTACGAATATAATTCATGAAATGTGGAACTACTTATTGAAGGAAAATATTCAAGAGATTTTTTCAACAGGATTTATTCATATTGAAGAGCAAAGGATGGAAACCAGGGTCGTGTGATGTAATGATGAATATTATTTCAATTATCTTTAATAAGTCACTAAATAAGTAGACCTAAGTAAGTAAAGTAATTTCTTAAAACAATACTTCACATCCGTAAGAAGTAGAGCTTTGCCGATGATAAAAAAAATATCAATCAGACTATTGGACACCCGTAATGGCATCAGTAAAAATCCGGAGACGTTTCAGTATCCCGTAATGATAGGACTGACTACGATATCGTGTACTAGCGGTTAGGAACTTTCAGGTCAATCTACCCAAAGAAAAATTGTGCATAGAATTGTGAAAAATATAAGTAGAACTATTTTGAATTTACAACTTTTAATGTGCATAATGTGAATGAAAATTTTGTTACATTTACTTTTGTAAATCCAAGTGTTTCATTAATTTTACCAACAGCTTTCTCTGCCGCATCTTATGTTAAATACAGATATATTTAGAGTTAAAGTTCTTTCTCGCAAAAGAACGCTAATTCGTCCGTACAAGCAACGTCTCCAAGAGTACCAGCCTTCCTCAGTATTACTAAGCAATTTCCTCCGTTGGGCTGCCCAGATTGCCACTTGGAATATCCAGTAGAATTTAACGGCTGATCTGAAAAATTGAAACAAAATTTTATTCTTTACTGCAACACCTTTTTGCAAAATCATTATAAAAAACATTGTTTTTAAAGCCACTTCTTTTCTTCACATCGGCACACATTTCGATAACAACGAGAGTCAAGTGGAAGACATAGAAAATACTGTACATATTCATATACAACAGCTAAGGATTAAATAATTATAGTATTCCTAGATGTGACGCTGAACTATGACTTCATCTTGTCTACGGTAACCTAGCTTAAAGTAATGTAACCTAACCTAACATAACGCAGCTCATCAAGTAACTTAACGTAATGTAGGAGAAGTAGTAAGCTTATATGAATATCCATGCCATAAAAACAGAGAGAATCAGCGAAAAGTTAACACACTATGCACGGGACGTCGGGGAATAGATTTCCCGCAATACATTGCTCGACTCACCGGTAAGCTGTAGCAGCATGGGCGGGCGTTCAGTTTCATTACGGTAGGCCTCAATTGTTAATTAAGAGTTGCCTAATAAATGGATGAATGAAGTTGAAAACTAATGTAGATCTATATTTCGTCAAAGCGGCTGTTGAAAATTATGTCCAGCATCGTGTTAAAAAATTCCGAAATATTCGTTATATTTCCGCCCCTGAAATTTCAGATATCACTCGTCTGATTTCATAATTAAAAGAGAAGAATCGAAAATATCATCATGGATAGATTGCAGCATCCACCGACAGAAATTTAAAAGGGCAGATGGATCCCGTTGTGTTAGCTGATGAACCACTGACACTTTCTAAGAATGAAAGTGCAGCATTTTTAGTCCCCGTAATGCCGATCAGTTCTTAGCGTATTCATTTAGCGTCTTATTGTTATTCTTGCACTTTGTTAGATAGTATCTTTCACATTTTAAATTGCACAATTCACATACACAACTTTCATACGGTTCCTGGTAACTTTTTGTCTTGCACAACTTATGGTGAAAACCATGTATCGCGAAGCGGGTTATTGCATGTCTTTGAGTCTGATTTTCTTTAGTCCAGTTCCTATCTACCATAGCACCTGTGGCGTAGAAATCGGGATCTATCGTACGGCGTTTATCTTCTCTTCTCTCTAGGAGGTCTTTGTAGGGTTGTGTCGATTGCAGTAGTATTTGGAGTCTGATGTCTCCTACGTAGAAAGTTTCTCTGGCCATCTAGTACACTAGCCTTGAAGGTGCGTTTCTTCCTATTCCTAGTGTGCATTTGAGAAAGCGTGCTTTGACTTTCTCTATTCTCTCTAGGTCGGTGAGGGTTAGTTTTTCCCATATGAGGGTAATTCCATATGTCACTATTGGTGTGATGACTGTCTTCAGTAGCACCATTGCTGTTTCCAGCAATACTCTGGTCAGATCGCTTATCTGGTGAATTGCTCTCGTGGCTGCTGCTGTTCTTTCCTGGATGTGGTAGCTGAATGAGTTGGCTGTCGATTGCAGGGTCACCCCTAGATATTTGAAGTTGTTTACTGTTGTTAACGGTGTGTCGTTAAGCGTGATCGTGTCTGTTGCTGAGGTCCCCCCCTCCTTCCCTAAATGTCATTTGGTAAGTTTTGTCTTTGTTTACGTGCAGTTTGTTCTGTTTCACCCAGTCCTCTAATCCTTTCAGTGCTCTTTGGAGATCTTCCTTGTTGGCGCTTCCCAGTATCATGTCGTCTGCGTTTAGGACGAGACCTGTTTCTGGCGAGTTTTAAGTTATTTGATTAACGTCAGCTGTTGCGATGTTGAATAGCAGGGTACTTTTTGTTTAAAGCAGACCCTGTTTCTCGCCATTTTCTGAATAACTTGGTTATGTACCATACTGTCTCGAAGTCATTGCAGCGTCACGGAACTGACGTAGAAACTTGAAAACTGTCATACGATTTCTTCTTTAGGAGAAATGTCTTGACTAGAAATATCGTTTGTGCAATACTCTATGTCACTATGCTGATAGCGAACACAAATAACACGAAATAAATAATGATAAATAAAAAATAGTAAGGCAAGACTAGTACGCTTCCCGCGCACTCCATCCCCACCAGTCTGAAATTTTAGGCCTATAGTAATGAAACTGAACGACCGCCCGCGCTGCTACAGCTTACCGGCGAGTCCAGCAATGTATTGCCGGCAATCTGTTCCCCGACGTTCCCTGCATAGTGCAATAACTTTTCATTGCTTCTCTCTGTATTGTATAAAGATAATGTCATTATTTACGAGCAATTAAGTACATATTCGTCTATTTTTTCTATTAAAAGTCTACTCCAGATATGTTGGGAAAACAAGTACTTAGACAAAGACAAAAAGCACGGTTCACAAGATACTAAAACTTGTAATATTAACCCTCATGCTACCAAAGTTTTTTTTACAACTTACCAAGAAAAGTAATACAATTTCCTCAATCAAAATCATATATCAATCATTGTTAAGCGATTGGAATGTTTATAAATGTATATATTATTGACTATTGACTTCAAAAGATGTACGCATTTAAAGTAATTTTTCTCTTTTTTGACAATACAGTGCGATTCAAAAGTCCCGTTCCGTTCTGTTGAAGGCGTAAACAAAAATTAATGAACTTTAAAATATGTTATTGATAACCCTCTGAGAGAACATATCTCTAAAATTAAACTTTCATTCCTTCCATTAAAAGGCAAACTCCTCAATTCTATATAGTTTTAACAAGGTAGGAAAGAAATTTACAAGCAATGAAAGTCACAGTATTAGTCTATAAAATAAATTGGAAAACATTTAAGATATTTGCTGATATTTATATATTCAAATACCATCTACATGAATAACTCTAAGACATTTATTTATAATAAAATAAAATCCTTAAAAATCGTTGAAAATTCTAATTCAATAAATAAATAAAAATATATACTATAAAAATAAATTTTAGTTCTCTTTTAATCAAATACTGGAATATCATCTACACTAAAATGAACATTTCGGGAAAAGGCTCTGCTAATAATTATTTCTAACAACATCACTTTTAGAATAACCATAACAGACATAAATAAAAATTTAAAAATATTGTAACCAATGATTATAATATATATAAACAATATGAATAATGATATAATAAAATAATTTGAAAGCAAACATAACATACAGAAAATTAAGCTACAAATTGAATTGCATATCTTGGAATTTTCATGACACAGACTGCCAAGGGGGGTAACAAGATTACCCCACTTCAGTGACGCGGATTACTTCTTAAAGTAGAATAATTATTTGTGCTGTTCATATTTCAAAAAGTTAGTAGACATATAATGGAGAAATATGTGGAATTAAAAAAATTAATATGGAGAAAAATGAAAATAATATTGACAAATCATCAGTGGGGTAATCCTGTTACACCTCTTGAGAGCAGGAGGGTTAAGAATGTTCGAAATGAAATTGAAATACAGTGAAAGCGAGCTTCAAGGAAGTTCCCCGCGAGAACCATGGAGGTGGCGTCATTCAATTGAAGGACGAACAGCTGTTCTTAATTTTTCCCGAAACGTGTGGAATTAATGACACTTGTTGCCTGCCCATTAAAGTAGAAGAATTGGCATAATAGGCTGTAGATGTGAAGGAAATGCTCATAGTTAATAATAATAATAATAATAATAATAATAATAATAATAACAATAATAATAATAATAATAACAATAATTATACTAATAATAATGAAGTGTTATTCGCTGCATGAATCATTGCCGATTTCGGGAGAGGCATTGGCACTGAATCATAAGATACGATCCAGTGTTTATGCTTTAGTTCGCCTACTGGCCGCCGGCAATTATTCGTGCAACGAGTTAGAATTTAGGCATTTCTCTCATCACGTCCGGGGAAAGTTCCAAACATCTTAATGTGTATTGTGGAATTCTCTTATTTTTTTTCAGTTTACTACTTAATTGGCTCTACATACGTATGTAACTTACTGAAAATTGTGACATATTCTCCTTCCACATTAATGTCATGGGCACCAATGTATGCCCATTCATTTCTCCAGTCGCCGAAGAGCTTCGGATGTTTCTGCCACATCACAGCCAAGACAAGAGCTTCTTGTTCAGAATTTAGAATGGCGAGATGAGCTCCTTCTTCCTCACATGTCCGTAAAGCGTCGTGCAATTTAGTACCCTTCGTATGCATCTTGTAGTACCCCAGTCCGGTTAATAAATCGTAGTCAGAACTTGGTTTCTGTGGAGGGGCTGGGAAAAGACAAACGAATCAACTTGTGTTAACATATTATGTGCAGGATTTACAGTACCCACAATCAGGACGATGTTTTGTCCTCGTAATTAATAAAATTTCGCCAGGCATGACTTGACTTCTTTGTATTGGAATTCACATGTAACTTTTCTTTACACTTAAAACATGGCCCATTTTCAAATTAATTTAATTCGGTTCTAGCAACTAAACCAGGCTTGCAAAACTGGGCGACAATTGTGGCGTTATGTCACTCATCGGAATACATTACTCACCCCTTCCATCCACCCCCGCGTCATTGACTTGGTAGGGGAGGGGATTTGTATTCAGTGTCTGTCTTATGTGATTGCGTACGGGCCACAGATACGTCATTCAACGCCGGTGGACTGTGGACGGGGAACCAACGCTTTCCCCATGCTTTCCATCCCCTCTCTTGCCAGATTTGTATCCCTGAACTAAACTGTAAATAGTTGGCACCAAAAAATTTAAACAGACCTATTTACATGTGTTCTTGGTTAATTTTATGACAGAATTAAATTATTTTATGATATTTGCTTGTTGAGTTATTCAATTTATTAATGTTGCTCTCACATAAATCCCTTCAGTATATTCAAAATATTATCAATCCAACAGTTTATCTCAGGAGTAAGAAACTGGGTTCTTGATCTGAGGCTGCGCTTGGAAATAGTTTTGAATCTGGCTTGAGAAATTTACCTATTTCGACTTTTTCCTAAGATTTCATCAACTGTAAGCCAAAACTCAGACAATCACTATCTTTTATTCGGGTTAGGTTATTTTACGGCGCTGTATCAACATCTTAGTTTATTTAGCGTCTGAATGAGATTAAGGTGATAATGCTGGTGAAATGAGTCCGGGGTCCAGCACCGAAAGTTACTCAGCATTTGCTCTTATTGGTTTGAAGGAAAACACCGGAAAAAACCTCAACCAGGTAACTTGCCCCGACAGGGAATCAAACCCGAGCCACCTGGTTTCGCGGCCAGACGCGCTGACCGTTACTCCACAGATGTGGACCTTTTATTCGATTCCACCTAGCTAAATACTGTATCATCTTCTTATCACCAATTCCACGTAAGCTGTATATCTGCGCAATTGATAAAGGCCTTTCGCAATTAATAATTTTCAATGCTAACGCACTAAATTCACATTCGGAAGATTGCAAGTTCAAACCCCGTGGCCGACCAATCTGACTGGCGTTTTTTCATGGTTTCCCTAAGTCACAAAGACAAGTGCCGGATTGGAAGTTTACTACATTCTGTCAATAATAAATCAATTTCGAAAACGAGTAAGGACTCAAGATATGGTATAATACCTATCTAATACATACTATAATGTTACTGTTTTTATTTCAGTGCAACCTGATACGAGACGCCAGGCAGCATTCAAGCCTAGATCATATATACCCAGAGAGGTCGGCCTTATAGGCTTTGAGGTTAACAACTTGTCAGGTTTACTACGCTGCTATCTAGTTGTTATATAAGGAGTCACGTCATAATTCTCATTTGAATTGCATTAGCGACTGTACTGCCATCTCGTGTTCGTTTACGGCGGGCGGGTGGCGATCCTGGCGGTTCTTCTCTTCAAAGTGTTGCCGATTTTAACATAGCGATGAGTTATCTGTTACATTTATGTTCCAGGATTGAAGATGAGTTTGAACATTAGTTAGACAGGGTTTTGAAAACATGAGTAAGGAATTTTAAAGATTATTTTACAGAAATGAGCAAATATTTTTTTTCAATCTTTTTGGCATTCCGGAACAAATGTAACTCAAACCAGGACATAGGACACACCATTAAAATCCAGAAAATTCCAGGGATATTCAGGACGTCTGGCAACCCTGTCTGTAATCATGGCTTCTAACAAAACGAAGTTCCTCTATTCTTATTTATCTGTAGTAATTTCAGTGTCCACAATCTACGAGTACAGTTCCAGAATTTGATACTAAATGTAGACTAATAGTATATTGGGTGACATGGTGAAAACTACTGTATAACGAGTAAGACTTAGGCCAAATATTTTTATCTTCCGTAAACTAAATCATTGACTATACACCTTTTTCTACTGAGACCAATATTCAATATAATTGGACCCATATCTTGAGTTATAAATTTTATTTAAGTAAGTAGATTCTCACCTGTAACGGTAGCCACTATAACAACGGAGTCGCTGTTGTCGCATTTCTCTGTAGTGTGATCAATGTCCACTTCCCACGGGCCCACTTCCTTCTGTCCAGCTTCGTGTTCTAACTTCACCTAATATAAAAATCGTTTATTTCTTATTGTACAATCAATTTATTTAACTTTTCATGAAAGTGGTCTTCTTTAGATTCCTGACACTGAAAAAGTGACTTAGGGAATGACATTTTATTCCTTTATCTTTTCATAACGATTTCTCTTAAAGTACAAATGATTTGTTTATATACTGTATCTACTATAGTAGAATTGTCCCTTCTTTCGACTTCTGACAGTTCGCATTTGGCGCGTGGCTAGTCACGTGGGTACAGGTTGTTGTCATGGGAACCAAAGTTAACCAAAAGTCCTTCATTTTCAGAGTGTTCAGATAAGTATCTTAAGTATTACCAAATGTTTTCTTATATTTCCGCCATTGCCTTATCATAATATAATATCATAGAGTGAAACTTTTTATATTACATATTTTATAATTTCTATGAACGTTTCCGTTACTACTGTGACATCATCAGATACATGTAATTTTCAATGTGGTAACCTCATTACCATGTCACATTGCTCAATGTATACTTCTGTTTAAAATGAGTCGCTGCTCCATCCGAAAATATTTTTACCACCTCAATGTTCGGAAGAATAGCCAAAATTTTCGAAAACACTTTTCGTAGACAAACATCCACTGCATATTTGTCATGCGCTACATAATCTGACACTAATGCAAAGGATTTCTTCTGAACTTCCCTGTCACCTTCCTGTCTAAACCAGGCAGCAGCAGTAAATATTGAGACCTGCTTATTGCTCCAATGAGCTGCCTGAATCTCATTTTGCTCTTTTCAGGTTTAATTACTGCACACTTAACACCAGTTCACGTGTAACTTCACCAAGGCCTTTCAAGTAACCAAGCACGCTGTGAGAATGAACAGGATAACAGCTGAGGGAGCGACATGTCAGTCACTCACAATGCCGTTGCGGAAAACGAAATCACTTTAGAAGAAAATGTTCTAATACTTTTTTTATTGGTGATGTAGTAATAATGCAGAATACCAAAGGAAATTTTAATCTGTCAATTATTGTGTTGTGTGGAAGAGTTTTTGTATGTTTCTTGTGACGGACTGACCCTAACTTACAGTACAAATAATTATAATGGTTTTAAATTATTTAGGATCTTAGGATACTTAAACTAATTTAATATTTACTTCAAAGAAAGACCAAAATATAGTATACAAAAAAGACGGCTCGAAATAAAACAAATTTACATGTCACAAATTGTGACACGAAACATAAGTATCTATACGTGTTTCTTTATGTGTTTGGAATATGACAAGATCTGCAGCAAGTTACAGACTAAAATAAAGAGTATTTTAAACATTATCTTACGAACTAAGGCAATTTAAAGTATAAAGAAACATATTTCTTCAACAAAAATAGTCCTACATTAATGTCAAGAAGTTCACCTCATTATGACATTTTCGTGGAATTGCTCTATATGATAAGTCAATGATGGAAATATAACAAACATTTATTTGATATTACTTAGACAGAGTTTGGCATTGGGAGTGGACCCAGATTTTAAACGGGGACGCTTAGTATTCATACGTCACTGAATCAACGCAGCGCGGTGTTCGGCGGGTAGAAAGGGGATGAAGAGAAATAATATGGCTCCCCGTGTGAGAGTAGAATCCGCTCTTGCTGCCTACCCCTGACAGACTTATCTGAAAACTCTGAAAATGAATTGGAAATTTCTACAAGCCATTAAAGCAAAAATTTATAAACAATATCTTAACCTCAAAATATATTAGGTGACCATATTGGAAATTAAAAGTATCTGATGATGTCACAATAGTGACGAAAACGTTAATACAAATAGTAAAATGTTTAATGTAAAGTGTTCCACTCTATGATATTATATCATAAATCAATGACGGAAATATAACAAAACATTTATTTGATATAACCAAAAGTAGCCAATCACTATTTCACTCCTCTTGCTCTCTTCGCCCAATCTTGCGCCAGTCTAGCCAAAGTAGGCTATCACAAATAATGCACATAACTGACTGACCGGCCCCTAGCAGTAGCAGCAAATTGACAACGTTGCCATGACAAATCATCCGTAAACCATACAGCTGATGAGCTGTCAGAAGTCGATAGAGATGTTAATTATACTATATAATAAATTTTTCGAGTATTGTAAAATTAAATTAAAGAAATTTTACGTAATGCTATACATAAGAATGTGTCTTTATTAGAAAAGTAGCTTAACACATCATTCCTACTTATTTTACATTAGCTAAGAAGAACGTTTTCCCCAGTATTTTTCTTGCACGAATTATTACAATAGAAACGGCACAGCCTAAAGAAAATATCTTCAGAACTAAGGTTTAAGACGGATTATACCTACATAATTATGATTGCCAATTCTCGCGGATAAAGTTCTTGCCGTATAGCGTCACTACAGTCTCGTAAGTGATGTTCCATGCAACAAGGAAATTAATTATTTACAGAGATGAAGAGAATCTTACCTGATTTAGAGAGAGAGAGCGAGAAGAAGTTTAATGTTTTATGGTATTTTCATTATTTTCTTCATTCATGTACTTTATTGTGGGCTTAACAGAACCATACATAATTTATTTCATGAATTATCGAAAAAGTTTATAAAATTGCATTTTATATTACAAAATTCAACTCAAAACGAAAATGACGGAACTTCAAAACAAAATGATAATATCCTAATACAGCAGTAGAAAAAATATTGAGAATTGTTTTTTGTAAAAGAGTTAATTTCTGGAAAATAGGGCGTAGCTTATTACGACATTTTATTTTCGTATAGTCTTAAGGTAATTATTAAAAGACATTGAACTGTCTGATGTTGCTGATACAAATTCAGGACGATATTACTGTGTAACACTATGAGCCGATTGTGTAAACCATTTAATCTTAGATCAGAGGTTAAATTGATCCTTGTTCTAGCTGAACTTGGAATTTTGTGTTGTATAATGTCTAATCTGAAATTAATTTTTCTTAAACTAAAGTTAACTTTGACTGAAGAAATTTCTCCGATTAAATTAGATGATCCAAGTTCAGTTATTTCTTTTCTGTTTGAAGTATATGAGTGGCAGATTGTCCAAATAAAATATCCATTACTATTATTTATTATTATTATTATTATTATTATTATTATTATTATTATTATTATTAATAGATATGGTAGATACATTTTTTTTTTCAATTTCTTGCCTTAATACACAAAGATTCTTATATTTTATAAAGCTCTATCGTGTTCAGCAGTATAAAATAGCATAACCCATAATTATATTATGTTTATAACAACCATTAATTATTAATGGATGTGATAGGTACATTCATAAATTTTCAATTATCTGTATTACTAAACGAAAATTATCGTTTTATAAAGCTTTATTATGTTTAGCGGTATCAAACACCATAACATGATAAAAATTTGGAGAACAGTCAACGTTCTTCTTATTGTCCACCATTATTTACAATGCGCAAAACAAACCAGTGTCTCCAACAGAGTGTACGGAAAGACGCTAGATTTCTCATTATTAACAAAGAAAGATTAAATTCTGTCACTATGGAGTGCTAAAAAGGTCGCTAAATCCCTATTTAAGCAATATAAAAGTTAAAAGAAATTGTCGTTGAAAAAGAGTTAAAGTCACTAGATTGGCAACACTGAACAAACCTGTACAACATGGTCCGCGCATCACATACTTCACCTGTTTATGCAATGGTGCCAAGTCCTTTTCACGTGAACTTACGTTGCATTTGAACCAAGGTAATTTGATTGCAGAAAAGTTTTATACAATAGAAGAAGTGTCTGAACTCGATTCACTTTCCGATCTTCGATCAAAGTTCATCTTTAGTCTGGGAGTTTTATACAATTGGGCCTATTAGGTCTTACAAAATTAGATTCTGATATGAAGCTATTGTTGAACATATCAACATTATACTGACCTCTGCTGTCCAGTGTCCTGTGTTGTTTCTTCGACTTAAGAGGGAGAACTTGAGTGTATGAGGAACCGAAGATGTGCATTGCAGTCCAGTGGAACTGTCAGGAATCCACAATACCAAGATATAAATTATGAGTCGATACATCTTCCAATACGTTCTTGAGTTCTATTCCAGTTCACTTGTGTTATCAGCCAGTTTATATACACTCCGCGCCATGCTTTCAAAGTAAAATCTGCTTGCCTTATTAATATACATTACTTGAAACTAATTACGTTGCAGTTGTGTATTAAGAGGTTTACTAGTTTAAGAAGTACAGATAAGTAAGAAACTAAGTGAACACACAAATTGAATAATATATAAGTGACACACGCTACCTTATCTTGTTTCTTTGTTATTATTGAAAGAAAACTTCAGATTTAAGCTCAATTACTAACACTGATTAATTCTTCACCGTTTCCAGAGACATACGCAAAGAGGTTACCGAGTTTTGGACTTTTTGAAAAAAAAAAAAAAGACATTTTGATTAGGGTATATTTTTATACATAATCGTTTTCTCTTTAAATATTTTACTGTCAGAGTAGTAAAATTTACATCGTCATAAGGCATAGTCCTCCTACTTCTCCTTGAATATAATCCCTGTGCTTGGTTGCTGCGTCACGTTCGAATTATAACAATGCTATCTTTATTATAGAGAGACCTACCGCCTAGTACCGGCCTTGTAATAAAATGAAACAGACACAATATGAAATTTAAATTGTTGTGAAAAATATAGAAGAGGTTGTTTTCACAGTTCTAATGTACAGATGTTGTTAAATATTGTGAATTGTCGATTTTAAACTCATTTTAAGAGCTGTGTTCACCTGTTCGTTAGTTTGAGTTCTGAATTTATTGTGAAACTTATTATCCAGGTTTTTTATATGTCTAAGCAACCGCAAAACTCAATTTTACTATTTTTTAATCAAAAAGTCTCGTAGTGATTCTCGCGACGTTAGTGAAAATTTCACATTGACAAAATGCTTCTTCGCAATCACATCGTATACGGTGAAACCATTCCGGAAGTTAAAAAAATGTAAATACCTAGGAATAACATTTAGCAACGATCTCGGCTGGGGGGGAACACGTTACTGACACAGCGGAAAAAGCATGGAGAGCGTTACACTTTGTGTTGAGAATACTAAGAAAAGGTTATGATAAATCCAAAGAGATTGCATATAAATCACTAGATCGCCCAGTAATGGAATATGGTGCTGCATGTTGGGATCCTTACAGATTAGAACATATTAAGACACTGGAAAAGATTAAAAAAAACGGGCTCTTAAATGTTGTAATAATTCACCATTAAACAAAAATTAGGTTGCAGCCGCCAAATTACTCTTCAAGGAACGACCACTCATATAAATTGAGGGAAAGAAGACAGGACGGACACTGGAAAGTTTTATTTTCTCAATGGTACTATCAGTGACTGGAATGCTTTACCTGCAGACTTACTAAACGCTTTAAAATAACCAAAAATATATTTAAAAATAGGCTTAAGGACTTTACTAATAGACGGTAGTATATTATACACGCTATTTAAAGGGTGTAATTGATATTTGTTATTGAAGTGTTGTATCAGTGAAGACGTGTGTGCCAGTGAAGTGTGTTGTGTAAGTGAAGTGTGTTTCTGTCAATGAAGCTTTATAGTTTATAGTGGCATTGCAAAGTATTTGAACAGTGAAATGTTTTTGAAGTTTTAGTGAAATCTGGATAGAATCAGTGAAATGTGTCGTATTTCCAGTGTAGTGAGTGAGTTGTCAGCGAAATGAGTGTAGTGCTGAAAGGTACTTGTGCAGGTATGAACATATCATACTCGTGGGTTTTACTCGTAGTTGGAACTTAGGGTTAAGATACAAATTAGATTTACTTTATATGATATTTTAAGTGATCGTGCTTCATTTAATTTAGGATTCCCCCTGTTGTTGTTATTTTTATTATTATTATTATTACTATTATTGTTATTATTATTATTATTATTAATTATTAGTAATATTAATTTATTATTAATTGTGTTTATTATTGTCATTATTCAGTGTAATTAGGTACCACTGCCACCGGATATATATCCATATGCAGTGTGAATAATACATACATACAAAGCAAGAATAAAAATTTGAGCGAAAGATGTCCCTCATGCGACTGAAAACATTACGAAAAAGTACTGACTAATGACAGGTTGAACACAAAGTCTACCAAAATAATCCATAAAATGTGGAGCCATCGAAGGACAAGAATCGCAAAGAGATTTCTTTTGATAATAAAATGAAATTACATAGATTCTCACCATCTTTTCAACAGAAATTATTCATATTTGAAAGCATAAGATGAACACTTCTCTCGTGTGATATAATGGTGAATATATTTTAAAAAACTAACAAAAATAAGTGCGTCAATAAAGTGATTTATTAAAGCAATATGTTTTGTCAGAAAGACGAAGAGCTTTGAAAAAGACAAAAACAGACTTATCATCCCGACTGTTGGACACCCGTAATGACATCAGTAAAAACCGGAGATATAATGTCATATCCTTTAATGATAGGATTGACTGTGATATTGTATGTTGGTGGTAAGGAACTTTCATGTCAACCTACTCAAGGAAATATGTGAACACAGAATTGTGGAAAATAAGTAGATCTCTTTTGAATTTCCAACTTTTAATGTACATAATATGAATGAAAATTGTGTAACAATTACTTGTGTAATACCATAGTTTTACATCAATTTTACCAACAGCTTTCAGTGTTGCTTTTAAAGTTAGATACAGATATATTTACAGTTACAGATCTTTCTCGCAAAAGAACGCTAATTCGTCCGTACAATTAACGTCTCCTAGCGTACCAGCACGCTTCATCATTACCAGACAATTTCCTCCGTTGGGTTGCCCAAGTTGCCACTTGGAATATCCAGTAGAATTTAACGGCTGATCTGAAAAATAAAAATAATCTATCAATGTTTACTGCAACCCCTTCTTTTGCAAATTTATTATCATAACAGCAATATTCATAAAGCTCCGTTTTTTCTTCATATCAACACACATTTCGATAATGGATCAGTCTTTCTTACACGAAATGTTTAGACGTACTAGTCTCTTGCAGAACGATGAAGATAGCCAAAATGTAAGAAATAGAAGAGAAATACTCATATACAATAACAAAGTATTGAAAAATCTATTATAGTGTTCCTTGATGGGATGCTGAACAGTGACTTTATCTCGACTACGGTAACCTAGCCTAAACTAACCTAACATAAAGGAATATTTCAGAAAACGTAACATAATTTAGAAAATTAGTAAATTTATACGAATATCCACACTTTAAATATAAATATATTATCATTATTTATGATGACTGCAATAAATTTCGCATTGTTCTGTTCTTTTGAATTATAGTCTACGCCAGATATGTTGGGAAAGCAAGTAAAGAAAGACATAAAGCACAGTTCACAAGATATTAAAACTTGTAACATTTGCAATGTTCCAAACGAAACTGGTATACAAAGAAAGTAAGCTTGTGTGTTCGGACCTTCAAGGGAGTTCCCCGCTTGAGAAACAATGAGGTAGAGCCGCCATTTGATTGAAGGTTAAACAGCTGTTATCGATTTTTCCCAAGACGTCTGGAATACACTATAGTTGTCATTTAAAAAATAATATAAATAATAATAATAATATAATAATAATAATAATAATAATAATAATAATAATTTAATTTAGGGAGTCATAACATTCGGGGAACGATCCAAACATCTTAATGTAGCCTATAATATTGCTGTTTCGTTCTCTTATTTATTCATTTAAGAATTAATTGGCTTCACATGCATACGGAACTTACTGAAAATTGTTACGTATTCTCCTTCAACATTAATATCATGGGCACCAATGTATGCCCATTCAAATCTCCAGTCGCTGAAGAGCTTCGGATGCTTCTCCCACATCACAGCCAAGGCACGAGCTTCTTGTTCAGAATTCAGAATGGCGAGATGAGCTCCTTCTTCCTCACATGTCCGTAAAGCGTCGTGCCATTTAGTACCCTTCGTATGCATCTTATAGTACCCCAGTCCGGTTAATAAATCGTAGTCATCAGAACTCGGTCGTTGTGGAGGAGCTGAGGAAAGACACACGAATCAACTGGTGTTAACATCTGGAGTATGAATACACTACAGGATTGGCATTACCCACAGTCAAAACGAACTTTTGTTCTTGCATTTCAGTAGAATGTGTGTGATAAATGTTCGCCAAGCTAGAGTTCATTTTTTATTGCACTGGAACTGATATCCATGATTACATAATATGTCATCTAGACTGATTCATAACTTCTCTGTACACTTAAAGATGACCCATTATAATATTAATTTAACCCTTAACAAGAAATACCGGTCTGCCAGACAGTATGGTATTTTGTTTGTAGAATATTTGCAACACTGCAAAATATTATGTCTTATCCATTGAGCTATATATTCTTTGGTCCTTCTTTAAATGTACTGTAGTGTGGTTGTAATGTAAGTCTCTTCAGTGCATTGTTGTTGCTGTTAAAGTATGTATTGTTTGCTATTTTTGCCGTTCTCACAGACCTTTATATCGTATTACGTAGTAGTTCGGCAACTTTAATATTGTTGTATGTATGTTTTATGTTTAATTTATTTTCGGTAATTTGTTATTATTATGTCCACAATTATTGCAATCATATTTCACCATGTCAGTTATGTCTACTGATCTTAATTTTCAGACAATAATGCAGCAAAGGTTAGAATATGAAGATGATATTGCTAATGAAAATGAAATAGGTGATTTTTTTGCCCAAATCCTAATTTTTATCATCCTTAGTGCTAATCAGACTGAAGTATCAGATTCAAAGTCAGATGACGAGTTGAAAGAAAGAGACTTACAAATCCCTAATGAAGTTGTCAGATAAGAATAAAGATGAAACAGCCCCACCTCGTTCTCCTAATACTTTTCCAAGTGTTATATTACTTTATACTTACAGGAATAGATTCTCACCTGTAACGGTAGCTACTATTAGAACGGAATCACTGTGGTCGCATTTCTCTGTAGTGTGATCAATATCCACTTCCCACGGACCCACTTCCTTCTGTCCAGCTTCGTGTTGTAACTTCACCTAATATCAAAATCGTTTATTTATTATTGTACAGTCAATTTTGAGCGCTTCATGAAAGTGGCCTTTTTTACTTCCCTAACATTTAAAAAGTGGCTTAGGAAATTACATTTTATCCTTTTGTATTTTGTCTCTGCATAGCGATTTGTCTTAAAATACAGGATGATTTTGTTCATGTCCAGTATCTACGTATTATAGTAGAATTAACGTTCTTTCGATTTCTGACAGCTCGCTAGCCGCGTGGCTTAACGGTCGGTGGCGCGCGGATTACGCATTGTCATGCCAACCAAGGTTAATCTTGGAAGTAACCAGTCACTATTTCACTCCCTCTACTCTCTTCGACAATGCAGTGCTGCCACATTGTCCAACATAACAAACGTGTCTGATTGACCGGCTCCTAGCAGTAGCATTAAATTGTCTACGTTGCCATGACAGCAGAACCGGAAGCCGCGCGGTATGCGAGCTGTGTCACAAGTGGAAAGAAACGTTAATTCTACTATAATTAGTTCATAAAATATCGCATCTAGGAAAGACGAG
Organism: Periplaneta americana; assembly: GCF_040183065.1. NCBI lineage: Eukaryota > Metazoa > Arthropoda > Insecta > Blattodea > Blattidae > Periplaneta > Periplaneta americana. The sequence continues at coordinate 65,876,282 of NC_091127.1, read as the reverse complement.
GGCCACAAATGCAAACATTTTATGAATTGATATAACACTGCTGCCTAATAGAGAAAAACTTGCTCTCCCTGTTTATACAGTGTGTTCCATTTACCTTGACCACCCAAAGTAACTTTGTACAGCAGCACCAAATGAAAAAATTGTTTCATACAAAAGTGTACAACTGAAAGAGGGAAATAAAACTGATGAGGAGCAATCTTGTAGCGTTATTAATGAAATGTGAGCACCTTGTTTCTTTTTAATTGCATTATATATTTATTATTAAACCGAGCGGGTTAGCGGCGTGGTAAAAAATCTGGTCTTGCATTCGGAAGGTCCGGGTTCGATCTCAAGGGCCGGCAATCCTAACTGAGGTTTTTCATGATTTCCTCAGTTATTTCCAGGCAAATGCCGGGATTGTACCTCTTGAAAGTCCGGCCATGGAAGGCGATCCTTCCCTTAATCCTTCATAAGTGTCAGTTAATGCTGTGTAATGTCTTAAGTGTTTGTGGCATTGATCTGATCCCTCATCCGGGGAGGCCCTCCATGTCCTTGTATGGTCAAGAATGTATGTATGTTATGCAATAGATTAATTCCTCTCCCGACAGTTTGCGGCCCTATAAGTCCCGTGTGGCATAGGTGGTATAAATGAACCTGAAAGGAAGAGGTTAAATTAAGGTGAAGAAAAAAAGAAAGAAAAAATGTATTATTCAATAATTTAATTAAGCTCGTCAAGACCTGTTAAAAATGTATCACAGTAGGCCATTCTAACAAAGAGAACGTTAATAAACGAAACGTTATTTGATACTTAGTATGTACAGAGGATATGAATTGACTGAGTTGGTGTAAACAATACATAGTACATTGCACGTACTCAGGACCGCGTAACCCATTCCACGTAGCTTTTGTTTTATTCCGCTGAACAGATGAGTGGTCTGTGCTACATTTGGTTTCATTTGTTTACTGTAAATCAAAGCTATTTACAGTGGGTTACCCTGGGTATCTGCAATGTACTAAGTAATTTTTACACCAACTTAAAATCAAACCACTTCTTTTGTACGTACTATGGACAGTAACCATGTCGTAAAGGTATAAAATAACGTTTCGTTTGTTAACGTTGGTGCATTTTTGAAAGGTCTTTGAGAGTTAGTACTCTTATCTCGTTAATAAATACGGGTACAAGGTTGCCTCCATATCAGTATTATCTCTCCCTTTCGGTTGTGCACCTTTTGTATTAAAGAATTTTTAATTTGGTGCTTGCGTACAAAGTTAATTTGGGTGGCCAAAATAAATGGGACATTCTGTATTTGGAAACAGGACATAATTGTGTCCGTTTGGTACTACTGAAAATCAAATGGACCTATTACATCATATTGAACTTCAAATATCTCATTAGTACACTTTTTACACTTTTGGCCGTCTTCTTCCCAAGGTACGATATGGTAAATGATCAAGTAAAACAAAGTTTAATACATAAGAATATGTCTTCATCAGAATAATATCACATCGTGGCTATACATTCTAAATTGACTAAGAAGAATTTCCTCCCCATCAATTTTTACACATAATATTGAAATAGAAACCATATAGTCTAAACAAAATGTCTCCAGAAACGATTGTTTAAGAGGGATTATATCTATTATTAACCTATAGAACTATGAAGAGTAAGTCAATCCTCAAGGACCGGCACTCCAGCAGTCTCTCGACTTTACAGTTTGTTAAACAAATTGCCACTTCTCGCGGATAACGTTCCTGCCGTATAGTGTCACTACAGTCTGGTAAGTGGTGTACCGTGCAACAAGTAAATTATTTATTTACGGAAATGAAGAGAATCTTATCTGAATGAGAGAGAACGAGCAGAAGCTTAATATGTTTTATGATATTTTCATTAATACTTTATTTTCACTCATGGATTTTGAAGTGGTCTTTTGCAGCACCAACATATAATTTATTTGATATATTATCGGTAATCGCTTATTAAAATATATTTAATTTCATAAAATACAATTCAATACGGAAATAACATAACTTCGGAACAAAATAGTACTTTCCTAATAGACCAACAGTAACTTAGTAGAAAAAAGTGGTGAAATTTGTTTTTTGATAAAAAGAAACTAATTTCTGACGGATATGCCGCGCCTTGTTGTGAGATTTTAGTTTCGTAGTCTTAGGATAATTATTCTAAGACTGCCCGATGTGTTTAATACAAATTCAGGACGATATTACCACAGTCTATTATATACAGTCAAGAAGCTTGAGTTGATGAGGGTACTAGGAACAATATACTGTGCAGATACTATTTCGCATTGTCTGTGATGAGGCGATAGTAGCGATCCTAGTGGTTAGCAATTATCTACGGATGCATATTTACTACTTATTGAGCTTCGTGACTGTATATACTCGACTGTGATATTACTCTGTTAGTCTGTTAGGTCTTAGAAATTTAGACTGTGATATGAAGACCTTGTTTACTGACCTCTGCTGTCCAGTGTCCTGTGTTGTTTCTTCGACTTAATAGGGAAAACTTGAGCGTATGAGGAACCGAAGATGTGCATTGCAGTCCAGTGGAACTATCAGAAATCCACAGCACCAAGAAATAAATTATGAATCGATGCATCGTCCAATACGTTCTTGACTTGTATTCCAGTTCACTTGTGTTATCTGCCAGTTTATATACACTCCGCGACATGCTTTCAAAAGATAATCTCCTTGTCTTATTAATGTACATTACTTGAAACTAATTACGTTGCAGTTGTGTAATAAGAGGTTTACTAGTTTAAGAAGTACAGATATGCGAGAAACTATGTGAACACATAAATTGAACAATATCATAGAGTGAAATATGTTTATTTTTATTGAGGAAAGAAAACTTCTGTTTTAAGCACAGTTACTAAAAGTGATTAGTCCTTGACCATTTCCAGGGGCGTACGCAAGGAAGGTTACCGGGTTTTGACGTCCCTTGGACTTTTTCAAAAAATTACATATTTAGATTTGAGTATTTTTTAAAATAAAAAATCGTTTCCTCTTCTCTAATGTTTCACTGTCATAGTAACAAAATTTACATCGAAATAATGCATAGTCCTCCTATCCCTCCTTGAATATAATTCATGTGCTTGATACTGCGCCACGTTCGAATTATAAAATGCTATCATTATTATATAGAGACCTACAGACTGGTACCTACCTTGCAGTGAAAGGAAGCTGATAAAATATAAAACTGAGTCAGGAATTTTCAAAAAGGACCATGTCCAAATTTTGTGCAAATTGAGTTTATACCCGTTTCTGGCTCTCCATACACTCTTCTTGGATTTCAGCATTAAAAGCAACCAATTTCTATAGAATGTAGAAATTTAAATTGTGTATCAACATGTTTGGACTGTTATATATTTGAACCATGCAAAAAGGTTTTGTGTTGTTTTCTTAAAATTTACTTTTTCGGACTTGGTCCCTTTTGCAAATTCCTGATTCAATTTAACTTGTTGCGGAACATATTCTGTTGGTTGTTTTGACAGTTCTGCAGTGCAGATGTTGTAATTGTGCATTGCCAATTTTAAACTCATTTTAAGATGGGTATTCACCCGTTCTTTAGTTTGAGTTGTGACTTTATTGTGAAAAGTTTGTGTAACGTTTTGGGTAATAATTGACGGTTAATATTTTAAGTATAAACTTAACATTATCGTTCCGGATTTTTGACACATCTAAGCTACCGCGAAGCTCAACTTTACTATTTTTAAGGAAAAAGTCACGCGAGGTTTGTGAAAATTTCACATTGACAAATGTTACTTCGCAGTCTCAGCGTGACGATGTTGTCGCGAACATTCTTATAGGAAATAGTTTCACATTCTCCTGTGAAAACTCAGCTGATGATGATAATGATAATAATAGTAATAAGAATAATAATAATACACAAAATTTTAAATACGCCTACCTATAATATAAATTGATAACAGTTTTAATAATGACCCCCCTTGACATAATTCTTCGTATGTTACTGACTGTTTTAATATGCAACACGCCCAGTACATGGTTCGTGTAACATCAAGAATGTTGCAGAGCTTAAAATATGTCCTATTTTGCACGGAAAATGACGCCCAAGAAACAGAGTCCAAATTATAGTGCCCTATCTCTCCTAGAAAGCATACTATGTCTCCTCATACTAATATCGCCGTTTCAGTTACGGAAGTTAAAATGATAGTATTGATGATGATTTTGAATATCAACAGAGTGGCAGTAGAATGATGGAAGAAAACGTCAGAAATCTGAAAGGAACCTCAGGAACCTTGACTTTGTCCAATACCAGGCCTGCAGAAGCCGTAAGTAGGGGAAATATGAAGTCAGCCTCACTCTACTTCTATTGGGGAAGATCGACTTCTGCGAAGAGTTGTTTATATTCTTTGCTCGTGCAAGATCTATCAGTGGCGGCACTGTAATTTTCAACACCCTCTTACCTAGCATCTCGTTTTGTTTACCTTTCACTACCTCGAACCCAGAACATGTACCTTCTCTCTATTCCTCTGCACAGAACATCCTTCTACTCATCATCTTTCAGCATATCTATTCCACGCCTCTGGAATTCTCTCCCTGACCATGTCAGAGACTGTCGGACAATATCAAAATTCAAATTTAAATTAAAAAATCACATTCTAGTTCGTGGAATTGCTTGTTGAACACATGTTAGGTTGTGCAACTTCACCTTAACCCATGACATATAGTAAATATTAACTATGCTGTTGTAAAATTGACAATTAATATGTAATGTATTTATTATTATTATTATTATTATTATTATTATTATTATTATTATTATCAGTTATCACTATCATCATTGCTATCTCTGTTTTCTTTCTTTTTTCTTATATTAGCTCGATGAGAGCTCTATAGTGTTCTTTTGACTCTGTTGACCCTCTACAGGGCTTTAACTTAATTTGTATTATTTTCATCAGTGTTTGTATTTCTTTTTTGTATTTATATGTGCTATCTGGTAGGATGGAAGAGAAGGCCTTATGGCCTTAATCCTGTCAGATTAAATAAATAAATTATTAATTATTATTATTAATAAATAAAGTCACTGTATTTATAATGCGTTATCTCGTTTCAAGGTTTACAATAATGCTAGATTTCCTATCGGTAGTTTCTTTAAGATTTCTTTGCACCTAGCCTGCTTTAGATTTTCGAAAACTTTCCTCCTATCATCACCTACGGAAACATAAATGTATAGCATTTAAGTAATGAACCCTGAAAGTCACTATTAAATTCAATTCAAAATGAACACAACGAGTGATATCCTTAATTTAACAGTATATAAATTAATAATCAATATACAGTTCGTAATAATGAACTTACCTGAAAGTTCGTCCATTCCTTAATTCTTTTATATGGGCTTTGTTGAAATGTGGTTTAATATTGAAATGACGAGTAGAAATAAATTGGATTGGACACAGGAAACAAGCAACTCTTTCGTCTTCTTCAGCAACAAAATAATCATAGTTTTATTTCCTTTGGAAGTAGTATTTCTTCACGGGTTTAGATTTTACCATGTTCCTGTTCTCTTCAAATTTGCAGCACGCGTATTGTGTATTTATTTATTTATTTATTTATTTATTTATTTATTTATTTATTTATTTATTTATTTATTTATTTATTTATTTATTTATTTATTTATTTATTTATTTATTTATCTATTTATTTGTCTGTCTGTCTGTTTCTGTCTGCCTGTCTGCAGTTCGTTAAAATGTTGAATGACAGCATTGACCTTCGGTCATATAGCTACCACTCACTTATCAACGTACAATTTATTTATCGTCCTATTACGAGTAAACCCAGTTAAGTCCAGTAATTCAAGTTTTGTAAAAATAGGAATTAAAACTTTATTACTACACGAAAAATCATAACAGATTCTTTAAATAAAGTAATTGGTTTGTTGCCTACAACATTTCGGACTTCTTCCATTTTAGTAGAATACAGAGCACGGAAAGACAAGTCGGGGGCTGTACTTAACTTATTTTACACAAAAAGCGAACTTAATCGCTTTTACTAGTAATAGAACGATATATACATAGGTAGACCTTCTTACATTATATGCACACATACATTTTAAAATTCATTTTACATGTCTTTTAACTCATTTATTTACTTCACTCGTTTTTCTCTTACTTTCCAAAGGTATGTTCCTAAGGATTTTATTATCTGTTCATTTGGTAGTTATTGATAGCATATTGTATACCTGGCGCCGCGAGAATGAATGTTGATGCAGTCGAGCGTAACTAGAACGCCATGACCGCGCTGGTAGAAAAGGTGGTTGGGGTAGAAGGGTAGTAAGGCAGTAGCTCTGAGGAGCTGCAGTTCTGCAGGTGTGTCCAATATAAATACGACCCCCCATCACAAGATTCGAATCCGGTTCCGCAGTCAACTTAAGCTAGTACTCCGTGAAGTGAACTACCGAAGCGACTTACATTTTGGCATAATTGCCGAAAAAATGGATTAGAATAAATACTCTGCAACTTTTAACTGAGATATTTAGGCAAAATAAGTGTGTCTGAAAATGAACGAGGGGAGTGGTCAAGTAATGTCGCTGATATTTTGGGCAGGGCATGGTTGCGCCCTACGGGCAGGTAAGATGCAGCAGATAAACAAGGGTCCCTGTTTTGTGGGCATAGTTGCGCCCCGATGAAATAGGTAGAGAAAAAGACATTACGGGAACTCGAGCCTCGTAATAAACCAATCTTATTGATTTCTTATTCGATTTAATATTCATTATCGATACCGTTAAAATGAATACCATGAAGTTGGCAGTACTTTATTAAGTGTTTTTCTGCTGTTTATTCAGTGATTATCGATAGCCTACTGTTAAAATGAACACTACGAATTTGGCAGTACTTTATTAGCTGACATATTCAAATGAGCGAGTCGTTCGAATATGAGGCCTTAGCAGTCTTGACATTTTATTAGTGATTTTCACACCGTCTGTGGCGTATAGTGAGGTTAATTTAAAATGAATGTTAAGTTTAGTGAAAAGAGCAAAGAATTAATAATTCACAATGGTTCTAAGATTCGATTTGCGAAACCCTGTACCGTAGGGTTAAGATATCGATGTACGAACAAAAAATTCAGTTCATTTATTGTGTGTGATCGATAAAAATGTTATTTTAAATAGTAACTTTGATAATATGCTACCTGATTTCAGTGCAGCTACCACTATAATATTTTTAAGTAGGCCTAATTTATTTATTTTATGACAATCACTTTCTTGTGTACTATGCCCATCGGGGCGCAACTATGACATGTCCATTCTGCTACCTGATTTCTTCGGGGCGCAATTATGCCATGTCAATTCTGCTACCTGATTTCTTCGCGGCGCAATTATGCCATGCTTATGCCTCCCAATTGACCGCGGGAGCAACTATGCCATAGCGGATATTTTATAGTGTCAATGTTGTGACGCTCAAAGGATTATTATTATTATTATTATTATTATTATTATTATTATTATTATTATTATTATTATTATTATTATTCTGAGGTCGAAGGAACTCCGTTAAGGTTGATTGAAGGAACATCTTTCTCGGGATAATTTTATGTAAATTATAAGTAGTACGTAAGGAATATTTCGCCGGCTTTATAAAATAACGTTACTAGAAAAGTAAACAGAAAACATCCGTTTCATATTATTCATATCAAACGAATTTTTCTGAAGCGTATATTATTACAGGGAGTTGTTCTTCCTTGCATTCCAGCCATGCCGATCCCTCGATCCCTTTTGCAATCTTCTCTTCGTCTAACATTGCTTTGTCTTCCACCTTCACGGATTTAGCTGTTCTTACATCTCTTGACTGTGAACCATCCCGAAAATTCTGAGAAAATCTGGAGTCTCGTCCGCTTTGAAGACTATCATCATCGCTTTGGTTCTACATTCATTATTCTGAACGGCGTCTTCTCCCTCGTTTGATTTAGAATTACGAAATTCCTTTTAATTATATCTGTAATTACAGAACCACTTCGTTCTTTAGGGGATGTGTTATATATAACGATATATTAATTACTGCATGGTTTTCAGTTTATAAGAGAGAAATACAGACACTACATTGAAAGAATTATGTTATATGAAAGTAACAAGTACAAGTTACCTTACGTTATATGATAAATAAACTTTTTCTGCAATTCTGAGTCGGAAATTTCACACGCGATCTTTGGTGAACGAATTTTAAGAAAAGTTAAAATTCATTATCACGATTCTTTACATCCAGGTGAATAAAACTACGGATGAAGTATTATTTTGCTACAAAAGAAGAAACTATTTCATGCTCGTAAGATCAATAGAAGTTTCTCTCACCGCTATTCTCTGTATATATACAGGCTGAGTCATAATTATGTTTGGAAAACGCGTGAGCATGCTCCTGTATCAAAAATAAGATCAACTTCCTTGTAGGCCTATGAAAATTTGTATGTATGTGTATCTATTTATTCACATTGCAAATGGGTATATACCCGGTGACAGTGTAACTAATTACACTCAATAATGACAATTAATAATAAACACAACTAATAATAGTACATTATGCAACGAGCTTATAATGAAGGTAATTAAGAAGTGAGTATGGATATTTATGAAACTAGCGCAAGCGAGTTTCATAATTTTCATACGAGCTTCTTAATTACCATTATAGGCGAGTTTCATACGACTTTTTATGCTCGACCATATTTCTAACTTGATATTATTAATTTTAATTGTATCTGACCTTCAGCAATGTTCCGTATGTTGTGAGATGTGCGCAGACGCGAAAGTATTGATTTTTTCCGAGGAACAGATGTCCACATTGACCTTGCTAGGCCATAAGAACCTACAGAGATAACACTGAAATTAAATTAGACATTGAAAAACGAGATGACAAATTGAATTTATTTGAATATTATTTACAATTAACGCTAATTATTATAGTAACAGAACATAACCTTCTGCGACAGTATTGGATTTCCAGCCTCCGTAACTTTTCGCTAATTCTCTTTCGATTGCATATCCGAGAATAATCGATACTTGCGGGTTTATAACGGTAGAAAGCTGACCTGTCATTGGCTGAACAGTTGTAACCTGAGTCGTCATTGGCTGAAAGACCTGTACTTTAATGAGTAGGTGTACTTTAATGACATGCATTAAAGGTCTGCTACCAGGTGTATAATTACTACGTTTCGGCATGGTCGAGCATAAAAAACAATAAATAATAATAATAATAATAATAATAAATTAAATGAAGCATGATCACTTACAATAACATTTAAAGTAAATTTAATTTGTATCTTAACCCTAAGTTCGATCTAAGACCTATGAGTGTGACAGGTTCATACCTGCACAAGTACCTTTCGGCACTACACTTATTTCGCTGTGAACTCACTCACTGCACTGATTCTACCTGATTTCACTAACACTTCTAACCATTTCACTGTTCAAATACTTTGCACAGCCACTTCACTGACACCAACACACTTCAGTTACACAATAGACTTCACTGACACTACACACTTCACTGTCAGAACACACTTCCTCACTGATAGAACAATTCAAATAACAAGATATCAATTACACCCTTTATGTAGTGTGTATAATATACTACCGTCTATTAGTAAAGTCATTGGCCTATTTTTAAATACATTTTTGGTTATTGGTAAAGCCTATAGTAAGTCTGCAGGTAAAGCATTCCAGTCCCTGATAGTACGATTGAGAAAAGAAAACTTTTCAGTGTCTGTCCTCTGTCTTCTTTCCCTCAGTTTATATAAGTGGTCGTCCCTTGAAGAGTAATAAAGCATTCCAGTCCCTGATAGTACGATTGAGAAAAGAAAACTTTTCAGTGTCTGTCCTCAGTCTTCTTTCCCTCAGTTTATATAAGTGGTCGTCCCTTGAAGAGTAATTTGGCGGCTGCAACCTATTTTTTATTTCTCTCCAGGCAGGCTCACCTCTGTATGTTTTGAACATTGCGCATAATCGAATTCGCGTTCTCCGGTCCGTGAGTGTGTCCCATTTTAATGGTGAATTATTACGACGGAAAATGCTTATATATTGGAGAAATGCTCATACTTTGCTTTTGTTCTTTTTTGTTGTCATAAGTACATGTTTGGAAACTTGTTATTTAACATTTACAAAAGGTGCTCAATGTTTCCCTTCGTAGCCGTGGAGCACTATAAAATAATTATATTATTATAATTTGACCTCGTTCTACTTTCTATTGTATAATTAACTAATATTCGCAAGTAATACTAGAAACGTCTGTACATACAGATTTTTTTTAAGGCAAAGTCCCAGACTAGACGTTGACTAACCCGGACTGCCTGTATGACAGACTGACGGCACAGATCAAATGGCCATCATAGGGACAAGAGAAATATTATTTATTTTCTTAATTAAGTATCTTACTATGTCCTTTTTTGTTCGTAGTGTATCACCAAACTTTTATCGAATAATGGTAAGCAGTAATCGTTATTGCGTGAATGTAATGGCACATAAGTTCTAGATTTTGTGATAAAACCAGCTCTTGAATGAAAGAGATGCTTTTATGGACACAATAAAGCTGCAACTATTGAGTGATTGAAACTTCCAAAGCCATATTACTTTCGTTTATGAGACAGCTTTGAATGTCGACGCAGGGGAAAGGATGGTGTTCAGATAGAATGCTTCACAGTAAGGAAATTAGCATTAGTTCTCTTCCTGTATTATTTCCGAGGCAAATAAAACTGTTCTCAGAATTTTGAAGCAAGAGGACAAAGTTCAAATAAAAATTACAAAACAGTCTGTTATAAAATTCCGTGCGTTTCTACTAATCCCATATTTACGAATAAGTTACTAAGACTACCTGATGGAAGTTGTAGTAAAGTATATACCTACATTAATTAAAATTACAGTTTACCACAAATTTCGGCATTAGTAACTCGGTAACTTTGTGGCATGTAGCCCCATAAATTCTTGTTTTTACACTTGGTTTCACATCATTAATTTCCATTTAAATTCATATTATAAAAGTCGGTTGTTCAAAAAAACATATTCTCTCGTCAAAGTTTTCTCATTTACATTGAACTGAATCATCGTATTATAGGAAAAAGTGTATTTCAATACGACTATAAAATATCGTCAAATTGCGTGGGAAAGAATGAAGCAGAGTTAATGATTAAGCATCACACAGTCCTTATTTGGACCATTCATTCATTCATTCATTCATTCATTCATTCTTCATTCATTTTCATAGTGTTCTGCCCAAGTGCAGGTCTTTCACTGCAAACCCAGTATTCTCAAGTTTTTCTTATTTTGTCCCTTTCTCTTAGTCTCCTCGTATGATCCATATATCTTAATTACGTCTATCAACTTCCATTCCTTCTGTTCATTCTTAATTACGCAGTTTCTTTTCAGCCAGTGACCCAGCCAATTTCTTTTTCTCTTTCCGATCAGTTTCAGCATCATTCCTGCTTCACCCAAACTTTCCAATACAGCTTCGTTTCTTATTCTGTCTGACCATTTCATAAGCTCAATTCTCCTTCATATCCACATTTCAATTGCTTCTAATCGCTTCTCTTCGCTTCGTAATAATGTCTATGTTTATATCCCATAAAGTGCTACATTCCACACAAAGCACTTCACTAGTTTATTTCTTAGTTCTTTCTCTACAGAAGATGCTCCTTTTTCCAATAAAAACTTCCTTTGCCATTTCTATTCTCCTTTTGACTTCCTGGCAACAGATCATGTTACTGCTTATATTACTTCCCAAGTATCAGAAGCTGTCAACTTGCTCTACTCCCTCATTATAATTCGTAAGTTTATCTTCTTTACTTTTCTTCCTATGACCATGATCTTTGTCTTGTTTACATTTATTTTCACCCCATACTGCACACAACTGTTATTTAGCTCTAGTATCATATCCCTTAGTATCATCTCCTCTTCTGCTAACAACGCCATGTCATCAGCAAATCTTATGTACTTTATTCTTCTTCTTTTTCCTACTATCACTCCTCCAATGTTATGAAAAAAGTTCTTCACTAAATCCTCTAAGTAGATGTTGAATACTGTAAGTGATAAAGAGCATCCTTGAGTTACTCCTTCTAACATTTCCTGTACTATCCTGACTTTGACTCGTTTCATATAAAGGTTACTGAACAGCCTTCTCTCTTTCCAATACACACCAATTTTCTTTACAATCCCAATCAGCTCATTCCAATCCACTTTGTCAAACGCTTTTTCCAAGTCGACAAATAATATATACATTTCTTTAGTTTTCTCTAGGTATATCTCGCCGATTGGTCGTAGCAGTCCAATTGCATCTCTCGTATCTTTTCCCTTTCTGAAGCCAAACTGTTCTTCCATCTTAGAATATAAACGTCGATTCAGTGTTCGCTACCTCTGATTGAAGTTGTGGCTGATTATGCTGATATGTACATCTATTATCAAGCAGTACATCTTACTTGACGATATGTGTCAGAGGAAAAACTGTTGTTTGTATACATTTAAGTCTCATTAGTGTAGTATGTAGCTAATCGGCTATATATGCAATGAAGGGGGAAAGGAACTGACATCCTACCCCATTATCTAGCCAAGTTGCCTCATAAGTGGTGCCATGTTGGTATCACTTGTCAGGTTCAGACCTATCTTCGGACAGTTGTCTAAACAACAACAGTTTCGCAGGAGAATTTTCTCCGAGTGTGATATGAGGCTGTTAGTCCTGAACTCGTCACATTTCTTGGCATCTTATTTGGATGTTGTTCATTTATTAATTTTATGAAAGACGCCACTAATCACAACTGAGATTTATACAGGGAGAACTGTACGTAATGTCATTAATTTCCGGGGGATTATTCTTTGACAAACTTAGACGATAAAATTTAATAAAATTTTGCTCGTATTTACTTTCTTTTTTAGATAAAAATATTGCTATATATGAAACATTTCATAGTGTGTTTTGGAAAAGCTATTTGTTTAATTCCCAATATACTCTGTCAATTTAAAGGTGAAGTTTATTATGATAAAAATTATTATTGAAAGAATTTTAGTTGTCCTTTAAATGTGTAGGAATTTTATCCGAATAAATGTAACGTTTCGTTCTGCAGATGAATTTTTAAATGTTTCATTTGTTCCGACCATATTTCAGCATATTTAAAGGACAAAACTAAAATCCTTTCAATAATATTATCTTAATAAACTGCTCTCTTAAATTGACGGAGCATATTGGGAATGGAAATAGTGGCTTTCCCCAAACACGCTGTGAAATGCTTCATATACTTTTTTATCCCTAAATGGAAGCAAAAGCGAGCAAACTTGCATTACACTTTTTTGTTTGTAATATCTCAAAGAATAACCCTCTGACATTACTTACGGTTGACTCAATATAATGTCTTTGTAAGACCGGAACGAGGTTTTGTTACAAATAGTTATGATTTCTAGTAAAGATGACGAAAATTATTCAGTGAAAATGGTGAGTTCGTGAAAAGGGAAGAAAAAATTTCTCTGAAATTATGTCTGATCCTGTAATATAATTTCAAATAAATAATTTGTGCGTTATTCTTATCTGCAGCTGATAATATTATGAATATCGTTGAATCTTTATTCTTCATAAAGTGATGGGAATTTAGCCATTTTAATGGTACAGAATCGGAATAATTGTCTTCCGTTTTTCACCTGAAAAGGAAAACGGTATTTGTTACATTGGGAATATCTCAATCACAATATTTTACCATGATTTAAAACATTTATTCCGAAATCATTCATCAGTATGCTAATGAAATTGCTCTACGTTCCTTATATAGGGATTAATGTATTATAACAATGTCCTAGATATGTAAAGAGACGTTATAGCCAGGCAACTATATTACAAACTGCGCAGAAATCAAACTGCTCCTAGCGGTCAGACTGGAGTAGGGATTATGTCATGTGGAACAATGACATCATGCGTGAACTCGAGAACGGAAGCGCTATGTTTTGAATGCTGCCTGGCTATGCCTACTCTTTTATTGGTGTTGAAATATCAGCTCTTTTAATACAATTTATTATCTCCCATTCTTTACACCTCCATTTCGCAGAAGAACGGTTGTTTTGCTTCACATGGAATATCTGCCAAAAGATTATTTTTTCTTACAATAATTCCACAGTTATGACCAGCACCAGTTGGTTCGCCGGGAAACCATTTCACGTATCCGGCTCCCACAAGAGTCTTATCTAAAACAGATGCCATAACGTATTAAATAACTTACAAATAAATGATACTTCACAATATATTGAGCTGATGTAAAACATGCAATAAGTAAAATACCTTAACACTTCGAAGCTCTTGCAGTCCACATGAGTTAAGCTTTATGGGCCGTATTCATAGACATTTTAGAGTGGACTTTCGGTGGATTATCAGCGTTTTTCGTATTCATAAACCAGTGTTAGCGATAGGATATGATTTGAATTCTGTACTAGTAACCAGTGGATAGCCGGGGCTAGCTTAGTACGCTCGTAGCGCGTGCTGCGAAATGTCTATGAATACCACCCTATAACTTTAAGATTCTTAAGGATTTGAAGGGCTACGTGCAAGAGAGATATAACTCCAAAGTTCACAATATTTCATTCTTCTGCCAATAGAGCGTATATGGAACAAAATTGTGGCATGTTTGGTACAAGAACGAAGTAGATCCGATGGAAATTAAGAGTGTTACAAGAGATAGAAACTTAGCTCGCTTATGTGTTTGGCGCTTAATCGCCTCTTCTAAGAAATGTGTTAAAATGGAGTTCCCCCCCCCTTCCACCAGGTCCTTCAATTCTTGTGTTACATTTTGGGTAACGAGATTCTTGTATTTCTCTCTGTGTTGAATTATAATTACATTAAGAAATGTATATGAAGGGTTCAGAGCCATAATGGGCCAAGGGCCATTTATTAAAAACGGAGAAAATAAGGGTTCAAGGTAAGTGAATACAATAGTTTAATGAAGATTGACATCATTTAGTTTTAATGTGCATACTTTATATTACTTGCTATATGATTCCATTGAATTATGGTAATAATTTAATTTTAATCCTTGTTTTCTGTGTCTTTAATATATGGCGCTTGACCCATTATGGCTCTGAATCCTTCATATTGCATATAAAGCTCACCTTATTTCTTAAGGAATATTAGACTGAGTTTTTTCAAAAAGTGTCCAAAAACCAATTTTTAGTTTTTATTCGAAAATATTCCTTGGATATATAGAGAGTTGGTAGTAAGAAGGTTTTTGCCTCCACGTCTTCTTTGATGGCCAGGAGCGAATTTTACTTAAGCCTGCTGTATACGTCAATATTGTATCACAATTCACAAATTTGCCTTTTTCACGGAACTACGCATTCAAATGTTCAACATTTTCCATGTGCATGCAGTTTTCATCAAATTCAGTAAATACATTCATACGTATCCATGCACATATTATCTAAGATCTAACGTTGAGAAATCCTAAGTACCGTAGAATGGGGTAACTTTGCACCAGCAGGAGTAACTTTGCACTATCTATGAAAAACTTTTTGTATAGATCTAGGGGTGTTTACGTGAACCAAATTTCTCTTTTCATTGCTTCCACCAATAGATGGTATAGGTATACATAATTTTTCCACTGTTTTTGGCCACAGAATTTGTTTATGGTACTTCTATACATGAGCAGCAAGACATGTGCATAATTTGATTGAAATATGGATCAAATTAACTATCTTTCATCACAGATGTTGTGCACAATCTCAAGATAAGTTATACGTATATCTGTCCCTTATTTATTCATTTAGACTTTCTTAGAGACGAAAATCCTGCAAATGACCTGAAAGGGACGATAGTATGGAATATGAATGGGAGGATGTAATTGGGAGAAATAAATCCACCCAAGAAAACGTATCAAGAAAGGGCTTGCTTATATTCCATTCAAGAACTTGACACAAAATAATATGTACATAATTTTTTACAGCTATTCACATGATGTTGTCCCGACTTGTCATTTGAAAGAACTGAAAATATTTTTGAAACAACATTATAGAAGAATGTTACCACTTATATTGAAATTTTGGGTAGTTTTTTTCAAAAAACGTTTTGTCCGTGTTGCTATTCGTAGCAGTTTTTGAATCTGTGTTTTAAATTTTTTCTGTTCCTTATACAGTATATTTTCATTGTTTAACATTTGGATGGTGCAATGTAACACCAGCAGTGGCAAACTTTGCACCACCCCTCTTAAAACTCTGGTGGTGCAAAGTAACCCCCCAACTATGGGTAACTTTGCACCAAAGTTTTGGCAGATTATAAATTTCAAAAGACATTTGTTTTAGAACATATGACTGGCTAAATACATTCCCGCATACCTCTAGAACGTATAAAATAAATGCTCACCTCAAGATTAGACATTTAAAGTCTACATACAGACTGAAAACAAATTTTTGAATAGAAAATGGTGCAAAGTTACCCCATTTTACGTTATCTTGAAAATTAGGAACTAAAAATTAATCTATAAATAAAAATTATGAAGTTATAAATGTCTTCTCTTCAAAATGATGAAGGATGAGTAGAACGGAGAAAAATTCTCTCCGGCACTGTGACCCGAACCCGGGTTTTCAGCTCTACGTGCTGACGCTTTATCCACTAAGCTACACCGGATTCTAGTTCCGATGCCGGATTGAATTATTCTCGGTTTAAGTTCTACCTCTCAGTTTCTCTTTGGTGGACTACCCTCACGTACTGTGTCACAGAATATGTGAATATGTCAAATGAATTTTAGTCGGAAAAGAAAAGACTATTGTCATGAACAAAATAGATTACTCGTGAAAACAATATTATAATTTAATTGAAACTTACTGAAGATTGTGACGTACTGTCCTTCCTTGTACTGGTCATGGAAACCTATATGAGCCCAGTTGTTGGCTCCGCCATCAAGAATTTTAGGATTCATATCCCAAAATGGTACCAAGGCTTGGGCTTCGTTCTCAGGGTTGATGATGGCGAGATGTGCTCCTTCTTGCTCGCACGTCTTCAACGCTTCGTGCCATGACTTTACATCTGTGTGCAGCTTGTAGTATCCCAGACCGGGAACTAAATCGTATCCAGGTGAGGTAGGCCCTCTTGGAGCAGAGGAAGGTCCTGAAATTATGTTGTTATTCTGCATATAATGCGAAATTACGAAGCATATGCAGTGAAGTAACTCATTAATATTTTTTATTCCTGGACCTGATTAGTGTCATAATAGTAGTATTTTTATGTAGGTTATATTACGACGCTTTATCAAAATCTTAGGTTATTTAGCGTCTGAAAGAGATGAAGGTGAAAATGCCGGTGAAATGAATACGGGGTCCAGCACCGAAAGTTACCCAGCATTTGCTCATATTGGGTTGAGAAAAAATCCCGGAAAAAACCTCAACCAGGTAACCTGCTCCGACCGGGAATCGAACCCGGGCCATTTGGTTTCGCGGCCAAACTCGCTAACCGTTAATCCATAAGTATGACTAATAGTAGTATTATTAATAGGAGTGGAAAAGTAAGATTATTAAACCACGCAGTATTTAATGTAGAATATGTTAAATAAAATGAATCACATACTTTTTGTATTATAAAGTTTTATGAAACTCAATATTTAAATACTGTATCTTTATTGACATTTTATCCGATAAATTACAAATATTTCAGTCTATAACTTATCTTACATAATACTCGATTATAAATCTAGTCATTTGGAGTACCTACAGCAGCAGTCATCAGCACATTGCACCTTCAGGCTAGTGTCGCTTACCCGCGGATAAAAGATACCCTAGTGTGCATCCGTGGCTGCTGACGGGTATGCTTTCTCCCTCTCCCTTCTACACGATGGTGCATATCTCGATACTCTCCTTACCCGTTACCCATATCAGCGAGTGCTGACGACCATTGATCTACAGCACTGCGGGATGTTCCTTTTCCTATTTTTGTGATGGCGAATTTTCTATTCATTTAGAAGTCGAAATAAAACATCAGAGTAATTTGAAGAACTTTATTCACTATTAAATTAAAATAAATGTTCAAAGTGAGGAGCGCTAGCTTCGTTACGTAGCGTGCAACGACGAATCATGTTTTGTCTTAATCTGGAAGATTCCGCGCTCTCCTCTTATGAAATCGAACTCTGTAAAGATTGCTCAGTAAGCTCAGTAGCCTTCACGTGCCTCATTGGAAAAAGTTACGAGGAGTGAGGTCAGGGGAGCGCGCAGGCCAAAGGACTGTGTATCCACTTCCAATACTCTCTGCCTAAAGATAACGTTCTGTGAGATATGCGCGAACCAGACGATCGATCTACGATGGAACACCGGTGTGCTGGTATCACATATTATTCTAGATACTCAATGCGTACAAAGGTCACCGTCATAAGGATAGGAAAGCGACATCTCACAGTGCTGTAGACACTTCAATTTTCATTTCCGGTCATGGGTTCCTTGATGAAAAATCATTGTGGCTACCGACTCCCTCCCGCTGTTAATTTTTCTTCCCGATTCCCTTCGAAACAGTAATATTGTAAATTTGCCGATTCCCTCCACGCCAAAAAGGAGATGCTGGAACTAAATACTCCGATTCCCACCCTTAAAGTCTGGCTGGTTGGGTGAGTGGGTGCCATGGTCTATCTATTTTTGGTTACATATCGTTGCGGACATGAATGCTCTAAGTACAATAGTGTCAATGAAAGCAGTCCATCTGTTAGTGAAATTAAAAACACCGTAATGTTTTCATTTTGAATTAACTAAGGAAAATGTAGAAAGTATTGGTTGATAAGTGTTCACGACTGCTTCCAACAATACTTGCACTTTCTTTATACACTGAAATATACATGCACATAAATATAAATATAAGTCAATAATAAAGACACCAATCGATTCAGTCGTTCAGTAGGCCTACATTTGTCCTTAAATTTGTGTTGGCAATATTGAGTGAGTTAAAAGTGGTGCGATATGTTCATTCGTTATATCAGTGCATTGGAGTGTAGACAATGGCAGATATGGAAAAAATCATGTCAAAGGGGCAAGGAATTAATTGTGTTGTGGAAATAAAAATTTAGCTTCCAAAACAACATTGAAGGATATGTGCGTTGAAAATCTGTAAGTGCTTTATGAAAACTGATTCAAACGATACAGTGACCATTGAATAAAACGTGCAACATAGTCATGATTGTGAAAATGATGGAAAATTACACCGACAAATTACTAGAAATAACATTAAAAGGAAAGCGGTTGAAGATATAAGTGAACGTCCATGGTAGATTCTTCACAAAGATGTAAGCCAAGACTAACTAAATTTTGGATTTGTTATTTGAGTCATATCCTTGACAGTCCGAAGTTTGTGTAAAGTGTGACGGAAAATTGTGTGTATGTCTAAGACATGGAGGGAATCGGACAGTCCGAAATCTGTGTAAAGTGTGACGGAAACTTGCGTGTCTGGTTAAGTCATTGGAGGGAATCGGACTACACTCAATTCAAACAACAAAAAATTGGAAGGATATAGAGCTGTACCCTCTTTGGGGAGGGAATCGGAATGTCATTTTGGGGGGGGAATCGGCGTCCCCCGAAAAATTTTCATCATATCACTCTTTACATTTCCACAAATTTTTGAAAAAGCAGTTCAGTTACATTCTGTATAATTTGATAAAGTTGCTACTACATCAATGTAAATAATATGGACATATGTATAGGTATAAATCTTAAAAAATTCAGGGTTTATTATTTTTAGACATTTTGTACTAATATAATTATTATTGTAATTGAAATATCAGTAAAACAGACGAACCCTCTTTCACCTAAGTGTTCTAAGTACATCATGGCAAGAAATGCAAGCAAAGTCTACCCTCATTACAGGCCTCGAGAGACACTTAGGTTTGCGGGATATTAAAAGGCTCCTACTTCACGTGACAATCAGCAGAAGTAGGCTAACAGTAGGGATGTCATTTCTACGTGCTGACTAAGAAAAAACCCTGATATTCAATTTTCTGTTGGAGGCTTAGTGAGCCCCAAGTCCATAACGCGGCCGGAGGAATTGATTCAATAGAACAAGTCCTAGATTCCTTCGGGAATTCAGTACGTGAGATTACGGCTTGTAGTGGAATGGCTTAATCGAAACGCTGTATGTATATCTGTGTACAAAAGGAATATTTACCAACAGATTTACAATAAAAAATTCTTACTCTTGCTACTGAGTACTGAACACAGACTTTAGAATCAATATTATGTTAAAAGACATCACTCTGGGACCGGTGTGACTCTACGAACATGTATCAAATAATTCTCATTTCCAGATACTGAGTATCACTGCGTTAAAAAGAATACTTTCTGCGTTAAAATATAAATAATGGAAATACTTACCGCTTACTGTAACGATTGTAGTGATTGTTTCAGTGTCCCCACATTTCACTGTAGTGTGCTCGATGTCCAAATTGAACGGGCCCACATCTTTTCTCTCAGCCTCATGTTCCAGTTTTGTCTAATAATACAAGTAAATTATTACATTGGTGTAAATCGTTCAGTAATGTGTGGTTATTATACAGTAAGTAACCAGGGAGAAAGAATTGCCATACCTACTGCACGTGCCGATTCTGTACGCACGTATGAATCGTACATGAATACTGTTCACCCAGTATAATACCTGAACTGAGTCATATTAACTTAATTCATACACTTCACTGTAGGGATGTGATGAAAACAGAAGAAAATATATAAAGATTAGAACAAATAAAGTACTCTAATACAATAAAATAGATATTAATTGACTTACTAAAATTCTATTTCACTAATGTTAGCTTCACCAAAACGTTTGAAAGGAGCCGTCATTTCCAGTTGATTATGCAGGAAACAAATGACGATCGCATAGCAGTGATGTCAACTGATGCCCACAGGAGGAAGCGCGCGCTTTAGAGCCAAGGAGAGCCTGAGCGCTTTACAGCGGCAAGGAAAGAGACAGACGAAAAGGTAGTATATGCCGCTTGGTCGAGCTATATACAGGGATGGCCAGCACTGATTCAATGCATAAAGGAAAGAGAACTTATTAAAACTATATCTATGTTAATTTTTAGATTTGTCAGAGAATTATAAGTGCATTATAAGAATGTAAGTTTTAATTTTAATGTTCATTTTTCACAAGTTTGCTTTTTTATTCAAAAGGAAAGTTTTCTCAACTTTTTTTTACAGAAAAGTGAAATTTTCAGATATGTTTGTTTAGTAGCCTTACTGGTGCTAAAACAATGTTTTCGTAAATCTAATATAAATAAATATTACTGAAGATAGTGTATTAAAATGTTTGAAAATATTCGCATGAAAAATGTTTGTAAGTAAATAAATTAACAAAGCAAATACTGTTACATCTCAAACAAAAGATATGTGCCTATGTGTTCGTAAAACGTCAGGTCTATAGCTTCAGCAGATTTCGAGATAATTTAATATTCTTATAACAGAAAGTTGCTCATCAATATCACCTAAAAGCATAATGCGATAAGAGTTTTATTATGTAATATTAGTTACAGTTAAAACATATATCTAGACAATTTTGCTTTGTACTATAATATTGTTTTGATTACTTCTATAAGGCTAAAGATATCATCAATATCAATTTCAACTTATCATGTCATATTCAGTGTCATTCTTTGGGATAATTCTTTATGAATGATGTGTTTAATTCACTTAGAACAGTATAGTTGAGGCATTGACATGGGAAAGGTCGTAACTGCCAAAAATTCGAATTTTTAGGTTTTTCATTGAGAAGGTGGTAAATGACCATGCCAATGGCACAGAGTAGGTAGTATATCCGTATGTAATGAAACGAAGTTGGAAACGTAGTCACTAGATGTTGTAAGTTGTATGTGCACAGCTGTTGGCGCGGAGAAGGTAGTAACTCCTTTTACAACATCAGAGTGTGTCTAGACAAATATGGGCTGGTAACTGTGCAGGGCAGAATAAGAATCGGATGATTCTAATGGTCCTGATTTACATTATTTGCCAAGAAACATTTTCATTCAGTGGACTTGAAATTCCTGGTTTCAGAACATTCCTACGTGCCATGTGATAGGCAATTTGACATCATAGAGAAAAGAAAAAAAAGATGCAAGACCATGGTTCCAGAAGAGGTAAGGCCTAATAATGTAATAATGATGAAGGATGAGGATTTCTTCGACTTTTCTGCAGAATGTGACAAGTTTTTGAATACAACTCCTATCAAAATCAGCACCCTCAACTGGATTAGACTCTCAAGAGCTGATTTTCCTCTAATAAAAACAAGACAGTCATTTAATGACCTTGAAATGTGGAAGAGCACAGGATTTTTAAGAAAGGACAGTCATTCACGTCAGTCACTAACTTGCAGTGCTTGCAACGCCTTGAAAGAAGACCAGTCGTCCCTGATGCCAAAAAGAGATACTTGTTACTTATGTTAGAATTCCTCGATGAAAAGTATCATGCATTTTACCGAAAAATTTGTGCATAATGTATAAATAACGTTAATTCTCAGTTTGGCTAAGGAGTGATTTCAATGTTGTATTTTCATAAAATAGGATTTCACAGATAAATCTGTGCCAGACTTTTAAAATTTCATATGTAACACTAACATGAGTGTGTTGTGTATATCAATTCTCGATGCCCGTGCGTCCTACTTTAAACGGTTCAAACCTACCCGCGCAAACTAGAGTCGCTGCTTTCTCTCTCTCAGAAAGCAGGTTGGCTCGCTTTTTTTTCCCCCTCTTGTGAGGGAGAAAGCAAAGATCGCGCGGCGACGAGTCACGTTGGCAATAGAAATACCCCCAGGCACTGTGACGTCAATGGCGTCCTCAACCACCATTGTTCCGAGGGGTATAAATATAACGCATCCCCGCGACTTCAGTCACTCGTTCGTCAGATGGCAAAGAGGTAGCTCTAGCGCGACCTCCGTCACTGACAGCAGTCTCCCAACCAGGCCTACGCTATGGTTGTCTTTTGTTCGGACGTGTCTGCACACGGCCACCACTCCGGGAACAGGGAGCCAAGCTGCGCCCCTGTCTCCTGTATTCTTTCCTACACTAGCCTCACTTCTTACGTAATCTAAACTTATTTTATTCTAGTCTCGCTACAAGCCTCATCACCACCTCCAACCCGCACACTTCTCTCCCCTGATCACCTTTCTCTCACCATCCTGACTTCGACTCCCAGCTCTTATCCCGGCTTGTTCGATTAAACACAACCATCTCCTCAGCCCCCCCTCTAGAGTCGGTAAGTCGCGAGTGCGCTCTGTTGATCCGTCGATGATAGAGGTCACCCTTCCCCGCTCCTGAAGTCGGTAAGTCGCACAGTACGCTGTGTTGATCCTCCGATGCCAGGAGCTTGTTCTCGAAGTCGGTAAGTCGCCCAGCACGCTGTGTTGATCCTTCTAACTAGAGAACTAACCTTCTACCTCATTCCATCTCTCTCGTTATCCTACCCCCACAACACACCTGAGAGCAAGCCGATTTTCCCCAGGCACTTCCGTTACTCCTACCTTCCTCTCACTCAAGTCGCACTTTACTATCACCCATCATAACTCTCCCCGCATCGAAGCCTCAGGACGAATTTCTAAACCATCAATTTCTATCACGACTCCCCCGTTACCCCTACCACAGAACAAGGAGGAAACCATAGTTACACTTTCACTGTTATTTCTGTAATAAACAATGTTACTTTAAAAACAGTCTTTCCTTTAAACTTCACCACAGTTTCGTATCACCCCACCCACAAACCACAGCCATCTTGTCACGTCACTCCCGTTTCCCCTCCCCACCTCGACAACACGTCGGAGAGCGAAACGACCAAGAGTCCGGCGTACGACAAGTGTATGCCTTTCTTTTAAAGCAGTTTCTGTAATAATGTAAGTGAGAAAGTGTTCATAAATTTTTTTTGCTTCCCCTGAAAAAGTTTGTTTTTGGCAGTTACTACCTTTCCCATGTCAGCGCCTCAGTTGTAGTTACAGTATTATGGAATTTGTGTGAATATTCCTTCTTTACTCTTTATTATGTTATTAACGTTTAAAACACAACTACAATATTAGGCTAAGAAATAGGTGTTTTAGAGAGAATATATAAAATAACAAACAGAAAGAAGCCATATAAAAATAACGACATAAAATTTCAAGTTCCGTCTGAAGTTTGTGCACCACTGTTTTCTTAATCCAACAGGCTGCTTATTCCTTCTAGCATACCTAGCGCTTAATGCCCGCGGACGACGTCAAGGTCAGAAAAATGCGCTTGCTTTGACATCACTGGCATAGCATATTTTATAGTACCCTATAGAATTTGTATTTTCAAATATTGGCAAACAAAGAAACAAATGCCAGGGAACTGATAAAAACGAACAAATGCTAGGGAAGTGATAAAATTGAAGCGATAAACAGCCATGATTGGTTGAAACACGTCCTTTCATCCCGTGTTATTCGTCAAACGTATTAAGACTTTGTATAAATGTAGTAGTCAATATAAATACATTTTTCTATACATCAGAGAAATTTAAGATGTTTATAAATACAGAATGTATCATTACGAAAGATTTAAGAAAATTAATAACTTTTACTAATAAATAAAGACGGTTATTTGGTTATTACTTCTTCACTCAATTTTGTGATTTGTATAATAAAAAATAAAACTTTAAACAAAAAGGTGATCCTATTAATTGTTTTAATTCCTTCATAATTAATAGCCCCCAGGGTAAAATGACGGTAATAGGCCTACAATCATTCTTTGACAAAATTATATAATTGTAAATGTGGACGAAAAATAAGTATGTGCTGTATTTTGTGCGTTACTGTTTAAATTATGTAAGGTGTTTCAACGACATTATTAGAAACTTTAAACAGATAGAGGTTGGTTTCAGGAAAGGAACTCATGTCCAGAAACACCTGGTAGGAATAATAATAATAATAATAATAATAATAATAATAATAATAATAATAATAATTAGGCTTACTAATGTGCTACACAACTAGAAAACAAAATACATAGATATTTATTTGTATTTGCATTAAATAGTGAAAACTCTAACTCGTACTAAAGAACTGTGAAAATTACATTGGCGAAAGAATGGCGTCTACTATTGGGATATTAATGTTAATGCAATGAGTGTAAAGAGAAACGTCTGAGATGAGATTTTGAGGCTATTAGCTGGCTACACTCTTATGGACTACAAAAGAGACAAACACAAGATCGGTTTGAAACATCAAACTTACGCCTATTGGAAAATATGTAACGCCAAAAAAGAATTGGTATTAACATCTCCACAAAATACCAAAAAAATAGATTTTTCAAAATAGGGTACATATCAGCTATATAAAGTTCAGGACTAAGGGATGACTCATCACAAAGTAGTTCTTAAAATCTGAACAGGCCCCATTTTTGAGGACGAAGAAGATATACATGACGTAAGTTATTTATTCTTACACAATATACAAATAAATTAAATGAAAGCGATCAAAGACCAAGCCATGAATTGAATAGAGGTTACATTTCTATGGGGAATAATATTCAATTTTTTATTTGAAAGTAAAACAAATTAATTGTAACTTCGCTGAAGTAGGACAGATCTTTGAAGCCTAAATCATGTTAGTTGATTTTAAAATTGAAGATGTTGACGATAATTATGAAAGATGATAAGAGGGAAAGTCAGAAGAAAAATTTGTTGGGCATTGGAAGTGAAGTGATTTACAGTGAGGATTAGGAAGTAAAGAAGTAGGCTAATGATATCTATGTATATTGTTAACATTATTTGTCGGTTTAAATGATTAAGATTGTCAAATGGAGCGTTGGGAAGAAAACCCAATAATGATATCGTAACAGGCCATAAATAATAATATTTGTAAGGAAAAAAAAAGTAAGATGTTTTTGCTATTTGGAACGAATTTTCAAATTTGATTAAAAATAGGAATGTACCCGGCAAAGATAAGAGCGGTAAGTGTTTCCATGTCATAATTTTATTTTTTCATCAAAATAAATATAATTATCACAAGGAAACGTTATCATGGGGGGGGGGCGTAGATAAAATGGATATTTTTTTCCACCATGTTAATAATGTCAAAACAAGTGCTTATACAAATTTTGGACACTGGAGCACAATTACGAGGACCGTAAAATAACTTCATCTGGAGCCGTTTACAGAAAGAAACCACAATTTCATGGAAACATTTATTGGAAGAGATACAACTGTTAAGCTATTTTCAACATATTTTCCACAGGAATTGAGACATTTATCATTCCGTGGGATCAACAGAGAGGTACAAATAGTTGTAACACACTGATTCCGATTTCAGGCGGCAAATTTCGGAGTTTAATAGTTTGGTCCCATGGTAAAAAATATATACTAGTTCGGTTCGGAACCAAGAAGTAAACAATACTAATTCAGTCTCGGGGCATTTACGTAACAGTACTAGTTCGGTCCCGGATAAAAAATAGAGCGGTACTGGTTGGAAATAACATTTTCCTTCCCATTTTATGCAGGCTTAGGAATGTCATAAAGCAGAGACGGATTAATTCGTGATTCGAGACACAAAACTACAAAATTGCCTGCCCCTTTCTTAAGGCATAGTTAAAAATGTTGACTATCACGTGCATTGTACATTATAAACCTTAGTCAAAACTTCTAAAACTTCAGAGTAGTCAGTGATACTAGGAGCTGTGTTTTTGGGAGAAATTTGTAGGATAGTGTTTTTATATTGATTTATTTTTATTGATTTAGATACAATTTCTGCCATCTTGTCTCTAATATATTTTTATTTATTTAATTAATCTGATCTTCTTTTTGTTGCTGAACTAATTTGTATGCATGTGTCAATTAGAATTCGCTTTAGAACGTCTATTAATGGCAAGATGTTAGAGTGATCGGTGTAGAATAAGCCATTTAACTTTGCATGGAAGGATTCACAACTGTTTCTCGTTCTTTCTGTTGTAGCTACGAATTCGGCCCGTACTTCTGGCGGGAAAGTAGCTTCAGGCTAATTGAACTCAAAGACGTTGTAGTTACATATCGGATGTACTCCTCTAGCGTATAATCGGTTAATTGCTGCACTCCTTGATTTTGTGGTTGAATGCTCATCGAGTCTTCAGTCTCTTTGATATATATAACTTGTCTATACCTGCATAGTTCGGACCGAATTAGTACTGTACCTTTCTGAACACCGGGTCGATGGTGTGATGGAACCGAACTAGTATGCACCCGCAAATTTCTACGACATATATATATATATATATAAATGTTCATCCCATGGTATGAGAAATGTCTCAATTCTGGTGTTGAATATGTTTAAAAATAGCACAACAATTGCTGTATCTGTTCCAATAAATCTATTGGTGAAATTAAGTTTTCTTTCTGTAAACGGCCCCAGGAAACTTATTTTTACGGCCGTCGTAATTGCGCTCGAGTGGCTAAAATTTGTATACGCACTTATTTTGACATTATTAACATGTTGGAAAAAAATTAATTGTTTCTCTGCCCCCATGAGAATGTCTGTTTGTCAGTGATAGTTGAGATATTAGAGTGCTGCATCGAGTTAAATCGCTCGCTTGAACTTGGTCGAGTGTCGCACCCTCGAGTGAGATACGATCGGTTGTGATACGCTCGTAATAAATAGAGACACAGTACAAGGTCATCTCACCGACATGTCTTATCTTGTATGGAAGGCGACAGATAAGATACACATATGTTTTGCTCACACGATAAAAATAAGACTTTATTTTCTGCGATTATGATAAACGTTTAATGGAACAGTCAATGGAACGTACCAAAACAGGAACATGAAGCTATAAATAAAATAGTATGAAAAACTTCGATATACAGTTATTATTCCTAATTAATAATTATTCAAATTTGATTTACCACATATATAATATGATAGGTCCATACATAGTGTTCCGCCTATATACTGCTACAATGTAGAAACATTATACAAAATGTTATTGATATAGCAGTAGATTAATAACAATATTAGTACAGAGATAACGTCACAGAAAATATAATGAAACGAATAATCATGCTGCACAACTGTTACAGACGCACTGTTACACTAATTATTAGAGATTATTATTTTATTATTACTATTAGTATTGTTACTATTATTATTATTATTATTATTATTATTATTATTATTATTATTATTATTATTATTATTATTATTATTACTAGAAAACTTGATACAGTTCTTGCATTATCGTGATTGTGTTCTCCATTTATAATAATTACATTTACATCCGATAACACCTATCAGATGTGGCAAAAACAAAATCACTCCTGTGTGGGGAAAAAAAAAATATATATATATTTACCTACAACATTTATATTACATTTTAAAGCAAGTTTTGTAGTTGTACTATGGAGAGGTTAGTTAAACACTGCAAGTTTTGAAATGATAAACATCTATGATGTTACTACACAGTTCATCACTGTAACTAGAACGAATGTTTAACGCTCGGCTTATACCGTTCGAGGATTTATCGGTCGTGACAATTTTACCCATCATGCATGTGCGCTACCTATCGGATTATGCTATGAACTACTTGTCGCTCGAGCGAAAACGTCCGATGCAGACCTCTGTAAGATATGAACTTGTCAGTGATTTTGTCGCTATAGTAAAGGATATTGGAATTTTTGTGGTCACATTCTCACTACATCCTTACAAAGGGAAAGGAAAAATATTGATATGTCAAGAAACGAACTTAATAATAATTTATGAAAGATACTGCTTAATGCAATAAGAAAATGAAAAGCAGTCAGTAGGTTTAAAAAGAAAGATAATAATATTAAGACCTCTCACCTCTGCTACCCAATGTCCAGTAGAGTTACGACGACTAGTGATGGAGATTTTGAGGGCTCTCTGAGGCGGAGAGGTGCATTGCTGCGCCTCGAGGCCCCAAGCACACCACAGCAAGACACAGCCAACTAGCACGCACCGAAACATTCTACTTGACCCCAATGGCTGCTATTTCTGGTTTATATATAGAGGCTCATGGATCAGTTTTTAAGATATGATTAGGAAGAATGTGCTCGGTGTTAACAGAAGTTAATAACCGTTCGTCTGTTGCAATTGCACCCGTGGCAGTTATAAGTTAGATATACAGAGTGTTCTCCACTCGCCATTCGTTCGTTGTTCGTTCGCTAAATGTGAACCCACCTGACGGTGAATATCAGGAAAGCACATGGCGATTTCTCGGCCTCACCTCGCGAAATACTATTTGGTTGTCACTAACTCCATGGGCGTTAAATGTCCTAGAGGTTGACACAGCGTGATTGGATAACCGAATAAAATATTAATTGAAATGTTAGAATTCATGTTAAGTTAAACTCCATTGCCGACATACATATACATAGGTACTTTGTTCTTTTCTCATTTTGGTTGTTTATATACCAAATCAGTAGTGTTGTTGGGATTTAATCGATTAATCGATAAATTTCTGTTGTAAGTTTAATCGATCAAAAATATTTAATTGAATAATCGAGTCGATTAAATTAATCGGTTGTAGTTGATATTAATTATTTATTATTTTGTTAATACAAACTCATATTAAAAATTCCGACAATATTTCTCTTGAAAATTGCTTGCTTAAAAACACAATAGTACTGTTACTTTCTAACTGTAAACCAGGTAGTGTAGGGAAAATCTTTGCACAAACAATTCAGAATGAGATGGAGATATGAGAACAGTGACCTAGTCTACCTCTATTGAAAGTTGAAACACAATGCGAAACATTTATTAAGTTTTATGGTTTTCCAAGAAAACTTTCACCTTGTTGTCAGCTCAACTTCCTAGCATATGAAATACATACTTTTCTGGGATTCGTCCCCCTCATCTCTTATAAAATAGTCATGTCTAAACTGTGTTTGTGTAAAGTGTAAACTCCATTATGTCATATGAGAATTTGAGAGGTAAACTCGGTGAAACGTTTGGATTTAAATTGAACGATCGTGGAGAAGTGCTTGACAGAAAAATAGTTTTTTCGTGTTTAGTGATGGAGGAAGCATTGTTACTAAACGTAGAGCAGCATTTAATTCGGAGCATGTGAATGTACTCACATTTTTAAAATAATGGATGAAGCAGTATTAAATAGGCGAGTCTTCATACTTTTTGTTATTTATGTTTGTCTCAAAAATTCCCGGACAACTGACATAATAAATTATAAGCCTCATAATAAATAAGTTAGTAAGTAATTACAATAGTTGTTTTGTAATATAACAATAAAATATATACAGATATACAACAATTAATACTTATGCATATCACCAAACACAAGTTACAGTATATTAAAATATTTTTAAATTCGATCAAAACTCGATTAATCCATCGATTAATCGATTAAATAGTTTCATCGACCAACGGCACTACAAATCAGTTAGGCTGGACCGGGTGACTACGCGTTCTTAGGCGGAACGGTTCGAAAGTTTGTGGGTTCGAATCCCGGGCCTGACATGGATATATCCTTCGTTAATCTTATATCCTTTGTATGTCTCCGTTGAGGCCCTATGCTCTACTAGGGGAGGTCCATAAACATAAATATCTGCGTCTAGTGTGTTGGTGTATGTATGGTCACTACACTCATTGGTGTGTAAGACGTGCAACGGGAGAAGGTTTAACGAAAACAAACTCTGTTTATATGTACGTATAGGCTACAAGATGGATGTGAAATAACCTTGGAGATTTAAAGGGACGGTAGGGTAGGCTGCACTTAAAAGAATAGAAAACCTATATCATGTTTTGTGTTTAAATGCACGGTTAATTAGAAAATTAAGTTTGAAATTTCAGCATTCCGGCAACTCGCCGCTGACACACTCTACTCGTAATACAGATGTAAGAGGTCAACGAACTCAGTGTATCTCGATAGGTAAGATGCTCTCTGCCTCGACGTTGCAACTTGTTCGCATGGCGCAGTGGCATGAAATTAGAGGTTTCTAAATTAAATTTACACGAAAATCGACGACGCTATTGAAATACGCCAGAGGGATAAATTATTATTTATTAGATTTCCTACTGATATGAACAAAAATCACGATCCTATAGGCAATAGTTACCGAATAAGTGGTTGTTAAACATTTTTGGAGGGAAAAAAAACTTTTTTCTGGAAAAAAAAAAACTATGAACATTCCACCAATATGATATTATAGTGTTTGTTACATACAATATGAGCTATTTGCTCTGAAAATCTGCTAAGCTATTACACTTCCACCCTGTATATGTAAGTTGAGTTGTTAAAGTCGCCTTTCGTTGGTATTATTCTCATTAATATTTTTTTTATCATTCTTAATATTATTTCATTCGCAGTCGACCGAACAGGCCTCGTCTTGCACTGCACGTCTCCATTCCTTAACGTTCGGGCATTTCTTCCAGCCAGGTAACCAATATGGCTACCAGGTATCAACCAGGCTCCGTCTTACATGTACCCAAAAAAAAAAAAAAAGTTATCTTGAATATACACTATTACACAGACCGCCGAGAACAGGTAAGTCTACTTGCACTATAAGCGCGAATAAATTCCGACCGACTAGAGGGCTATTCTGATTACTCAGAAGAGGGTAGATGGTTCCGTAACTGTTTAACTGTCCAATGTAGTATTTAATTCTACGTGAAATGATTTTGAAGGAATCGACTTTTCGCTGGATAGATTTAGCAAATAACTCAACTTGCGACTTCTGATTTTCTGATATCTTATTTTCCACCATGTCTTTATACAGAATGCCCATAAAGTCTGGAATCATAGGAGAATGATTATTTGTTTCGGCACTGGGTGGATGAAATGTTTCCCGGACACTGGATTGGGAGAAGGGTCATTATGGAGTGGACACCAAGGTTACCAGACCTAAACCCTATGGATTTTGCCATTTGGGGGATTGTGAAAGCTGAGGTGTATACAGAAAAAATTCAGGATGTGGAACATTTCCGTCAAAGAATTATTGCTGTATGTGCTGCTCTTAACCCACGTATGTTGAAGACAACTCAAAGAAATTGTGCAAAACGTATAAGAACGTGTGTTGAAAATGGTGGCAGATATGTGGAACACATTCTTTAATGTTAATATGTATGTATGTGTATTATGTCCTGTGATTGCAGACTTATGAACAACCTGTATTAGTAAGAACATTCTTTGATATTGGTTCACATCTTCTTCTGTGGTTCCTTCCATTTCAATGGATGCTTTTGATAATAACACGTTTGAAATGCACCCAGCAATGAATGATTTTCGCACTTTCCGCATGGAGCAGCGGTGGTCTGGATGAACTAAGTCATTACATGATAACGTCAAACACTAAGAGTTCACTTGCTTTTCACCTACATTTGACTTTGTCAAGAGGAAGAGAAGTATTGTCTTTAAATGCGGACCCGGACTTCACTTTATAACATGACCAAACTTCTGACTTGAAGTCAAGACGAATTAAAATGCAAGTGACGTTCTTGAATACTGCCCCTTAATGTTAGAATCCAGTGTTTGGTGCTACTCATCTGCTTCAGATTCTTTCTAAAATCTGAAGCATTCTTTATAATTTATTTATTTTTTTTGTCTTTAATATAGAAAAGTCAACGGTGCAGTTATGGCCACTCAGAAATAGGAATTGTTTCAAAGACTGGAGGAGTAACAGATCCTCCATAGCAGAAGAAATATATCTTTGTATTTTTATGACCTCCCTAAGCAGTGTAAGATCTGCCATTGTTATCGTAAATTCCAAGACATATATTGTGTATTCTAGCAACAAACATGCTTTACGAAGTTTGGTTTAGTGAAACTGGCATTTTATTAATAATTCACCTCAGCCAGGTAAATCCAGATTGTATTATAAATCTACTAATGGGATCGACAATATCTATAAAGATCTGTCACATTCAAACAAACGAAAACTATTTCTATGTTTCAGGAGAGATTGTTTATCACAAAACAGATATTATTTACATATGTGTTTTTGTTTAATGCATTTCTCTTTAACCAAGTTACTAGAACTTTTTAAAATCCTCATTTATTTAATTGATCATCTCTTTATGCCTTCGTCATTGGTGTATGTGAAATTAGTGTAGTTATTAGTGTAGTTGCCTAGTAATGAGTTAAAACATTTTTTTTTTCCACTTTTACACGTAAATTTCTAAAACAGTTATTAACCATTTAAATCAAAGATTATTTTGAATTAAAATGTCATACTGAACAAAAAAAAAAACAGAGGATTATAAATACACAAATATATTCAATTCTTCTGAAAGGAATGGTTACAAATTTCTAAAATATTGATGAATATTTGGAAGGTGAAATAAATATTAATATTTATGAAAAACACTTTCATTCGGTATAGTTTATTCATTTCTATGGTTTGAGATAGGAGATATTATGATGACATGCCAGACACTGCTTGATTAGGGCAAGCCTACATACACTGCGAGTACATGTTCGTTCAAAAGAGGTATGCTGCAGCATGGACGGAGATAGAGGATTCAGAACAGATTTGGCCGGCAGCATACTGCGTCGGATACCGCATTGTCTCAGACAGGACATTTTGTCTCGGACCGTCCGATGTGACAATGGTAATACGCATTCTTATCAGGCTGCAGCATATTTCATCGGACATTCTTTCCAGGACATTCATCCGATGCAGTAATGCTGCAACCTCATAAGAACGCGTGTAATCATCGTCACATCGGACAGTCCGATATACAAAACTGTCCTTTCCGAGACAGAATGTCTGATGTATGTATGCTGTATGTTTTCGGTCTTAGTGGGCTATTTGGAAAAATAAGCGAATCTTGGCCGAGTATAAGCACTGTTTTGCATGGATCTAGTAGAAAGGAAGAAACAATACTGAAGTCTTTGAAGCATACGGACTTCTTCATGGAATATGCACAGATTTCCTGTCTTGAAGGGAGATTGGTACAGGTTGGCTTCAGGTGTACGATGCCACATTATGCTTTGTAAATTATAAATTTCATTAAAACCATTTTCTCTGCAATAATTTATTTAATAGTATAGAACAAGAATTAATAGACATTCTTTAAGTACATATTCTATGACATTATATACAAATGAAAAATGTTGACTTTAATGGAACTATTACATAGCTTCTATGTCTGATATGTCTGAAGTTCTTCATAGCTCTATTTCGCAGAAGAATGGTTGCTTAGCAGTGCATGTTATGTCTGCCATTAGATTCTCTCTTCTAACGATGCATCCACAGTTTGAACCCACACCATCAGGTTCTCCAGGTGACCATTTTACATACCCAGCAGCAACAAGACTCTGGTCTGAAATGTTAAAAAGAATTATTTTATTAATTAAATCTAAGTGTCTGTATCTATTATGAGGGAAACGTATATCTTTAAATAAATAAATTAATTAAATAAATACGGATGAATTGCATGGATGGATGGATGGATGGATGGATGGATGGATGGATGGATGGATGGATGGATAGATAAATGGGCGGCTGGATGGATGGACGGACGGACGAATGAATGCACAGATAGGCAGGCAGGCATGCATAATAATAATAATAATGTGTTTGTTGCATATTAGATTTCTAAGATAATTTCCTAGTAGGATTACCACTTTTCCCAATTGAAAGTAAGGAAAATTTTGGTGATTAATAACGTAGGCTTTTCATTACTTTAAACTGAAAAAAATGGCGTTTTTGGAATTTAATACCTAAATTAATCCAGCACATCATTAATATTTCGTTTACCTCTAAGATTATAACATTTTGTTCAAATAGTTCTACATATAATTGCACTCAATATATTTATTTAGAGTAACATTCAACGCACTAGGCCTATGCATATTTACGATTTAATTTGCATTTATTAATTCCTTTAAAATTATCTTTTATATATATAAGAGAAATCTTTACAATAATGGTAGAAGTTCGTAAAAATCCGTAATGCAGCTTTAATTATATGAGAAAGACTCTTGATTTTCTATACCTGTTCCTTTACTATTCATAAGGGAATGACACTCTTAGTGACAATATTAATAATACTGTTCACTTTCACTACCCATAAAGACTTTGAGAAAAAATACGTTTTAGACGAAAAGAAGAAAATGGAAGACTTCGTGAACCTAAAGCTATAAACTGACGAAATTCAGTATTTTATTAATAAGCCTATACACTTCAAGAATAAATAAATAAAAATAACAAACTTCTGACTTAATTCTCTCCTAAAGAAAAAGCCATTTTGAAACTGAAATGGAAATATAAGGACTACATTAAAAATTGCGTTTTTGATTTAAATATAAGTATTAATTATTTAGATATTCATCATTACAAAAGTAATTTTCTTGAATAAAATGCCAATGTTTATATAGGGAATAAGGTGTACACTTCATATAATATATTTTTAAACTTCCCGTGCATGGAACACCAGTATGGTGTTTGAAATTTCTAAAAAAGGAACATGGTGAACACATTTTTAGATAAAAGGGGCAAAAATGAATTTTGGATTCATATTTTAATGTAATGGGGGTATTAAGCCCCAGCATATTATAAGGCCCATTACCTAGTTTTTCCATTACTTACTTACTTACTGGTTTTTAAGGAACCCGGAGGTTCATTGCCACCCTCACATATGCCCGCCATTGGTCCCTATCCTGAGCAAGATTAATCCAGTCTCTACCATCATATCCCACCTCCCTCAAATCCATTTTAATATTATCTTCCCACCTACGTCTCGGTCTCCCTGAAGATCTTTTTCCCTCTGGCCTCCCAACTAACACTCTATATGCATTTCTGGATTCGCCCGTACGTGCTACATGCCCTGTCCATCTCAAACGACTGGATTTAAAGTTCCTAATTATGTCAGGTGAAGAATACAATGTGTGCAGTTCTGTGTTGTGTAACTTTCTTAATTCTCCTGTAAGTTCATCCCTCTTAGCCCCAAATATTTTCCTAACCACCTTATTCTCAAACACCCTTAACCTATGTTCCTCTCTCAAAGTGAGAGTCCAAGTTTCACAACCATAAAGAACAACCTGTAATATAACTGTTTTATAAATTCTAACTTTCAGATTTTGTGACAGCAGACTGGATAATAAAAGCTCTGACTATCGCTTTACTTGTTGCAATGAAAATTTCCGTGTTTTGCCTAATCGTTTGTGGATTTCCATTTAACATATTCACGTCATCCGCATAGACAAGAAGCTTATGTAACCCGTTCAATTCCAAACCCTCTCTGTTTTCCTGAACTTTCCTAATGGCAAATTCTGGAACGAAGCTAAAACGTAAGGTGATATCACAGTCAAGTACATACGGTCACGAATGTCAATATGCGCGGAATATGATTGTGTGTCGTTTGACTTACTCCGTTTCGCATACTACAATTTGCCTTTTTATGTGAAATATTTTTAAATTCCTCACCTGCAACAGTAGCCACTACCAGGATTGAATCTTGTCCCTCACATTTGGCTATGGTGTGGTCAATTTCCACCTCCCATGGTGCAGAGTCATTGCTTCCAGCTCCATGACCCAATTTCACCTGTAAAAATGTCGTGTAAACATTGATTTCATAAGATAATTGTTATTCTTCACGGTGTGTTTCTTACCTGTGCGATCCAATTACCCGTCGAGTTCCGACGACATGAGAGAGAGAATTTGAGAGACTTGGAATCAGAAGAGACGCATTCCAGTGCAAATGAATCTCCAGTATAGCAGAACAGAAACAGAAAGATTTTGAGTAGACAGCGATACATATTGTGATCCAGATAGTTCCACTCAAGACTTTGATCAGGCGAAAGTTGCAATCCAGTTTATATAGAAACTGTGTAACGACTGACGTAACTAGATCATCGTTATAATACTATTTATATCAGATGGCATATTCTTATAATAAGAAGGAAGAACTTATTTCTATGACACAAATGTTCTGTACATACACTCTGTCAAGCCGTGATGGATGGAAATGTTAATTATCTCAGGAATAGGAGTAAATAATTATAATAGCTTTCGGAGGGAAAAAGTCATGTAAGGAACAAAAATTAATTTAATACAGAAAAGTTCCAACACAGTGATGTAACGGTTAGCATGTCTGATGATGGAACTAGTGGGCCCGGGTTCAAATCCTGTTTGGGACAAGTTACCTGGTTGAAATTTTTTCACGGGGTGTTCCCTCAAGCCACTAAAAGCAAATGCTGAATAACGTCCGCTCTGGACGCTGGACTCATCTCCCTAGCATTAACACCTTCATTTTATTAACATGCTACATATCCATAGTAGTTGATAAAGCGTTGTAAAATAACCAGTTAACATATACAGAGCGAATCAAAAGTCTGGAACCATATAAATATCTTCCATATGCTTGATTTTTGATTACAATACGTGTTACCGTTATTTGTAAGACCAAATACTGTACCAGTGACACATTCGATTCTAGCTCTCAGCTATCCCAAAAGCCGCCATTTTGGATGAAACTTTGAAATTTTAAATGGAAACGGGTCAAGTAGGTACACAAAATCATGTGAAATAAAAAAAAAACAATGGTTCAATCTGTTTTGAGATATATAATCGTTTTCAAGTCATTTAAAAGATAACTATCATAATGTCAAAGACATTAGTTACTGCATATACAGAAATTTTGTAACATGGTAGAGTACTAAGGAGGCTTTGGAAAAGGTATTTTTTTATGCAATTCTGTTAATTACCTTTTCCTGCTTTACTGTTTGGTTAACCTGTGATAGGCTATGCATTGTTGTGATTATTTGAAGTTTTCCTATAACAAATTTCTTTATTTTCTTGATGACATTATCGAAAGAGAGAAGAGTTGATATGATTCTTCATTCTGGTAAGTTAAGCCACAGAAATGTTGGAGCAGACTGGACGAACAGTTGCCTGGACATTGGATTGGTCGGCATGGACCAGCAAAACGACCGGTCAGATCTCCAGATTTAACACCCCTTGATTTTTTTTCTGGATTATATAAAGAGCTTGGTATATGAAGAGAAACTGAGAAATGTTTACAGTCGTCCATTGTAATATTTAGAGACACGTAAAGCAAGCACTCATGATTTATTTTTATTTTAAGTTCGTGATAAAATTGATGTTCTTTCATTTGTTAATTTCAACCTTTAATTAAACCTAAAGTAGCCTATCTTATTATGTTTTACTAATTGTACAAATAGAACTTCAATGGAACAATTACATAGCTTCTATATCTGATCTGTCTAAAGTACTTTATAACTCTATTTCGCAGAAGAATGGTTGCTTGGCAGTGCAAATTATGTCTGCTAGGAGATTCTCTCTCCTAATGACGCATCCACAGTTTGCACCCACACCGTGAGGTTCTCCAGGATTCCATTTGACATACCCAGCAGCAACAAGACTCTGGTCTGAAATGTTAAAAAGAATGATAACATTAATTTCACCTAGTGTTCGTACCTCTTATGTAGAAAATGAATATACTCGTATTTACATATGCCTTACTTACTTACTTACAAATGGCTTTAAGAAACCCGCAGGTTCATTGCCGCCCTCACATAAGCCCGCCATCGGTCCCTATTATGTGCAAGATTAATCCAGTCTCTATCATCATATCCCACCTCCTTCAAATCCATTTTAATATTATCCTCCCATCTGCGTCTCGGCCTCTACAAAGGTCTTCTTCTCTCCTACCTCCCAACTAACACTATATATTAACATAAGCCTAAAATATAAATTGATAATTATCCATTACAAATGTTTGACATCCACAAGGGAGTTCTCTATGGTGACCGAGTGATCAGAACTTCAGTATGTCACGCAGACGGTCCGGGTTTGAATCCTGGTCAGACTTGGAATTTTTCATTGATAGGTTAAATCCATAGTGAAACTTGTGGCGGACGAGGTTGCAATTGGCGTTTATTTCAGGCTTCTCCCGTTTCCCGTATTACGCATCTACATGATTGCGTCAACATTTCTTTATTTCGTCATCATTCAACAGCATTCTCCGAATACCGGCTGGTGACGCACGAAGGGGGCTGGCCTAAGGACGAACTCTGAGTACGCAGCGAACTTCAGTGTAGTCAGCCAATGTGGGTTTTGTAATGCGCCTAGCTTGAGAATTAGCGCAATAGATCACAAAAGATCGCAGTGCTAGATCATAGTACCGCCTCCCGAATATTCCATTCCAACCCACAAGGCAATGTCTCAAACATAAAACGCGATAATATAATGAAACCCATAACTTGTAAGTAGACAGCGGAAAAAAGTCATTCGGATGTGAAGGTAACTACTGTCATTCTCTGAGGAGTTTAGGGCTGAGAGGAATGCGGTTCCGACTAGTCTAGCGCGGTACTGGAGTGGGAGGGAACAGTGGCATCGCCAGTCTGGAAGGAAGTACAATCATACTGAAAACACTAGCCCAATTTACGAGAGCAGTATGCCTATTAGTTTTCTAACGTATTTTTGGCGAGCTAGAGATACAACCATTCGTACTTACGTGTTCAAAGAAGGAAAGTATTGTAGAACATTTTGTTTATTTATTTATTTAGTCTATTATTCATTTATTCTGGTGACGTTAAGGCCATCACACCATCAGAAATACAAATACAATAAAATAAATAATCATAAAAACCATAATAAAACTGCAATAATACAAATTAAAAGAAGAATCATACTATAAAATTGAGTGATTAGTAGAATTGAATTAAATTTGTAAAATAATCAAATTAAAAATAATAATAATATTAAACTGCCCCCCATTGAGGGTAGCCCTTACGGACTCAGTATATCCTCAAAAAAATTATTATACATATTATGCAAACATATATATTAAGTTTTAAAAACGGGAAACAAAGAAAAGGGAGTGAAAAATTACAATTGCTATTAATGTGGCACCATGTGATTAATTAGGATTTGGCAGGATTTTTTTAAAAACAATTGTCACAATGTCATCCCTCAGAGATGTTGGCAGAGCAAACTTCCGTTGAAATTCTTCGAAAAAAGCTGGTATAGTCCCTCGAGCACCTATGAGCAAGCCGAATACCTCAACGTGAATTAAGGCATATTTCATCTTGAAATAGTTGCCTGTAAGCTCTTAGATCGACTTCTTCTCAAGGTGGACCTCGGCTGACTGATGACATTCTACTTCAAAACGTATCGTGGGGTCCACAATGATGACCTGTTTAGTGGCAGCATTGTACGCTAAAATATATACTCGTCTCGTTGATCCATTTTCCACAGCATGTTTCCTTAAAAATGACTTGTAACGGTGAAATATTTAATATGAGTAATTCATATAATATTAACATAGCTAATATCAGGGAGATGTTTGAGCAAAAATTGCAACAAAATATTGAATATATTTATAACAAAATCACATAGGCCTAGGTAAACAATATGTATATGAAATATTCACACACTACTACAAACTGAAGACTGCATATTATTGGACGATTAATACTTCCCACACCTCTCGGCTCGGCTTGACTGTAGCAACAAAAGAATCTACCTGCAATCCCCCTGCACCGATGGCAAGAATACTCAGGTCCCAGCTCTAAATTCGTCGGAGGAAGACAGTACATCGCGACTATTTTGTCTCTTCAGAGGGTTGTTGTTTGCTTAAGCAGAGTAGGTACACAAGAGGCGCGTGCAGGCATAGGCCGAGGGAAATGTACATTGACACACGGAATAATCACTGAATATTGGTTGTACGTTGATATAACTATTGTAATTGCATATTGTCATAGCTACGTATATATATGATATGATGATAGAGTTTCAGTATAAGTAAGTATTACGTTAATTTATACTGTATATACAGTGCGTTCGCTTCCCCCTGCGGCCGGGCGATGAACAGCAAGCACGCGGAGCAGCAATAATATAGCCTACCAACGTGCTGCCACCCAACAGCGTCCAACATTTTGCAGTCAGTTGACCTAATTGCGTTCTGTTTCAACAATCAGTTTGCTCTACTGAAGCGCTTTAAAAAACGCCTCAAGGCCTGGCGTGTAGAAGAACTTCAGCGTGTGAATGGAAATTTTGTCAGAAGATGTGATCTTTTGTAACAAGGTTAGTACTCAAGTGATAACAATAAATGAGTAGGATAAGCTTGAGGATTGATACACGTCGCTAACTAATGCTCCGCGCTTGCTGGCCGGCAGCAAAGGGGAGCGTACGCACTGTACAAACAAATACACATATTTCTATGTACAGTACTTACCACGAAAGAGGGAAGATAGTCATGTCATCCCACGTCCTGGGCCGGATTTACATTGCAATGTACAACAATATACATCCGAAATTTGTCGAATGTGAAGTATTTCGACTTCATGGACGATTTTTGTATTGTGAAAAATTTTAAAACTGCTTTCAATATCCCATGATGTGATTGGGACATATTTAAAGTTTGCCAGTATCGTTGTTTCATAGTTCATTTATGTGTTCTAATTGTTAGTTATCATCCAAAGCACGTCTGATGAAACACACTGCAGAGTAACCAACTTTTTTTTTTCTTCAAAAAACGCTATTAAACTTTTCCTCCACTCTCGAGCTGACCGCTGATTCTCCAACCTTTATAATGGAATATTGAAACTTCTCATTATTCGACACAAATCCTGGCAAAAGTCATATTTCATATTTGAGGCGCAATTTGAGCTTGAACCCTTATTTTCTTCTAACAAAGAGCAACATTTTTCATATGTTTCTATGTATTACATTGATGTTCTATCAATTGTTTTGTTATCTTTTTTTTTAATGCACACATACATAACCGACAATTGTTTCACCAGTATCACTACTAAATTTGGACACCATATTCTTTTATTAAGAAATACACCCTATGTTTTTTTAACATCCGTCTTCGGCATTATGATCACTTCAATGAACAAAAATGAATAATATGTTCACGTATCTCAATATTCTCTGTTCACGTACGGACGAGGACTGACTGAGAACGTAGGGTGGCAGTTGTTTTCGATGTTCGCGTCGTGCTCTCTGCGGACGGTACCCTGTTGTACCTACTTGGGATGCATGCACACCTCATTTCATAGTCTATGCGTACGATACTTGTTAACCGTAAACATGTATTTTATTTGACTTTTTCCACTGTCTACTTACAAGCTTTAAAGGACAATATTCTTAGATATACATATTATTAAGGACGATCCATTTGAGAAGACACGAAACAAAAATGCTGTAACGCGAGAAATGTTGCTATATTTTATTCATCTGTAAATATATTGTAGAGAAGGATGGGAGTTTTGACTACAATAGATCTCTATGTGTCTACCATCGCGTATAAAACACATATCAGTTGATTTATAAATTCATTCTAAATACTCCAGAGTATATCATCATTGTAGCGGACTAGTGCAATATTTTCGATACTTAGTTACTGCTTTGAAAGTCATTCATCAGCGTTTTGTTTTCTGAGCATTCACAGAATATTTTTTACTTGCCATCTTTCAGTACATCACTCTGGAATTCTTTTCATGACATGTAAGAGACTTTTGATATTAAAGGTGAATGTCTTTCCATTTTGAATTGTGTAGTTTTTAAAGAAAAATTGTTCCCTTTAATAGAAATTCAATTAGTTGTGCAACTTTCTTGGTATGGAAAAGAATAAATTACATTAACATAAAAATGTCCCAGACTGCTACTAATGTTGCATAAAATTGTTCGACACTAGAGTGTGATTTCTGCGAAGAGTATTACAGTGACTTTTTCCAGAGTTACAATGTAACGAAACTACAGTATTGCGTTACTTACTGAATATGGTGAGATACTGTCCTTCTTTATACTGATCATGGAATCCAGCATGCGCCCAATCATTTGCGCCTCCGTCAAGTATTTTAGGATTCATATCCCAAAACGGAGTGAGTGATTTTGCTTCAGCTTCAGAGTTGATGATAGCGAGATGGGCTCCTTCTTGCTCACAAGTCCTGAGGGCTTCGTGCCAGGTCTTCACATCCGTGTGCAGCTTGTAGTATCCCAATCCAGGAACCAAGTCGTATCCCAATCCGAGTGGTGGTTTGAATGTGAAATACGGTGCTGAAATTAATGAAAATAATCTTTTATGCAAGAATGTGTGTAGTATTCAGTGTCATTTTCATTCTTACCTAAATAAGTCCAACATTGAGGTAGTGATTTCTAGAATATTTTGCTTGTGATTTATTGATTGAAAGCCCTATGCGTTTGATCCTGGGTCAGATCGATGGCATATAACTGCATTTAAATGCGACAGGCTCATGTCAGTAGATTTAC
This sequence comes from Periplaneta americana, assembly GCF_040183065.1. Classification (NCBI taxonomy): domain Eukaryota; kingdom Metazoa; phylum Arthropoda; class Insecta; order Blattodea; family Blattidae; genus Periplaneta; species Periplaneta americana. The sequence goes on along the minus strand of NC_091127.1, from coordinate 65,833,183 downwards.
TGACATAAAATAACTACTGCGGGACAAAATTCTGGCACACCGGCGACGCTGATATAACCTCGACTGTTGCGAGCGTCGTTAAATAAAACAGAATATTTTATTTAAAGCCCTATGCATGATTTCATGTTGTGTACATATAAGAAATGAAAGAAAATATATGTAGTGTGATGTGGCTTTAGTCTATTAAATTAACAGCCTACAATTTTACCTGATTCATAAACAAATATATACTATGTGATGTTAACTGCATTTGCTGCCAGAACTATAGATGTTAAAGCAGAGTCCCCGGAACAAAAATGATCTCTCATTTTCATTTAAATGTAATATATATTCTATCTGTGAACTAGACAGTGGTCATTGATGAAATCGCCAAATAATTATATAACTTATTATAACTTAAAAACAAAAGCAAAAATGTTGAATGTGCAGGAAGTTGACACTACAGAAATAATTTATTTAAGAAGGAGAAATTGAAACGTTGATTTTACATTTATTCATACAGTGAGTGGAAATCAGAAAGTATGCATTTGGATTGAAATGTGATTATCAGGATGATCGAGTTACGACAGTCGTTATAGTTCCTATATTGGCTAAACTGGATTGCTACTTTCGACTGATCAAAGTCTTGAATGGAACCATCTGGATCACAATATCAACAGAATATCTAGCAACCTATTATTTATCTGTCATGTATTTGGAAATGTCTTATCCTTGTTACAGACAACATTTAATGTTACGGGTCCTATTTGCTGTTGGTTCTCTGTCCTATCCATCCTTCATCATATGGTAATGCAGAATCCCTGCACGGGAATATCATATGTACTTTAGTACATCATAATAATAATATGATAAGCTTAAGTAATCACTTAGTGATTCAAGATGGCGCTCATCCCGTCGGATCCCCACTTAATCACTCGTAATGAGTGCACCTCTGTACATAGTGCGTTGGACATTGTGCCACTGTCACATAATTCTTTGATACAGTACATGAGGGTAGGCCACCAAACGGAAAACTGAGAGGTAGAAATTAAACTGAGGGAATTCGATCCGGAATCGGAACTGGAATCCGGCGTGGCTTAGTGGATAAAGCACCAGCACGTAGAGCTGAAAACCCGGGTTCGAGTTCCGTGCCGGAGAGAAATTTTCTCTGTTCTATACACGCTTCATCAAATGGTAACGCAGAATTCCTGCACGGAAATATCATGTGTACTTCGGTGCATCATAATATGATTTATTTTGTTTTTCCAATTGATTGTGGTGAATATTCTCCTAAAATTTCGTAGTCTGTTTTTCTTACACTGTTGGGGTATTATTAGAAAGAAGTGGAAGTAATAAATCTTCTAAAGGGTATGATTTTATACTTTTGCTTCCAATTTCGTTACTATTTCACTATTGTCTGCAGTAATTTTTGTCGTTTCTAATGTAGAAATTGAATTATTAATTGTTGCCAATAGCCATCGTTATTATATACATTATATATAGGACTTTCATTTCAAAATTTCCCAGTGTAAATACACAGTCTATTATATACGGTCACGAAGCTCAATACGTAGGGATTATGCATTCATAGATAGTTGCTAACCACTAGGATCGCTACTATCGCCTCGTTACAGACAATGCGAAATAGTACCGGCACAGTCTATTGTTCCTAATACCCTCTGCAACTCAAGCTTCGTGTCTGTATATACTAGATTGTTCTAAATAACTAATTATTTAAATTGAATTAAATATAAACAAAAACACGTCAATTTAGATATTGAGGGAAAAGTCAGAAACCAGGCTTAATTGTATTTTAGATATCACTCCCACCACCAGCCGCTCCAACTTTGAAATTTCAAATCGCACCACTATATTTTTATACTTAAATATGAAAGAACATTCAATTGTTTATACACCTCATTCATTTATTTCACATTTTTGCCTGGCAACCTGACAAGAAACAATTTATTTTACACTAAATCAAGTGTTCAAAATGTGCTCCATTGTTAGTTAAATAGTAATACAGTCCATTGTGAAACTCATAGCGAAAGTTTGGTGTTTTTCCTTACTAATCCGATTACATTCTTGGATTATTCTATTTTTCAGTTCTTGAATATTCTCAGGTGGAGAAGAATAAGCAACTGATTTCAAATGATCCCATACGAAGAAATCAATCGGCGTCAGATCTGGAGATCTCGTCGGCCATTTTACAGCACCTATCCTACCAATCGATTTTCCAGGAAATCTTCTATCCAGCCGTTGTCGCACACGCACTGCATAGTGTGGGGGAGCTCCATGCTGTTGAAAATGCAAATTCTGATCGTCCAACACCAGGTTTCCTTCATTGACTTGCTTCACTAGCGACAGTATGATAAGTGGATCAATTAAACTTTGTAATATGTTCAGATACAATTCTCCAGTCATGTTTTCGTCGATGAAAATTTGTGCAACAGTATCATCCCCAAAAATTCCAGTCCACACATTGATATTCTGAGGAAACTGGGTATTATCTTCACGAAGCACGTGATGATTTTCAATGTCCCAGTACCTGCAATTGTGTTTGTTGACAAACCCATTTAACAAAAAGTCGTATCATCACTAAAGCAAATATTTTGTGTCTAATTTGGATCATATTTAATTCTCTGAGATATCTATTCACAAAATTCTACTGTGCAAAAAAATTCGTCTTCGCTGAGCTGTTGGTGACTTTGTATTTTGCAGGGGAAAAATGTGTTAATTTTCAGCACTTTACGTATGGAACCAACCGAAATGTTTGTTACAGCAGCTACCTTTGGAATGGAGGGGGTGGATTCAGTAATGATATTACATAGTATTTATATCTAAGACCTTTCATCGAGTTTTCTAGGTTGGCCATTTGCTTTATTGCATACAGAACCAGTTTCTTCAAATTTCCTTATTTGATCGATGACATATCGGTGACTTACGTTTTTCTCAGGATGCCTCTCGTTGAAATCTCTAGCAGTGCTACGAACACAACATAAATAAATATGATTTCTATTCTGTTTTGAAGGGTATAGTCCATTTTACAAAAATTTAATGCACGAACGCAACTATTACAAGAAATGTTCAATGGTATTTATAGCTTCAGCTCTAGTCAACAGTAACAACAATCGAGGTTGTCGGACAACGATATAAAACAAAAGAGGTGAAATAAATGTGAAATAATTGATGTCCCAACTATTTGGCAAAACCTAAATGTCACACTACAGCTGGATTAAGACACAGTAGGAATTATGGACCAAGACTATATAATTCAGTATTGAGAAATAATCCAGACCTAAGCAATTTACACATTCTTAAGTTTAAAAATAAAGTGAAAATGTTTGTATGATATTTGATAAATTTTATTATTATTTTAAGTATTCTAGCATTATGTGTTACTAATATTTATTGTGTTTATCTGATGCATGTAACCTATAAGATAAAAAAATTTTATTAAATATAAATAGATCATTTTCTTAATTAATAACAGTGTATATCTCCAATAAATGATTTCTTAGCATCGCCATAGATACACTTGATTTTACTTGTCACTATCTCTGTTACTAGAGAGTTCTTGAAATTTATATTTTCCCCGCCATTAAAAAAATATTTTGATATGATACCTCTTGCACAAAAGGGGAGATCTATAACTGAAACTTGATTAATATATTTCGGTATTATTTGTATTTATCTTGGTAATAATGAACAGTTTGACTCGTAGACATTTTGTTTTTCAGCATGACCTTCCCAAGATTGTATGAGAAGATTCGAAGAGCACGGCAGTTACGTAGACCTTCGCCTCCCCCTACTACCAATAATACATAATACAGTATCAATACGGCGGTTGCTGTCGTCTGCGATCCAACGAACGTTTCTGTTGATTTTCGAGTTAATTTTTTTCCTGGTTATTATATGCTTATTTAAGTTGGGTTAACTCACGCTAAGTGGGTTTATATTTTATTTTATCCGTCTTAGTATTTATTTTATTATTGTAAATATTTTTGTTTTAAAACTATTATTTTTATTATTATTATTATTATTATTATTATTATTATTATTATGTCTATCATCAACATTATCATTGATCTCTGTAAAATTTATGTAGAGTATTGGACTGTACCCGAGCACGAGCATGTGCTCAATTCGGGTATCTATTTAATATGTATCATTTCAAATGTTAAATTATGAATAAATTTGAAATTTGAAATTTTGAAATTTGAAATGAATGAGATGTATAAATAATTGAATGCTCCTCCATATTTAAGTATAAACTATAGGGTGCAATTTGAAATTTCAAAATGGGGGGGGGGTGAAAACTAAAAAGAAATTAAGCCAGGTTTCACACTTCCACCTCAATATTTAAATTGAACGTGTTCCTTGTTTAAATTGAATTCAATGTAAATAATTAGTTATTCAGACTGGGAAGTTTTGAAAGGAAAGCTCTGTAGCCTATGCACATGCAGCCGTTTAGGAATAAAATGAACTACTCAAATATTAAAATATTACGTACCGCTTTTATAAATAACATTCCGTTATACACATGTATTTTAAATAAGGCTATGAAATTAACTCTTATAACAATTTGTTATGAGAAATTTTCCTCAGCTGTCTTCAGTATAATTAACCTTTAAACATTACAAAACGAAACACTCTATGTTTATAACAAAGCATTTAAACATTCTAAATTGCACAACATCAGAAGGAAAAAAATAAGTTTTGTTTCTATTTTAAATCATTAACACTGTTATCTTTAATGTAAAATATTTTAAATTCCTCACCTGAAAGAGTAGCCACTAACATGATTGAATCTTGTCCCTCACATTTGGCTATGGTGTGGTCAATGTCCACTTCCCAGGGTCCAAAGTCATTGCTTCCAGCTCCATGACCCAATTTCACCTAAAAAAATGTCGTGAAAACATCAATCTGATATGATGATTATCATTGTTCACGGTGTGTTTCTTACCTGTGCGATCCAATGACCCGTGGAGTTACGACTACTTGAGAGAGAGAATTTGAGAGACTTGGAATCAGAAGAAACGCATTCCAGTTCAAATGAGTCTCCAGTATAGCAGAAGAGTAACAGAAAGACTTTCAGTAGATAGCGGTACATATTGTGGTCTAGATGGTTCCACTAAAGACTTTCATCAGGAGAAAGTAGCAATCCAGTTTATATAGGAACTATTACGACTGACGTAACTGGATCATCCTGATACTCTCATTCCAATTCGATTGCATATTATTCTTAGGATAACAGGAAGACTTATTTCTGTGGGCTGTACAGTCTTAGAAAAAAGTTTTGTCGCATTGAAACTTTGTAAGTCCGAGAAAGGAGGCAATGCGCAAGATCAGAGGATGAGCGACCTGGTTCAAAAGAGAATGAATATTTGAGGTAGGTAATAAAATTAGGTGTGTTTCGTTGTATGTCTGATCACGCGCAATGCCTCCTTTCTGGGATTTATCAAGTATCTGTGCGACAAAACTTTTTTCTGAGAGTGTACATAAACTCTGTCAAGTCATGATAGATTCAAATTTTGAGTATCTCCACAATGCCTCTTGTTGAGAGAACACATATGAGCCGTTCAGAGCAGAAGTGATGTAAGTCAAAAATTGGGTAATGAGGGTTAAAGTAAAGATTCTGTAAAATACAACGCAAAGTAGCAATTAATATTCAATTTATTAAAAATATTATTAGTCAGTGGATAGCAAGAACGACAAATTAATTGCCACTTTGCGCTGTAATTTACAGAATTTTTAATTTAAACCTCATTATTCAATTTTGACTTACACCACTATTGCTCTGAACGGCTCAAATGATACTGACCACTATCCTAGCTGGATAAGGCTACATTCTGTTCTTTCAGAAGTTGAATATGACTGACTCTAAGGACCGAACTGAGGAACGTCACTTCACTTTCACTTACTCGTACATTCGACTTCAGAAATTAACTTACATTTGAAAACTTTGGTTGTTTCAGGAAACTATGTGACGATATATCACATAAACAGGGAGTATTTTTACAGGGTTTAAGGGATATAAGTGCCGTCCTTTTCACAGTCGTCGGGGACGGTTTATAGGATCAAAAAAGTTCATACAACATAGGGTCAAATCTTGATAGATATCCGAGAAAAAATATTTATTTTCTTGTTTTATTTGCGTTATACTGCTTATATCGTTAGTAAAATTAGGAAAACAATTATATCAGTAGATATATATGTAGCAAAGAGTTAATATTGGTTGAAATAAATATTTGTCTGTTCTATTACGTTTCCGTGAAATGAAATAAAAGTGCAGGCTTAAATTCGTTAATATTTTGGCTTGAGAGACGTGCAAAGTTCACCAGGCAGTACTCTGCATAGACGTAAGTACGAGTCAGCTCAGTTTAAGCTCCCTGTCCATAGCTCTACTGCCAAGCGGATGGGAGTTCAGTACAGGGTAATCGATAAACAACTTACAATGTTATTCACAGTTTAGTAATATAATATGTTATTAATTTATGGAGAAAGTCGTCGTAATTCAAGTGAGGTAAGAAGGATGTACCGTTAAAATTTTCCTCAAATAAGGTTACCTAATCGGCTAACTTTTGTAACAGTTTCTCACCTATTATTAGAAACTAAGGGCCGTATTCATAGACATTTTTAGCGCGGGTTTTCGGTGGATTATCAGCGTTTTTCGTATTCATATACCAGTGTTAGCGATAGGATATGATTTGAATTCTGTACTAGTAACCAGTGGATAGCCGGGGCTAGGTTAGTACGCTCATAGCGCGTGCTGCGAAATGTGTATGAATACCACCCTAGAAGTCTCTTACTCCGTTTCGAAAATCATATAATCAGAATTTTGTTTAAAAATGATACTGCTTTATGGAAGCGGGAGAGATTAAAATGTTGCATTAGAAAAAAATGTTCGTGTGATTTTGTGCAGAAAACCACTATTGTTTATTTCTTAGACGTACCATAAAAATGGAGCAATATTATTACATAAAATGTACATTTACCATACTATTCTATTAACCCATTAATGTACATGGCAGGTTTTCCTACCAAACAAGTTTAAAATATTTTAACAATGTATCAACAACTTTTTTGTTATGAATACTGCAATAATGGGTTCTAAGATATTCTCCGCACGGTATTTTCGAATTTTAACGACATAAGTGAAATGACTGCATCAGTACATGGGTTCGAAGTTACGATTCGACTTCTCTTCAAAAGATGGCTTGCAGCCAGATAGAAAGTGAATAAGTTGTGAACATTTTTGAAGTAATAAATCCCACCTGATTATGAAAATGTATAGGCAATAAACCATACTACTTAAATAACTTGTGATTGACATCATTTCATATTTTATTATGTGCTTTATTATAGACTACACTTTGATGGCAGGTTTTCCTACCACTGGGATATAACTTAGTCATTTATATTATAGCTATAGTGATCTGAATATTTTTTCATTTCACGGCTGGACACTGTCAATGAAATATGTGATATGATGTAAATACGGGGTAATGAGAATCCCAGACGACTGAATGTTGCCATTCTTCCTCCACGGGAGCAAGCTGAGGCCGAAACAGATGATGACTCTGTAAAGAGTGATGATAAAGTGGAAAATTATCCTGTTCAGTGAGTGACGCCCAATTAGATTCTGATTCTGATAACGAAAGTAAGGCACTACTACCATGTCCACCATCATCATCACCGCCGCCACCACCGCCGCCGCCACCACCACCGCCGCCGCCGCCACCACCACCACCACCACCACCACCACCACCACCAATATATTTTTTTTCCACAATTGGGGAATATATTTCGGCATTCAAAATTTCATACCATCCCAACCAAATGGATTATTTCAAGGAAACGCTACGGTGCGTTCCAGCTAATGTATCCGACAGAGTTCATAGACTTGATCGTGGACCAATGTAGGACCTACTGCATTCAAAAAATCTATCTGCTAGCTCTACAACAAAAGAGAATATTTTAGTTTTTCTTGGCATTCTTTTGATTTCTGGCTAAAATAAACTCCCACACAGGCGACTTTATTGGAGTACATTACTAGATTTACATAACATTTTGATTTCAGATTCAATGAGGGGGAATATTTTTGACGATATTATGAGACAATTCCATTTTGCTGATAATAAGGCAATTTCTAATAATCGCTATTACAAGTTTAGGCCAATTTTCGATATACTAAGTAACAAATAACTCACTAAAAATCTGTGACATTCCAGACACCTGAGTATTGGTGAAACAATTGTCCCGTATTATGGCAGACATTGAACTAAACAGTTCAATCGAGCAAAACCAATAAGGGTTGGTTTGAAGCTCTGGTCCCTTCTTACTGCAGATAACTATATGCTGCATGCGGAGTCATATTGTGGCAATAGTATACGAACTTACCAACTTCAGGGAAAGGACAGGATGTTGTTTTTGGACTTCTAAAGAAGGCTGATATCCAAAAGGGCAGTAATTTATTTTTATACATATTTCACGTCCATTGATCTTCTGCATAACCTAGGTGCTAAGGCATTCGAACAACAGGAACAATTGCAACAACAGGGTGTATACAAACAAATTAAAAATGCAAAAAAAGAGAGAGGAGCTATTGAGTCTGTTATTGCAGATGATGTAATTTTATTGCGATGGAATGACAACAGTGTAGTTACAATCGCCAGCAATATTGCCAAAACGATTCCTATTGGAAAAGCTAAACGTTGGAGTTCCAAGACAAAGGGGACGATTCAAATAAGCCAACCACACTCAGTTGCACTGTATAATAGATATATGGGTGGTGTGAATTCCCATGATCAATATGTAGCAACCTACAGAATAAGAATAAGGTCCAAGAAATGGTGGTGGCCCTTTTTTGCATGGCGTATAAATGCTGCCGTCGTAAATGCGTGGAGGCTTTATCGCACCTTGGGACATGATATCTTACTACTAACTTTCCAACAGAAATGCATTTCGCAACTCTTAGTCCAGTACGGGAAACCTAGAAATTCTCCTCGCTCAGCACTTCAAAATCGAGAAGCAACTCATGATAATGTTCTTTTGACAGGACAGATCACTGGATCATCCGTAGTGAACATCCAAATGCACGATGCAAGCAGTGTGGATGTCGTACAATATTCGTATTTGAAAAATGTAGTGTACCACTGCATCCAGAATGCCAGAAAATCTATCATACTGAAAATTCAGCAGGGCATTGTAAAATTAATCTTCTTTTTTTCATATATTTTCTCTAAGTAAGCTATTATTTCAAATATCCGTAGCGATTGTGCGATGTAGGCTATATCTTATGTGAATGAAGTGAAAAGTTCATAACATGCATGCTCTGCAAATATATAGCGAAGTTTTGACTATAATAACTTAATAAGTATATTTTGGATGCATTTATTTTCCAGTGGCAGGAAATCCTATCACTTCAATAATAGGCCCATAATAGCCTAATAGTGTCCGGATTATCTGGAAAAATATTCAGATGCTCATTTCATATCATTGTGATGGTAGAATGTGAATATTAGTTTAAAGCCCACAAAAAATGTTCTGGGCATTAATGGGTTAATGACATTGAAAATTTGTATTTGCTGCTCGTTTTATGCAGACAACGGTATTGTCATGGTCCACTCCTGCATTAGAACAGAGCATCTATTTTGTACCAGTATGTCCGTACCCACTTGAAACTTTACTATGTACTTCTAATCCCCCTCCCGCTTGAGCTGTATTATGTACTTCTAAACCCCTTCTTCCCCATTCAGTAACGTTGGAAACGTCTAATATTGCACACTTTTATAATTAGTTAAATATTGCAAATTAGGAAAATTGGAAGGAAATTTTTTTCTTCCCTATGACATGAATAATCATCAGTTAAAATAATGGCACTTATACCCGTTACACCCTGTAAATGTGACTTTTTGTTTATTGCAATTCTCTTTAACTAAATTACTAGAACATTTTAAAACTAGAATTTATTTATTTATTTGATCATCTCTTTATGCCTTCGTTGTAGGTGTATGCAAAATTAGTGTACGTAGTTGCCTAGTAATGCGTTAAAACATTTCTTTTTTCACTTTTTCACATCAGTTGATCAAAGAATATTTTGAATTAGTATTTCCTACTCAATAACAAAGATAATGGACTATAAATACTCAAGTATGTTTCATTTTTCTAAAAATAATAGTTACAAAATTCCTAAATTATTGATGATTATTCGAAAGGTGAAATAAATAAATATTCATGAAAAACACTTTCATTCGGTATAGTTGATTCCTTAACGAAGGCTTTGGTAGGGTTTAGGATAGCAAATTAATATTATGTCATGCCAGACACTGCTTGAACTTGCCTATACAAACTACGCGTATATGCTAGTTCAGATGAGGTATGCTGCAGTATAGACCAGGGATATAGAGCTGGCGGGAGAGGGGTGGAAAGCATGGGGAAAGAGTTGGTTTGCCGTCCACAGTCCACCGGCGTTGAATGACGTCACTATGCCCCGTACGCAATCACATAACACAGACAATGAATACAAATCCCCTCCGCTAATAAGTGAACAACACCGGGCTAGAAGGAAGGGATGAGTGACGTTTTCGATGAGTGACGCAACCAAACAATTGTCGCCCAGTTCTGCAAGCCTAGTATAGACCCAGCAACAGGATTCTGAACCAGTTATGCCGGCAGCACATTGTTTCGGATATTCTATCTCGTACAGGACAGTTTTGTCTGAGGTCGTCCAATTGGACGGTTATTACTTGAATTCTGCGTTTGATTATCTAAAACCTCCACGACCCGCAACAGTGTAGGGATGTATGGATTATAGAGTGCCCGCACCAGACCCTAATACACTTTGTACGTCTGATGTTCAATGAATGCACGAAAACAAAACAAAGCTGGGCGTTTGAAGATCAGTGATATAATAGAAGAATTGTAGCGACACTTCATTAGGAAAGAAGAACATGTATTTTATCAAAAAGAAGGAGACATTTTTATTTGAAACACTTATAATGTTTACAGTCGTACATTGTAATATGTAGAGACTCATAAAGCAAGCATACATAATTTGTTTTATTTTAAGATTGTGATGATATATGTTGTTTCATTTGTTAATTTCAACTTATAATTAAATGTAAGGGAATCTAGCTTATTGCGTTTTACTTATTGTAAAAATATAACTTTAATGGCACAATTACATAGCTTCTTTGTCTGATCTGTCTAAAGTTCTTCATAACTCTATTTCGCAGAAGAATGGTTGCTTGGCAGTGCATATTATGTCTGCTAGGAGATTCTCTCTTCTAATGACGCATCCACAGTTTGAACCCGCACCATGAGGCTCTCCGGGATACCATTTGACATACCCAGCAGCAACAAGACTCTGGTCTGAAATGTTAAAATGAATTATAACATTAACTTCATCTAGTGTTCGTAACTCTGATGTAGAAAATGCATGTGTTAACATAAGCCTAAAATATAAGATGAACAATTATTCATTACAGTTGCTTGAAACCCACAATGGAGTCCCCTGTGGTGACTGAGTGATCAAAACTTCAGTCTGTCACGCAGACGTTCCGGGTTTGAATCCCGGTCAGACTTGGGATATTTCATTGATAAAACAATAGTGTCACTTATGATGGACGAGTTGCAATTGGTGTTTATCTCAAGGTTCTCCCGTTTCCGGTGTTAGCCATATACATAATTTTATCAACATTTATTCATTTCGGCATCATTCAACAGCATTCTCCGAACATCGGCTGGTGACGCACGGAAGGGGCTGGCCTAAGGACGAACTCTGATAACGCAGCAAACATTAGTGTAGTCAGCCAATGTGGGTTTGAGAATGAGCCTAGCTTAAGAATTAGCAGAATGGATCAAAAAAGATCGCAGTGCTAGGTCATAGTGCCCCCCTCCCGAAAATTCCATTCAAAACAACAAGGGAAGATTTCAAACGTAAAACGCGGTAATATAATGAAACCCATAACATAAAGCTTTGAAGGACAATGTTCTTAGACATACATATTATACCGGATGATCCATGTAGGAAGATACGAAACAAATATGCTCCAACGCTGGTAATGTTGCTATATTTTATTCGCCTATAAATGCAGTGTATTGTAGAGAAGAATGTGTCTACCATCGCGTATAAAAGACAATTCATGTAGATTTATAAATTCATTCTAAATACTTCGTCATTGTAGCGGACTAGTGCAATATTACCGGTGCTCAGTTACTGCTTTTGAGAGTCATTTATCAGCGTTCTGTTTTCTGAGTATTCACAGAGTATTTTTAGTCGCCATCTTTCAGTACATCATTTCCAAGGCTCTGGAATTCTTTTCATGAGGTGTAAAAGTTTTGATATTAGAAGAGAATGTGTCTCCAGTTTGAACCATGTCGCTTTTAAAGAAAAATTCTTGATGACATGTCCTCTTTAATAGAAAACTAAATAGTTGTACAACTTTGTGTAAAATTGTTCGACACTACAGTATGATTTCTGCGAGGACAATTACAATGGCTGATTCCAGAGTTACAATGTAACGAAGCTACAGTCTTGCGTTACTTACTGTATATGGTGAGATACTGTCCTTCCTTATATTGATCATGGAATCCAACATGAGCCCAGTCATTTGCGCCTCCGTCAAGAATTTTAGGATTCATATCCCAAAACGGAGTGAGTGATTTTGCTTCAGCTTCAGAGTTGATGATAGCGAGATGGGCTCCTTCTTGCTCACAAGCCTTGAGGGCTTCGTGCCAGGTCTTCACATCCGTGTGCAGCTTGTAGTATCCGAATCCAGGAACCAAGTCGTATCCCAAACCGCGTGGTGGTTTGAATGTGAAAGATGGTGCTGAAATTAATGAAAATGATATTTTGATGCAAGAATATGTAAAGTATTCAGTGCCTTTTCCATTCTTGCATAAATAAGTCCAACATTGAGGTAATGATTTCTATGTTATTCCGCTTCAGGTTGGTTCATTGATCGATTGAATGATTGATTGATTGATTGACCTATGCATGATTTCATGTTGTGGAAATATAAGGTGAAAGAAAATATATGTAGTGTGATTTAGCTTTATGTCTATAAATTTAATGCATTTTTGCCTGAGTGATAAACAAATATATACTATTTTGTGTTAACTACATTTGCTGCCAGACCTTTAGGTGATCAGGCCGATTGCACTGAACAAAAATGATCTCTCATTTTCATTTAAATGTAATATAATACCTCATCTGTGAAATAGACAGTGGTCATTGATGAAATCGTCGAATCATTAACTTATATATTATAACTTAAGAACAAATCAAAAACGTTGAATATGCAGGAAGTTGACACTACAGAAATAATTTATTTAAGAAGAATTTGAAACGTTGATTTTGCATTAATTCATACAGTGAATGTGTAACAGAAAGTATGTAGTTTGATTGAAATGTGATTATCAGGATGATCTAATTACGACAGTCGTTATAGTTCCTATATTGCCTAACTGGATTGCTACTTTCGCTTGATCAAAGTTTAGAATGGAACCATCTGGATCGCAATATGTACAGAATATCTAAAAATCCACTATTTATCTGTCATGTATTTGGAAGTGTCTTATCCTTGGTACAGATAACATTTAATATTACGAGTCCTATTGGCGATTGGTTCTCTGTTCTATCCTCCAACATAAGGTAACGCAGAATTCCTGCACCGAAATATTATAAATATGATTGATCTTGTTTGTCCAATTGACTGTGGTGAATATTTTCCTAAAATGCAGTAGTCTGTTATTCTTACACTATTCGGGTATTATTAGAATGAAATGAAAGTAATACATTTTGTAAACACCATGATTTTATAGTATTACTTTCATTTTCATCACTATTTCACTATTGTCTGTAGTATTTTTCCTAATTTATGATGTATAAATTGCATTATTATTAATTATTACCTGTAGCAATCGTTATTATATGCATTAGGCTATGTATAGGACTTTCATTTCAAAACTTCCCATTCTAAATAACTAATTATTTACATTGAATTCAATTTAAACAAAAAACACATCAATTTAGATATTGAGGGGGAAGTCTGAAACCAATCTTAATTGGATTTTAGATTTCACCCCTGACTACCAGCTACCCCAACTTTTAAATTTTAAATGGCACTCTGAATTTTTATACTTAAATATCAATAAGCATTCATTTGTTTATACACCTCATTCATTTATTTCAAATTTTGCTTGGAAACCTGACAGGAAGCAGTTTATTTTGCACTAATTCGTATGTTCAAAATTTGCTCCAGTGTTGGTTAAACAGTAATACAGTCTATTTCGGAACTCCTCGCGAACGATTTGGTGTGTTTCCTTACTAGTCCGATTACATTCTTGGGTTATTCTATTTTTCAGTCCATGAATATTCTCAGGCGGAGGAGTAATAAACAAATGATTTCAAAAGACCCCATAGAAAGTAGTCAAGCGGCGTCAAGTCTGGAGATTTCGCCGGCCATTTTACAGCACCTCTCCGTACCAACCATTTTCCAGGAAATCTTCTACCCAGCCATTGTCGCACAGGCACTGTATATTCTGGGGGAGCTCAATCCTGTTGAAAATGCAAATTTTGTTCGTCCAACACCAGGTTTCCTTCATTGACTTGGTTCTCTAGCGACAGTGTGATAAGTGGATCAATTACGCTTTCTAAAATGCTCAGATACAATTCTCTAGTCAGGTTTTCGTCAATGAAACTCGGTCCCTACAATATAATCCTCAAAAATTCTAGCCCACACATTGATCTTCTGAGGAAACTGCGTATTATTTTCACGAGACACTTGAGGAATTTCAATGTCCTGGTACCTACAATTTTACTTGTTGACAAACCCATTTAAGAAAAAAGTCGCTGCATCACTAAAGCAAATATTTTGTGACAAATTTGGATCATTTTCAATTGCCTGAGACATCTGTTCACATAATTCTACTCATCTATCAAAATCGTCTTCATTGAGCTGTTGGTGACTTTGTATGTTGTAAGGGAAAAATTGGTTAATTTTCAGCACTTTATGTATGGAACCAACCGAAATGTTTCTTACAGCAGGTACTTTTGGAATGGAGGTGGTGGAGTCATTAATGAAATGACCTAGTTTTTCAATCTACGAAGTTTCATTGGGTTTTCTAGGTTGGTCATTTGATTTATTGCATACATAATGTTTCTTCAAATTTCCGCATTAGATCTAGGACATGTCGGTGACTTACTATTTTCTCAGGATGCCTCTCGTTGAAAGTTCTAGCAGTTATAGAGCACAGCAGTTTCAGGTCCATAAATAAATATGATTTCTGTTCTCTCTAGAGGATATACATTATTTTACAATAATTTAGAACACGAACACAACTATTACAAGAAATGGTCAATGGTATTATTGTAGCTTCAGTTCTGATCAACAGTAACAACAATCGAAGTTGCCAGGCAACGATATAAACAAAAGATTTGAAATAAATGAATGTGGCATATAAACAATTGAATGCTCTTCCGTATTTAAGTGTGAAAATATATGGATGTCATTTGAAATTTCAAAGTGGGGTGAATTGTAAAATGAAATTAAGCCTAGTTTGAGACTTGCCCCTCAATAATTAAATTGAACGTGTTTTTTGTTTAAATTGAATTCATTGTAAATAATTAGTTATTTAAACTGGGAAGTTTTGAAGTTAAATTACAGCCTTGTTTACAGATGCAGCCGTTTACAAACAAAACACACTACTTAAATGTTAAAATATTATGTACTTCATTTAAAAGTAACATGCCGTTCTCAACCCCTTGTGTTTTAAATAGGACTATAGTAATGTTATGACGGGCTATGAAAAGGGAGCAGTTAAAGCTAGTGATGGTACGGGGTATAGCTGCGGCGGGTGGAATGGTGTGAATTTCCCCTACAACTTGATGTAAGGAGCGGTACAGACTGTTCGCCGCTTACATTAAGTTGTGGGGGAAATTCACCCGCCGCAACTATACTCGATACCATCTCTAGCTCTAACCGCTCCCTTTTCATAGCCCGGTTGTGAGATATTTTTTCAGCTGACATCAGAACAATTAATGTTTAAGCTTTACAAAAATGAAACACGCTATATTAATCACAAAGCATGCAAACATTGTATATTTTACAATATCAGAAGGAAAAATAAAATTTTTTTTCTTCTTTTAATCATTTCCTTTTATGTAAAATATTTATAAACTCCTTACCTGCAACAGTAGCCACTACCATGATTGAATCTTGTCCCTCACATTTGGCTATAGTGTGGTCGATGTCCACCTCCCAGGGTCCAGAGTCATTGCTTCCAGCTCCATGACCCAATTTCACCTATAAAAATGTCGTGAAAATATCAATCTGATATGATAGTTTTTAATAATTCATACTGAGTTTTCTTACCTGTGCGATCCAATGACCCGTGGAGTTCCGACGACTTGAGAGAGAGAATTTGAGAGATTTGTAATCAGAAGAGACGCATTCCAGTGCAAATGAGTGTCCAATGTAGCAGAAGAATAACATAAAGAGTGTCAGTAGATAGCGATACATATTGTGATCCAGACGGTTCAACTCAAGACTTTGATCAGTAGAAAGTAGCAATCCAGTTTATATAGGAACTATAATGACTGACGTAACTGGATCATCCTGATAATCTCATTCCAATTCGATAGCATATTATTCTTAGGATAACAGGAAGACTTATTTCTGTGGGCTGTACAGTCTTAGAAAAAAGTTTTGTCGCATTGAAACTTTGTAAGTCCGAGAAAAGAGGCAATGCGCAAGATTAGAGGATGAGCGACCTGGTTCACAAGAGAATGAATATTTGAGGTAGGTAATAAAATTAGGTCTGTTTCGTTGTATGTCTGATCATGCGCAATGTCTCCTTTCTGGGATTTATAAAGTATCTGTGCGACTAAACTTTTTTCTGAGAGTGTACATAAACTCTGTCAAGTTATGATAGATTCAAATTTTGAGTATCTCCACAATGCCTCTTGTTGAGAGAACACAAATGAGCCGTTCAAATCAGAAGTTATGTAAGTCAAAAATAGGTAATGAGGGTTAAAGTAAAGATTCTGTAAAATACAGCGCAAGGTAGCAATTAGTATTCAATTTATTTAAACTATTAGTAGTCAGTGTATAGCAAGAACGACATATTAATTGCTACTTTGCTCTGTATTTTACAGTATTTTTACTTTAAACATCAGTATCCAATTTTGCCTTACACCACTTTTGCTCGGAACGTCTCAAATGATACTGTCCACTAGCCTGGCTGTATAGGCTACATTCTGTTCTTTCAGAAGTTGAATATGACTGACTCTAAGGACCGAACTGAGGAACGTCACTTCACTTTCACTTACTCGTACGTTCGACTTCAGTAGGTAGAAAACACGAAATTTTTATTCAGAATCAAAACTTAACTTACATTTGAAAACTTTGGTTGTTTCACAAAACTGTGTGACGATATATCACATAAACAGGGAGTATTTATATAGGGTGTAAGGGATATAAATGCCGACCTTTTCACAGTCGTCGGGGACGGTTTATAGGATCAAAAAAGTTCATTCAAACATAGGGTCAAAACCTGATACATTTCCGAGAAAAAAAAATATTTATTTTCTTATTTCATTTGCGTTATACTGGTTATATCGGTAGTAAAATTAGGAAAACAATTACATCAGTAGATATAAATGTAGCAAAGAGTTAATATTGGTTGAAATAAATATTTTTGTGAGTTCTATTTCGTTTCTGTGAAATTATATAAAATGCAGGCTTAAATTCGTTAATATTTTGGCGTGAGAGACGAGGAAACGTTCAGCATGCAGTACTCTGCGTAGGCGTAAGTTCGAGTCAGTTCAGTTCAAGCTCCTGTCCATAGCTCTACTGCCAAGCGAGTGGCAGTTCAGTACCAGGTATTCGTTGAACAATTTTCAATGTTATTCACAGTTTAGTAATATCATATGTTATTAATTTATGGAGAGGGTCGTCGTAATTCAAGTGAGGTACGAAGGATGTACCGTCAAAGTTTTCCCAAAGACGGTTACGTAATCGGCTAATAGTTGTAGCAGTTTCTCACCGATTATTGGAAACTGGAATTCTCTTACTCCGTTTCGAAAATCACACAATTAGAATTTGTTTAAAAATTGTATTGCTTTACGGAATCGGGAGAGATTAAAATGTTGCATTAGAAAAAAATAGTTGTGTGATATTGTGCAGAAAAACACTATTGTTTATTTCTTAGACATAGCATAAAATAGACCAATATTATTACATAAAATGTAAATTTACCATAATATTCTAGTAATGAGATTGAAAATTTTTATTTGCTGCTCGTTTTATGCAGACGAGTAGAAGGAAGGGATGAGTGATGTTTCCGATGAGTGATGCACCGAACAATTGTTGCCCAGTTCTGCAAGCCTGGTCCAGACCGAGGAACAGGATTCAGAACCAGTTATGCCGACAGCACACTGTTTCGGATATTCTATCTCGTATAGGACATTTTTGTCTGAGGTCGTCCGATTGGATTATTATTACTAGAATTCTGCGTTTGATTATCTAAAGACTCCAAGACCCCCAACAGTGTAGGGATGTATGGATTATATTTGTTCATGTTTTCATTGTGTTACTTAAATTTTACTGTTTATCTTGTTAGTGTTTTTAAAAATATATTTATATGTTTTTTCAAAGTATTCTGACGAAGCCTAAAACTGTATGTCTAATGGCCAAATAAATTGAATTGACTTGAATATAGAGTGTCGGCACCAGACACAAATACACTTTGTACGTCTGATGTTCAATGAATACACGAAAACAAAACAAAGCTGGGCGTTTGAAGATCAGTGATATAATAGAAGAATTGGGTAGCGAACACTTCATTAGGAAAGAAGAATATGTGTTTTATCAAAAAATGGGATACATTTTTATTTGAAGCACTTAATATGTTTACAGTCGTTCATTGTAATATGTAGAGACTCGTAAAGCAAGCACATATAATTTGTTTTATTTTAAGTTTGTGATGATATTTATGTTGTTTCATTTGTTAATTCTAACCTTTAATTAAATCTAAAGTAATCTATCTTATTGCGTTTTACTTATTGTAAAAATATAACTTTAATGGAACAATTACATAGTCTCTATATCTGATCTGTCTAAAGTTCTTCATAACTCTATTTCGCAGAAGAATGGTTGCTTGGAAAGGCATAGTGTGTCTCCTAGGAGATTCTCTCTCCTAAAGACGCATCCACAGTTTGAACTCGCACCATGAGGTTCTCCGGAATACCATTTGACATACCCAGCAGCAGCAAGACTTTGGTCTGAAATGTTAAAATGAATTATAACATTAACTTCATCTAGTGTTCGTAATTCTTATGTAGAAAATGAATGTGTTAACATAAGCCTAAAATATAAAATGAACAATTATTCATTACAGTTGCTTGAAACCCACAATGGAGTCCCCTGTGGTGACTGAGTGATCAAAATTTCAGTCTGTCACGCAGACGTTCCGGGTTTGAATCCCGGTCAGACTTGTGATTTTTTATTGACTATTACATCTTACTACGTCATACTACTTTTGACCAATAAAAAGGTACGAAAGGAGGTATTTCAAATAATCATGGCTTCTTATCGCAAAATTTTATCACGTCCCGAGCATTTGTTTAATTTTATCGCGTCCCTAGCATTTGTTTCTTTGTTTGCCAACATTTGAAACTGCGCTGGTCTGGACGTCAAAAAAAAAAAAAAATATATATATATATATATATATATATATATATATATATATATAATTACAAACCACTCCAGTCGATGCACAGCAGTTTCAAATATGACTCGCATTGGCATTCAAGAACAAGAATTAATAAAAATCGCTGATCATACCTATGCATCTTCTGAAATCCTATTTACAAATTAATGAAGAGCACCATTCGGAAATCCTGAATAAGTTGAATACACCATGTAGGCCTAAATCAACAAGTTCCATTTCTATTACGCACACGTCCAATATAATATCAATTGAACCACCAACCACATTCAAATTTGAATATTGTACATTCAATAATTATTCATTTTAAAATTATTCGCGTTATTTTTTATGTCATCGTCGTTAATTAAAACTTTTCTAACTCTTGTGTGTGTTAGTTAGGTTACGTTATAGCTTCTGCTATATGATAGTATAGATAGTCACGTATCAGAGATTGTTTAATATTAAGATTTATTGAAAATCATCTGCCAAGTGACGTTGATTACTGGGATTCGCATAATTGAAGTGGAATGCAATTGATTTAATAAAAAAGAGACTGAATTAACAAAGCCTTCTTGAATAGTAACATTACCATCGTGTATAGAACGAGAACTTCTCGACGAGAAGGCATTGCTAGTAATCATCACTCGCTACTGCCATCTAGCATGCATCTAGCGTAATATTTGTAATGTTGAGATGGTACAATAATACATTTGAAGACAGTTGTATTTTCGTAAGTCAATTAATATTTTATTGTATTGGAGTACTTCGTTACTTCTAATCTTTATATAAATTACTTTCTTCTAATCGTGTAATAGTCAATTAAATCCCCCTAGAGTTTTGATTTTCTCTAGATAAATCAAAACCTCTAGTGAGATTACTGTTGATAAATCCACAGTGACACTTTTGGCGGGGGAGGTCGCAATTGGCGTTTATCTCAGGGTTCTCCCGTTTCTTATTCCGTTAATATATCTACATTTCTTCCCCGAATACCGGCTGGTGACGCACGGAGAGGGCTGGCCTAAGGACAAGTAGGGTGGCTTTCTCGAAATCTGAGTACGCAGCGAACCTTAGTATAGTCAGCCTTTGTGGGTTTGGGAATGCACCTAGCTTGAGAATTAGCGCAGTGGATCATAAAAGATCGCAGTGCTAGGTCATAGTGCTCCCCTCCCGAAAATTTTAATCCAACCCACAAGGAAATATCTCAAACATAAAACGAGATAGTATAATGAAACCAATAACTTTTAAGCTTTGAAGGATAGTATTCTCAGACATAAATATTATACCGGATGATTCATTTGAGAAGACACGAAACAAAAATGCTCTAACACGAGAAATATTGCTATATTTTATTCCTTTCTAAATACAGTATATTGTAGAGAAGAATCACTGGAGAACCGCTTTTGCAAAACTTGCTAACTGCAAAATTTGCAAAATTGAGACTTTGATGGATTCGTTTACATAAGGCAGGCGTCTACATGATGTTAAAGACGTCTTAGTTAATTTTTATTACTTTTTCTTCATTGTAGTGTGTCAAAGTGCGATGGTTTTTCCAAAACTTCCTTTCTTCTATGTGAGAGTTACAGAAAAATTTTGCTTACTACAGTGTTTTGTCTCTCCTGTAAAATTGAGTTTTTTCAGTTAGCAAGTTTTGCAAAAACGGTCCTGGCCGTGTTTTGACCACAATAAATCTCTATGTGCCTAACATCACGTATAAAACACATCTCATGTTGATTTATAAATTCATTCTAAATATTTCAGAGTACATCATCATTGTAGCGGACTAGTGCAATATTTCCGGTACTCAGTTACTGCTTTGATTGTCATTCATTAGCGTTTTGTTTTTTGAGCATTCACAAAACATGTTCTACTCTCCATCTTTCTGTACATCACTTCCCAGGCTCTCGATTTCTGTTCACAATATGTAAGAGTTTTGATATTAGAAGAGAATGTGTCTTCATTTTGAACTCTGTAGCTTTTAAAGAAAAATTCTTGATGACATGTCCCTTTGAATAGAAAACTAATTGGTTGTACAACTCTCTTGGTATGACGAATAAATTACATTAAAATAAAAATATCCCAGACTGCTACTAAGTTGTATAAAATTGTTCGACACTACAGTGTGATTTCTGCGAGGCATATTAGAATAACTGTTCCAGAGTTACAATGTAACGAAGCTACAGTTTTGCGTTACTTACTGAATATGGTGAGGTACTGTCCTTCCTTATACAGATCATGAAATCCAACATGCGCCCAGTTGTTTGAGCCTCCGTCAAGTATTTTAGGATTCATATCCCAAAACGGAGCGAGTGATTTTGCTTCAGCTTCGGAGTTGATGATAGCGAGATGGGCTCCTTCTTGCTCACAAGCCTTGAGGGCTTCGTGCCAAGTCTTCACATCCGTGTGCAGCTTGTAGTATCCCAATCCAGGGACCAATTCGTATCCCAATCCGAGTGGTGGTTTGAATGTGAAAGACGGTGCTGAAATTAATGAAAATGATTGTTTATGCATGAATATGTTTAGTATTCAGTCTCATTTTTCATTCTTTCCAATATTGAGATAATGAATTCTAGAATAATCCGCTTCTGATTGACTGACTGATTCATAGATAGCTCTCTGCATGATTTCGTCTTGTGTATGTATAAGATGAAAGAAAATATAGTGTAATATAGCTTTATGTCTATTAAATTAATATTTTTTACCTGATTGATATACAAATATATACCATTAGGTGTAAACTACATTTCCTCCCAGATCTATGGATGATCAAACAGAGTTCACAAAAAAAAACTATTTCTCATTTTCATTTAAATGTAATACAGTGCTTTATCTGTGAACTAGACAATGGTGATTGGTGAAATCACGATGCTCTGAGAACCTATTATTTATCTGTTACGTATATGGAAGTGTCTTATCCCTGTTACAGATAATATTTAATAGCCCTATTATGGGTCCTATTGGCTGTTGGTTCATGCCTCATGACCTTGCTCAATTTAATCTCTGAAACTTGTACTAACTTTCATGAAATATAGAACATATAAAAATTATTAAAATGTTTTCCTTTCATGAAAAATAATTTTATTACGATTGAAGGAAACATGGTTTATCTTGTTGTCCAATTGACTGTGGGGAACATTTTCCTAAAATTTCATAGTCTGTTTTTCTTACACTATTCGAGTATTATTAGAATGAAATGAAATTAATACATTGTGTATACACCATGATTTAATAGTATTACTTCCATTTTCATCAGTATTTCACTATTGTCTGCAGGAATTTTCCTAATTTCTGATGTAGAAGTTACATTATTATTAATTATAACCAAAAGCAATAATTATTATATAGATTACACGAACGTTCAAAAGTTTTCGATCACCTATAACAACTATGGATTTGTGGTTAAAACATGGGTTTCGTTTTGAATATTCTACCATATCATAATGCTAGAGAGAGAAAATATTTATTTTTAGGGTTTATTTAGTATTTCCGATGTGTTTGTACATTGAAATAAAGTATATAGTTGTTTTCATGACTAATAGAAAACTATTGACCGGTAGTGTATATATACGCATGCAGCCGTTTCGAAATAAAATGAACTACTTAAATGGTAAATTATTACTTACCGGTACTGTATTTAAAATAACATGCCGTTATAAACATCTGTGTTTAAAATAAGAATATTAAATTAATAGTATGTTATGATGGTTACATCTTTACTTCAAAATATTGGCCTACAACTCAATGTCCAGAAATCGGCATCAATTAATATTCATAAAGGAAAACTACTTGAAAAGGATTTGTTTCTTCACCATGACTCGTATATAAACGCCATTGGACCAGAAGACACAATATAATATTTAGGAATAACTTTTAATGATGAACTGCAGTTTAATTCCGAAGAGTCGATATTTTCCCTTCGTCAGGATCTTGAACTTTTGGTATAGACACCTATGTTGCGGCTTGATCAAAAACTTAATATTGTTAATCAATATATCTGGCCCAAACTCATATATCCCCTGCAAATGGCTCCCTTACATAAATTATCTCGAAGTTTTTTGGAAGACGTTGATAAGATTCTTCGAAGCTCTGTTAAAAACATGCTTTTCCTTCCGGCTGATATTCCAAATAGCATGCTGTACGCTAGTAAAAAGTTAAAAGGACTTCAATTAATACGCGCTTCGTGGGAAGCTTTTCTTCAACATTGTAACATCTGTCTATCATTAATCAGAGCAGATAATCCGCATGTTAACATGATGAGACAATTAGATGTCTAACTCAAATCGTCGTGTGATTCTCTCTGCCTTTCTTTTCCCGAAGACTTTACTAAAGCTACAATTCGAAATTTTCGAGAAGAATTGCGAGGTCGTGAATATGAATCATGGAAGACCCTTTCAGGACGGGGAAAAGGTGTTGAGATGTATAGCGAAGTAACAGCCGCCAACAGTTGGATTGCAAACAAGAAAGGACTTTCGAATAGGGAATGGATATCTAGCCTGAAAATGACAGCAAATTTAGCAGCTGTTCGTTCCGTTCCCGGCAGATCACTCGACGGTACCCGGTGCAGACATGGCTGCCCGGAGATTGAAACTTTAGCACACATCTTGGGATTCTGTGAACAGGGATTGCTCTTGAGGAACTCTAGACATCATCTTGTAAGATCCAAAATTGCTGCCGCATTAAGAACTAAGGGCTTGATAGTACAAGAAGAAATCTCTTGTCTAGCTCAAAATGGGTCAACGAGACGAGTAGATATTTTAGCGTACAATGCTGACACTAAACAGGGAATCATTGTGGACCCCACGATACCTTTTGAAGTAGGATGTCATCAGTCAGCCGAGGTCCACCTTGAGTAGAAGTCGATCTATGAGCCTACAGTCAACTATTTCAAGCTTAAATATGCCTTAATTCACGTTGAGGTATTCGGCTTGCTCATAGGTGCTCGAGGGACTATACCAGCTTTTTTCGAAGAATTTCGAAGGAAATTTGTTCTGCCAACATCTTTGAGGGATGACATTGTGAAAATTGTGTTAAAAGAATCCAGCCAAATCCTAATTAATCACATGGTGCCACATTAATAGCAATTGTAATGTTTCACGCCCTTTTCTTTGTTTCCCTTTTTTTAAATTTAATATCTATGTTTACATGTGTAGGCTATAATAATTTTTTAGGATATACTGAGTCCGTAAGGGCTACTGTCAATGGGACGCAGTTTAGTATTATTATTATTAACGTTTAAAACTTTACGAAACGAATCACACTATATTAATCACACAACATGTAAACATTGTAAATTTCACAATATCAGAAGGAAAAATATGAATTATTTGTGCTTTAAATCATTCACAATATTGCCTTTTAAGTAAAATATTTTTAAATTCCTCACCTGAAACAGTAGCCACTACCATGATTGAATCTTGTCCCTCACATTTGGCTATGGTATGATCAATGTCCACCTCCCAGGGTCCAGAGTCATTGCTTCCAGCTCCATGACCCAATTTCACCTATTAAAAAGTCGTGAAAATATCGATCTGGTATGATAATTATCATTGTTCACGGTGTGTTTCTTACCTGTGCGATCCAATAACCCGTCGAGTTCCGAAGACTTGAGAGAGAGAATTTGAGAGACTTGGAATTAGAAGAGACGCATTCCAGTTCAAATGAGTCTCCAGTATAGCAGAAGAGTAACAGAAAGACTGTCAGTAGATAGCGATACATGTTGTGATCCAGATGGTTCCACTCAAGACTTTCATCAGTAGAAAGTAGCAATCCAGTTTATATAGGAACTATAACGACTGACGCAACTGGATCATCCTGATAATCACATTTCAATTCGATTGCATATTAATCCTAGGATAAGAAGGAACTATATTTTTATGAGCTGTACAGTCTTAGAAATAAGCTTTCTCACATAGACATTTTATGTCCCAGAAAGAAGGCAATGCGTCCTAGCTCATAATAAGAATATTATGGTGTGGGAAAAGCGAGCTGGCTATCTGCAAGTGGAAGTGTAGCGAGGCAGGGTAGTTTCCCAATTTACTTCTGCTTTCCCCTTATTCGCGGGTAGGTTTCACCAGATATCAGAGTGCTGCATTGAAATTAAAACGCTCGCTTGAACTCGGTCGTGTGTCGCACCCTCGAGTGAGATACGATCGGTCGTGATACGCTCGTAATAAATAGAAGCACAGTACAAGGTCATCTCACCGATATGTCTTGTCTTTTATGGAAGGCGACAGATAAGATACACATATGTTTTGCTCACACGGTAAAAATAAGGCTTTGTTTTCTGCGTTTATGGCAAACGTTTAATGGAACAATCAATGTAACGTACCAAAACAGTAACATGAAGTTATAAATAAAATAGTATGAAAAACTTCGATATATACTTATTATTGCTAATTAATAATTATTCAATATATTATTTACACATATATAATGTGATAGGTCCATACATAGTGTTCCGTCTATATATTGTGACAATGTAGAAACGTTTTACAAAATATTATTGATATAGCAGTAGATTAATAACAATATTAGTATAGAGATAACGTCACACAAAATATGATAAAACGAATAATCATGCTGCACAACTGTTACAGACGCAAGGATTAATACACTAATTATTAATCATTATTATTAATATTAATATTATTATTATTATTATTATTATTTTTATTACTACTAGAAAACTTTATAAAGTTCTTGCATTATCGTGATTGTGTTCTCCGTTTATAATAATTACATTTACATCCAATAGGATCTATCAGATGTGGCAAAAACAAAATCACTCCTGTGTGGGAAAGAAAAAAAAACATTTACCTACAACATTTATATTACATTTTAAAGCAAGTTTTGTAGTTGTACTATGGAGAGGTTAAACACTGTAAAGTTTTGAAATGATAAACGTCTATGATGTTACTACGCAGTTCATCACTGTAACAAGAACGAATGTCTAACGCTCGGCTTATACCGTTCGAGGATTTATCGCTCGTGACAATTTTACCCATCATGCATATGCGCTACCTATCGGATTATGCTATGAACTACTTGGCGCTCGAGCGAAAACGTCCGATGCAGACTTCTGCCAGATATCGAATGATCTTTATTTAGGAGAAGCGGATGAACGGACATGAAACTGTAATAACTGCATCATGAGATAACAAATGACCAATACCACTTCACATGTCCAGCAGCAAAGAGGTTCTGGTCTGAAATTAAAATGATTGCATAATATGTAATCCTCATATACCTATCACACAACCTTCAGGACACTTCAACGAGAATCTGTTCCTCTACCAACAAGTCCAATCAACCGAGCAGGAAAAGAGTAAATAAAAACAGAAAAAATGTAAGCCTTGAAAGAAATTAAGCTGTGCCTACACTATACATTCCAACTGAGGAAATTACATTTAATGAAAACCCCCTCAGCTTGCCTCAGCGGTGAGGCCTACGTGGAAAGATTAGGGCATGCACATCATTCAATCGCGGGAAGTACAGTTGGTCCAATCTAGCGACCTGCGTGCGAGGACAGTCCCAGTCCGTACCCTTCTTGGAATTGGGAATAATAGAATAGAAGATCTAACATTATGACTGAATTCGTTGTTTTTGGATCACATAATTTTATTACTATATAAATAACATTTTCGACTTGCATTCGAAGCATTTCAGCCATTGAACATATTCCAGATAGTACAAATTACATAGTGACGAGACGTAACTTGCGTAGTAGAGTCCCGATTCCCATTACTGCTATTCATCGGAGAGTTTTATATGCATCACTATGAAGTGTTCTGTTATTGTAACAATATTTCGAATATGTGTGTCTAATGCCTACCCACTTCACTTTCGTTATTTGGGTTTCCCATATTGCGGACAAATGGCAGGACTGTGACTCATATACTCAAGAAAACATCTTTGCTTTCATTATATTATTTCTATGTATGTATTAGTACTTATTGTATTTAATCGTATTGTTCTGAGACTCATGAATTTATGATACTTAAGAGAGAACATTTCTGTTATCGAAACAATTACATGTCCCACAGAACGAATTCACTGGTCTCTGTGTTACCATTATTACCATAAAAATTATAGAAAACAATTTATTCCGTTTATAATATAGGTAATGTACAAGTTAATAAATTGAAAATACCCATAGTCTATACGAAGTTGCTTAAAAGAGTAAGGTAACAAGTTCTCTCATGGACAAACTTTATTTCACAGGCAAATAAACTGAAAGGCCTACACTCTAGTAGAACACTTTACGCATTACTTTTCAACTCAGTCACCATGCTTGTCCAAATACTTGTTATAACGGTACATGAAGATGCTAGCATTGAAGAAATCTGCGTAAAGGCCCTGCAGCCACGTCAGGACGTGTTGCTGAAAGACCGTGTCTGTGTTGAATTGCTTACCATTCAGGTGCTTCTTCAACAATACGAAAAGGTGAAAACCACTAGGTAAAATGTCGGGACTGTAGGGAGGTTAATCCAGTACTTCCCACCGGAAGTGCCGTTTCGCACCGTACACCTCAAAAAGTTCAGGACGAATTCCTGCTTGTGAGGTGCCCTTCAGACGCAAAAAACAGAATCACACTACATAATTTCACGTTTTATCATGTTTCCGTGCTCACAGCCATTATACAACTGATATTGCAAGAAGCTGAGCAAATATATTCACAATCTAAAGTCCGGGTCAGCTTACTTAATACCTTAAGGGTGAAACCTTACCATTTTCCCCCATTACTACATAAGCTAGTGGATTATGGTGACTTTTGAGTTTGCAGGTAGAATTTTCTTATGCCAACTTCGTTTCGAATTTCGGTATTGAGAAATACTACAACTGGTAGTGATTTTATAACTGTTTTGTCGGCAGCAGTGACACAAGTTGTCGGTAGTTTAAATTATGAAAATTCAAATTGTTCTAGATTTTTAAGCCCATTACTGGAAGGTAGTGGGAGAGAGAAGAACGCAAAAAGGAGAGCTGCCCTTGAAAAAGAGGTACCGAGCGGTAACAGCACTAAATTAATTGTAGATCAACAATATTCTATTTTTAGTTTTAATTTTATTTTTATTTATTTGGGGGAGGGCAGCTATCCTCGACAGGAATAATTCATTTTTCATATATAGAACTGTACAGACGGTTATTTACAATTAACAAGGGATGTCTTAAAGCATTGATACAAAATCTTGAGATAGTGCTCCTTGCACCAAAGAGAAAGCCAATTACTTCCCAGCGACTAATGGGTATGTGCTATTTCTCTTCCAGATAAGTAAAGCAGCGTTCATAATGCCTTTTCTTTTCCTGATCTACTTCTTGTGGTTGTGATTCAGTACCCTCAAATTTGATAGTGGGATCAATTATGAAGCCATTCTTTTGATTGTTATCAATTGCTTTGATGTCGGCACGTTTGGTGGAGCCAGTGGATGAAATACAATGTATTTCGTTATAAACTTCAAACTTTCCAGACTTCTTGAGACATTCAGCAATTCGGCTCCTAACTAATATACCAATAATTAATTAATATCAGTATTAATATTAATACATAATAGTTATTGTATGTGTTGCTTTGTGTTGTGGTTACAATTTCAAGATTAGAGTCAGGTAGGCTAAGTGTAAAGAAAAATAACATATTTCGTGTGATACATGCCCTTGGGTAATCGGTAGAAATATCATTTCATATTTTAATTAATTTCTTTCATGTTTAGACTTTTATTACAATGATGGAGTAAATTTTCTAAAGCATACATTTCAAAGTGGCACTCGTTTTTGGGAATTCATACTAATCATTTCACGTGATCAAACAAAATACATTTTTAGGTTAGGTCTCGTGATTCGTAAACTGTTTAATCAAAGCAATGAATTTCATATTGTCAGACGAAATATATTTTAATATTAGGTAATACAATAATCTACTAACTACTAACATAATGTGCGAGAGCTTCAAAAGAAAAATATACGCTTTCACAAATTATTGAATCTTTTAGAAAACACTTCTCCAATATAAAGATGAGATGTGGTAAATAAGTAAAACATCGTTATTATTAATACTATATTATTATTATTATTATTATTATTATTATTATTATTATTATTATTATCATAGTACATGGCATTGTGTAATTTTATCCTCTTTTGGTGATATCTAATATTAGTTGGCAACACTGAAGAGACGGCCAAATTAGTCTTTTAGGAATTACTCTTACGTCATCCTCAGTATAATGGCTGCATTACAAAGCTGCGGTCTACTGCTACGGCCCTGGTGGAAAATTCGAACAAGACGGGCACTATGTCGCCCCTGACAACTCTGGTCACAAAACTTTTTAAATCATCTTCGTAATAGAGACGAGTAAGAAAATGGGAGTATTGGGATCATTCATTTAATTCATATTACGTATGTACATAAGTATTACCATATCATTTAATACAGTATTCTCTATTAAATATCAGTAGTTTAATATCAAAGACGGACATCTGTCATCTCCATAGTTTTGATCTAGAGGTAATTTTTTAATTCACAGTGTTCTTTGTAATATTTAACACAATTTGTTTTATAAATGTAGTGTTAGAGTTTGCATATGGTATCACTATAACTGGAAAGAACATGAAAAATTGTATAAAAACCACAGCTACCTAAATTTCGATTGAGGTCAGATGTCCGTTTTTGATATTACGCTACTCATATATACCAAAGCATATTTACAAGTTTTGCTCACAGAAAAACTCTGCATTTTGCTACTCCAAGAGAACTGTCTTCTTTAGAAATACATCCACAATTGTATTCGGATCCTGGTACTGGTTCACCGCGATGCCACTTGGCATATCCTGCGTCATACAGGCTCTGGTCTGAAACAGTGATTATTATGTCAGCTTAATTATGATTTTCATATGAACAGAAATAATAAACATTTATTTTTCTTTATCACGATGGTTTACATATTCATGCAAATTGATTTTATTGTTTTCTATGACAGCAAGAAAGATTCAGTCGTTCATGTTACTGCGTGGAAAATTTTCTTTACAGGCAGTGATCGAAATAATTTTACAAAAGAAGAATTGTGTGTATATATTATTATTATTATTATTATTATTATTATTATTATTATTATTATTATTATTGTATTTATTATTAAATTCTCTTGAAACATTTAAATGTACTGAAATCAAAATGCATCCATATCCATTCTTTTAATTAATAATTTTAAGTTCCGATTTTAATGTTAAGAGAATCATGATAATTGAGGTTTGTCAGGACAGGAAAATGGATGTGCTGTTGTTTTCATAAGTCCCTCGTCGTAGCGTCGCAACTAAGACATCATGCCTAGGATTCGCGCTATTCATTAGCGCTGGTTTGACACCTCATGAAATTTTATCAGTGTATGGGACCGTTACCCTCCCTGCATTGTAACGAATTTCATTCATTCATTCATTCATTCATTCATTCATTCATTCATTCATTCATTCATTCATTCATTCATTCATTCATTCATTCATTCATTCATTCATTCCTAATGTTTTTCCCAAGAGCAAGTAATCTTCTCTCGCTGACCATTCCAGTGGATCCTTCAGTATGCAGTTTCTTCTCAGCCAGCCAGCTTCTCATTTTTTCTTCCTTATCAGTTCCAGCGTCATTTTTTCATCAGTCACTCTTTCTAGCGCAGCTTCGTTTCTTATTCTGTCTGTACCATTCACACGCTTCATCCTTTTCCATAAATTTCGAATGCTTCTATTTCCTTCTCTTCACTTCGTCATAATGTCCATGTTTCTCCACCATACAGTGCTACACTCCACACAAATCACTTCACGAGTCTCTTTCTCAGTTCTTTCTCCTGAGGTCCGCAGTAGATGGGGCCTTTTCTATTAAAAGCTTCCTTTGCAATTTCTGTTCTCCTTTTGACTTCCTGGCAACAGCTGATGTTACTACTTATAAATACACGCCAAGTATTTGAAGCTGTCCAATTGCTCTACTGACTTCTTTACTTTTCTTCCTATGATCTTGGTCTTCGTCTTCTTTGCATTTATCTTCATACCATACTGCTCACAGCTGTCATTTAGTTTCAGTAAATTATCTCTTATAATCATCTCCTCTTCTAACATCTCCATACATCAGCAAATCTGATGCACTTTTTTTTCTTCTTCCTCCTACTATCACACCTCCCATGTTCTGAAAACAGTTCTTCACTAAATCTTCCAAGTAGATGTTGAACAGGATAGGTGATAAAGGACATCCTTGACGTACTTCTCTTCCTATATCGCTTCCTTCTGACATTTCTTCCCTTATCCTGACTTTGACTTGTTTCATATAAAGGTTACTGAAAAGACTTCTCTCTTTCCAGTCCACATCAATTTATTTTGGATATCCATCGGTTTATAGCAATCCACTCTGTCAAACACCGTTTTTATGTCCTCAAATGCTATATCGTCGTTGTTCCTGCAATAACTGCTATGTGACATATTTATAGATTTTCAGATTTTTGTTCTATTAAATAATTAAAATAGTGATACAGCAAATAATAAAATCCTCTATGTGTAATTATATTTCTTTGTTTCGAAAATGCAAGAATTCACAATCTCCTATGTGCGGCTGCTATAGGATGAATGAATGTTATTGCAGGAGTTATTGCAGGAACAACGACGATATACCTGTACACTTCCATATTCTTCTATAGCTATATTGGGCAGCTAAGATAGGTAACAAAATCCTTTTTCGAAAACCAGGTATAACATCTTGGGAATAAATTTCTGTCTACACGATGCCTCCATTCTGGTTGGATGATTGTTTACCTCTACTGAGACAAATTGACGTGAAGCCAGTACCAACTAGTCCGGCTTGGTCCTTCATGGGCCCTTAGTCTCACGGATAAACGGATCTGTTCACTTAATGCTGATGGACATTTCTCGGTATTGCAGTCAGTGAAATTTTCGTGAATTTCAATAACTAAATATACCTAATATTAAGGGAGTATTGCTCATTGTAATGTTGCATTAAATGAAGAATACATTAAAAAATAGCCACAACAAAATTAAAATGATAACTATTAACGTACATAGCATGCATTTAAGTAGAAAATATTAATCTTCTCCGGTGGTCGGCAAAGATTACGTCATATAAAATGCAGTCCGCAATACACAGCAAAGGGGGAGGTAGGAAGGGGAGGATACCAAAAACAGCTTAACTTGTAATGAGTAGAGAGCGGAATTTAGGCAAAAACCTGTTTTTTTTTCTTGATACATACAGGTTTAAGATTTAATATTTACTTTTTCATGGAAATATAGGTACAAATAAAGGAGTATTATAGTGCCTAAAAATGCCTATTTCGACGTTAGTACATATTTTTAGGTTTTTAAAATTGTTGCATCGTTTTTCGTAACTGTTTACAGTTCCCTTAACATCCTGTACCGTTTACATTCCAAGACGGATAACAACTCCTTTCTAGCAGACAACACAATAGAGAAGTACCTCCGGGCCACTCCATCTCATCCTCACAATCTTTCAATCCTAAATTCCAACTTCCAGTCGGCCCGGGTAGCGTAATAGGTATAGCGCTGGCCTTCTGTGCTCGAGGTTGCGGGTTCTATCCCGGCTCAGGTCAATGGCATTTAAGCGTGCTTAAATGCGACAGGCTCATGTCAGTAGATTTTCTGGAATGTAAGAGAACTCCTGCGGGAAAATTATTATTATTATTATTATTATTATTATTATTATTATTATTATTATTACTACTACTACTACTACTACTACTACTACTACTACTATATTACTACTACTACTACTACTACTACTACTACTACTACTACTACTACTATATCTTCCTCTGCCTGTTAGCAATTTAACACAAACACTCTGGGTTGTAACCGAATAAGCATTCTCTTACACTCCAAGACAGATAACAACCCCTTCTTTTTACTCACCATTTGTAAGTACAGCAGTGAGCGACACAATAGCCACAATAGGTGCTGATCATCTACTATGAAGAAACTATGAAATGTGATTGGTGAATGAAAACACTAACTTCAAGAAAGAATGTCTTCATTTTGTGTATGCATGTGTACCTTTGTGAAATGTGAAATTTGTGGAAGTTTCTTTTAATCCAAGAATTTTTCATTAAATAAATGTTGAATCTTATATTAGTTACATTTTTTAAACAAACAAAAAACCCTATTTCTCATTTTATAGAGGCTAAATAAAGGAGTATGAGTCTATATCAGGCACCTAATATGCCACTTTTTAGGGCCTAAAATTCCGCTCTCTAGTCGATAGCTAAGAGGAGGGAAATCACGCCTTACCCCTCTGCTCTACTTGTATACACATGTTTTGTCTCGCGAATTAAGAAATGCCGACCACTGACCTACACGAATTTCGATCTGGATATCTTCTGTTAAACAGTCTGACACCAGAACCATAAAAATTATTTCTTTTCTCTCTTGAAGTATTTACACCATTTTTAAATAATATTTGATTCCTAAACCTTACTATTACCTTAAATTCTCAGTACACTTTGTAGTTTTATTCTCTTCAGATCTGTTCAACAGTGACATAAAGGGTGTCATATTTTGTAGCTAATAATAAATACTTACTGAATATTGTGACGTATTGTCCGTCTACGTAGTTGTCATGAAATCCGACATAAGCCCATGTGAAATCGCCCATGTTAGTCAGAACTTTGGCTTCGTATTCAGAATTGATAACAGCCAGATGAGTTCCCTCTTTCTCACAGATGTTCTGAGCTTCGTGCCACGTTTTAGGATCTGTGTGAAATTTGTAGTATCCCAGACCAGCAACAAGGTTGTATCCCAGCGAAGCATTTGGTATGAACGTCATTGATGGAGCTGTAAGGGATAAGAAAAATTTCATAAAGTAATTTTTATAAAATATAAGTGATGTAAGTATGTTACAGTTACGGCCGTGAATATTAGTAGAAGCCAAGTGCATAGTCCAACCAGTAGAACGCTTTGTTTAGACGGAATTGCTCGCAATTTTTCGTAGAAATGCTTTGGTTTAACATTCAGTGTCACAAAAATTATAACAATGATTTCGTAGAAATTTGTAGCTTTCTTACTCCCTTAACGAAAGAGTCTTTAATTATTTCAGCTCAACTTCTTCTTTTTCTTCTTCTCCTTCGTCTTCCTTCATGCGTTAGACATGATTGACATATGACTTTATACGCAGTCTCCTGTCTACCATGTATATTAGTTTCAATTTTTGTAATGAAGTCGTTCCATCCTTCGCTTTGTATTTTTCTACACTCTCTTTTAGTTTCCGCTGCTTTCCTCTTATATTCTAATAGACTTTCTTTAGTTTTTAACTGTAAATGTTTTAGATATAATTCTTACTTTTGTTTTACAAGAGATTTTATTTCGTCTGTCCATTTATAAAGTCCCTTCTTCTTGGGTCTTTGTAATTTCTTTTTTCCGAGCGCGTCCATTGCTGCATTTTACATTAAAGATAAAGATAAAGGTAGCCTATTGTGTCCCATGTATGGCAAAAGCCTCCTTAAATAAGAGAAAGCTCTATTTGCCTAACGTGGTGATCTAGTTCACGTTAGACGTGATATTTAAGTCTAGGAACTTGAATTTCTTTAACAATTATTCTCTCACTGTCTTTCGCAGCTTCCTGTCTATACACAAATGTCCTTCGAGTAGTTTCCATTTTCTTCTGTCTCTTGCCTCTCTGGACCATTGTTGACCTGCCTGTTCTTTGAAGAAGTCTGTCCATCTGCGCCGAGGTCTGCCCTGAAGTCTCCTTCCTATACGGTGGTTCCACCTGGTAGCTGGGTATGTCCATCTGTTGCCTGGTTATTTTATATTACTTTTCTTAATTGTAGCCGTTCCTCTTCTATATTTTGTTTGCTTGAATATATTTTTTAACTGTTCGTCTAATTTATTTTGATATAGCACTCCTAAATGTTTCATCTTGTAATAAGTATATTTTATATATCTCATTTTCTTGTGGTTTTGTTTTTGTTTTAACCCATTTTAATCGAAAGGCGATTTTTGCTTGTAGTAACTAGTGATCAGTACTTATATCATTTCAGCTCAACAGTAAAACTTTAAAATAAATAAATTTATCTTGTGGTCTCCTCATATCTGGTTCTTCTGGCCTATATTGATACGCCATTTTTTAAAGTTTCCCATAATTATTATACAAGGAACAAGTAATAAGTTTCCCAACTGCGCTAAATTTAATGTAGGCAATCCACAGGACACATAAAACGAAGAAGTTATCTAGAACGAGGGAAACACCTGGAATCTATACTAAATGCATCAATTGAAAGACAGAGAAGACACTAGCAATAGGACATTTATAGAGAGATTGCATCAAAAATCGCAATATGTCCTTCACATGCTAACACATAACATGTGTTCTCAGTTCTTAAAGACATTCTCACGCTGTTTAATAGTCTGACTCAACAGGCATGGAAGCAATAGTATCGAGTGAAACGCGCATGAATATTTGTCACAATAAATCAATAGATCAATATGAAAAAAGCGTAGTAAAATGAGTCATTAAAAAGTATGCTAATGAGTACGAAGGGTATTTGTGAGGTATTCTAAAATAATTATGTTATTCCCAATGAATATTTTTAATTTCGAAATTTTTTAAGTCTACATATTTCAATGCGTCAGAAAATTACTGAATATGCGTAATGTAGTATATTGCATTTCCTTAGATGCATGATAATCAAAGAATTAAACTTCAATTCAACGAATACAGTTTTTACCGTTTATTTATTTGCATCACCGCTACTGTCTAATGTACCCAATTGAATTTGTTTAGAAATATGGTAGTCAAAGAATTAAATCTCAATTCAACAAATATAGTCGTTACAGTTTGTGTATTTGCATCACCACTTCTTCATGTTACTATGTTCAGTTCCGGAAGTAAATAATTTTTTTCTTAAATTGATACGCGTAAACTATATGAGGATTCAAAATAAAAAAAAGTAATTTATTTTCGTAGTAACGATCTGTAAGGGGTTAGGTACAGCTTACAGCAGTAAAATTTTTGGAATTATTGAACATTTTTTTCCTCCATTATTATAACTTCTACAATAATGAAAATTGGTATGTGTAAAACACTGTCCTTCTGCTATGTGAAAAAAAAGTATTTTTACGATTTAAAAAAATTGTTTATATACAGGGTGTTTAAAAAATACGGGGCATAATTTCAGGTATGTATTTCCCACATGTAGACAATAAAAATAGTTCATTACAACATGTGTCCGGAAATGCTTCATTTCCGAGTTATGGCCTTCACAACATTGAAATCCACCGGAACATTTTTCTTTCCGCAGGTCGTTGTCATTACAGAAGATGTTCAAAATGTCCACCTCCTGCTTGAATACAGACCTCACATCGATGTCTCATTGACCTGCGAACACGATCCCAAACTCCAGGAGTATTGCGTATGTCCTCAGAACATGCCACAATTCGATTCCGAAGGGATTCCAAATCAGGCACCGGAGACGAATAAACCAATTATTTTAAATGGCCCCACAAGTAGAAATCGAGAGGGTTCACATAAATCAGGTGAGCGTGGAGGCCAAGCAAATGGGCCACCTCTACCTATCCATCGATCAGGAAACCTTCGATCCAAGTACCGGCGAGCCGTACAACTGAAGTGTGCAGGAGTGCCATCTTGCAAGAAGATAATGTGTTGACGATTGATCAGTGGAGTGTCTTCTAAAACATGAGGTATGGTGTTTTCCAGAAAGTTTCTGTACGCCTGCCCCGTAAGTCTGTTTACAAGTACATGGGGTCCAACTAATCGATCACCAATGATACCGGTCCACATGTTGAGGGAGAATCGCACCTGGTGATGAGATGGAACAGTTGCACGTGGTTTTTCATACGCCCATACATTGTGGAAATTTGTTATGCCATCTCGTGTGAACTGTGCTTCATCTGTGAATAATACTAAGGCAGGAAAGTTCGGATTTACACCACAATGCTGCAAGAACCACTGACAGAACCTAACTCGTGCAGGGTAATCTGCTGGTGACAGGGCCTGTACACGTTGCAAATGATAAAGATACAATTGATACTCACTCTTTCAACAGTCTCCAGACAGTCGTATGAGGAACATTGACTTGCAACGCTACCCTTCGTGTGCTGATAGAAGGAGTCATGTTCACAGCCTCCAGAATCTCCTCCTGTACTTCTGGAGTTGTAGATCTTGGTCGTCCCCTTCCCAAACCAGGAAAGTTAAATTTTCCATACTCGCAGAGACGGTAATGGAGACGTACAAATGTCTTCCGATCTGGACATTGTTGCTGTGGGTAGCTACCTCTCCTGGTACAAACGACGAGCCAGCGCAGCATTGCCGTCCGCCTTACCGTACATGAAGTGTATCTCTGCCAGCTCTTGATTTGAATACATGTCGCACAATCTAATGCCTACACAACACTGAATGTAACCTTCGCCTCGGAATGAACTGTCAGAGTGCCCTCTTAATGTCTCCTTTGACGGCAACGACCTGCGGAAAGAAAAACGTTCCTGTGAATTTCAATGTTTTGAAGGCCATAACTCGGAAATAAAGCATTTCCGGACACATGTTGTAATGAACTATTTTGATTGTCTACATGTGGGAAATACATACCTAAAATTATGCCCCGTATTTTTGAAACAGCCCGTATATATGTATTCTTCAAATTTCAAAATGTGCTGTTCACTTTGCAGTGATGAAGCGTTTCCCTCGTAACGCATAAACTTTTAAACTTTTTAACGTTTTCTCCCTTTTATTTTATTGCTGAGAGTCATGTTTACAATATCATGCTCTTTCAACTACAGGGACATCATTTTATTTTTACTTGCATTTTTATTGTACCTGCATTTCTGAATGTACTTCACTCTCACCCCTTCACTAATGTCCTTGCTCCCGTCAGACACACAAACTTACGGCCGCTGTTGCATTCGAAGTCTTCAAGCAGTGAAGTAAACACTGCAGTGTATAGTGTGTTTCATAAATATGATTGCGTTTTCTATAGAAGAAAGAACCTACATTAATAATATCGTACTAAAGAATTATATTCAAGAAACGATAAATTCTATTTCAGAGAATATGCTTCAAAATGTTTTTAATAATATGCGTACTGAATTGAAGCCTGCATTGTAATGAACGGCAACCATTTTCAGGAACTTGTTTAAAAATTCAGATTAGCTTTTTTTGAATTGAGGTGGCTAGAAGCAAAGGAATGCTATTGACATTTGTAATAACATGAGTTAAGTGCATCCAGTGTAAGCAAAAGTATCTAAAATTTTAGTGGCAAAGGGATATTTTAATCGCATCACACATTAAAATTTAAATAAAAAAATTCAACGATTTTACGAAAGCTTAAATAATTAAACCCCATTTTCTCAAAAGTAACTTAAGTGCACTTACAGCCCTTTACTTATGACCCCCTCAATTTAACTGCACTCTCTATATTGTATGGTAACATCAATAATTAATATGCTAAATAAATTAGACATTACATAACGAACATAGCCGCCTGAAAAGTTGAGTTTTTTAAAAAATGTTACTCCTCTACTGTATTTTGATAAATTCCGTAAAAGTAATGATCAAACTGAAAATCGTAATATCGTATTTCCCTACAACATAAATGGATACACTACTTTTCTCTCCTCCTATACCTAGTAAAATGATTTGGTTACATATTGCACTAGTAACATCAAACTCCTTTAATGGAAGGGGGCTACAGTGTTTCCGAGTATACCCAGGTTAATGTTAAAAATGTTGGTAAAAACAAATTGATGTCCCTGTACATTCCTTAATAAATATTTTTTTTTTAATTTTGTGTTAGAATAAAATACTGATATTTGACCATTTTGTAAAAGGAATTTATTTTTTATCACACAATCTATCAAAGATAGAGAAGTGGTCTTGCATTATTTTGTAGAAATGACATGCATTAATACACACAAGAAATTTCACCACAGAATGGTGGATAGTTTCTGAGTTATGTGGGAAAGGATTTATCACTGCACAGTGAACTGAATTTAAAAAAAATTGTAAATAATTTTTTTAAATCGTAAAAATATTTGTTCGTATAGCAAAAGGAGAATGTTTCAGACATACTAATTTTCTTTATTGTACAAGATACAGTAATGGGGGAAAAATGTTGAATATTTGCAAAATTTTACTGCCGTAAGCTGTACCTAACCCCCTAAGAAGAGGAACTGGATAATATCAATTCATAGTAAACGAGTGCATACTCTCACCTGTAATAGTTGCCACTAAAAAGACAGAATCCTGTCCCTCACACTTCATTATGGAGTGATCGACATCCATCTCCCAGGGTCCAGAGTCCTTGAGTCCAGCCCCGTGACCCAACTTCATCTGTAACAAGTAAAGTGCTACACACATCGCTCTCAATTGGTACTTGTACCCAAAGTTCACGTAGTGCCTCGTACCTGTGCGATCCAATGACCCGTCGAATTCCGACTACTTGACAGAGAGAACTTGAAAGAACTGGAACCAGAAGAGAAGCATTGCGATGCAAAAGAGACTCCAAGACATCTGTATAGCAACAGAGAACAGACCAGGATGTAGCGATTCATGTTGTGTTCCAGATGTAGCCGCCGATGGTTTGTTCAAGGAAGGGAAGCTATCGGGTTTATATAGGAACTAGGACAACTGACGAGTTTGGATTATCCGGATAATCCTGATTATCTTTCATTAAGCTGTTATAGTGTTATTTTCGAAGTGGTATTTTTATCATTACAAAAGCCTTAAAATGCTGTGCTGTCGTATTATTCAAGAGAGACTGCTTCTACCATGCCAAACAACCAAAGTTACAGAGTTTTTCGCGTTGGTATTTTCTTATAATTATAAATCCAGCTTAACTTATACTCAAATATTCGGGGTTGTGCATGGAAATACTTATAGTTACGCCATAAATTTTTAAAATTCTAAAAACTACAGAAGGATATTTGTAGTATCCTTGAAAATTAGTTATGACTAGAGACCGTATTCTGGCACAGGGTGTATGGAGATAAGGTTATTTGTTCATAGATTATATTGACGTGACGTTATTTTACGCCAGTGACACAAGTACGATATTAGGGAACACTCGCATCTTCATTGTGATGTAGTTGACGTTCTATTCAAGATGTAAAAGTAGACCCCGCAGGTATTCTCGTGATAAGAAATTCTACTACGATGACTTTTCCTACAACTTAAATTATTTACTCATGTATTTGATTTATTTTTATTGGCAGAGTTAAAGCCTTCTACTACACTCAACCAGAATACAAATAAATAACAAATGTTGTAAATAACAGCAATACAGAAAATAATAAAATAGTAATAATAATGATATTATTATTATTATTATTATTATTATTATTAGTATTATTAATAGAAATAATAACAGTTGCAATAATAGTAAGAGCAATTAATGTAGATGCGTTTAGATAATGTAATTGTGTCAAGGGAACCGTTCCAGATCGTGTATCTTGAATTTAATGAAAACGTATATTTAAGCTCATTTTCGATCATTAAGGAACGCAGTGATAGTCCTTCGTTTCGCTTTTTCCTTGACTTGACAATCGACCCTACTTATGCCACTTCTTGCGCGCACTCGGATTTTTATGGCCCCGCGATACCCTACCACAGACCTCACATTAATTCTCTAGCCAATTTCTTTTCTCTTATTTGCGCCCTTTCAAACAAACACGACGCGTTAATCCGTGTACTTTCGAAACTACGATGCAAACAAAAATGGAAAAGTGATGACTTAAACCCTTTCAAAAATTACAATTAAGTTTTCCTCAGTTTACGCTTTCAACAAATTCATTCATCACTGTTTTGCTTTCAAGTCACACATTTCATCTTTCGAAGTTGAAATGAGTTTACCTTGTCGTTCGGTTTCCTTACATTTATTATGTAGGTCTAATTGCATTTGGTTGCTTTTTTTAAATCTATCATAGTCCACCACTGTGAAAGTGACGGTTAACACATCTAAACGTAAAACGAGCGAGACTTGGTTAAGATCTTGGTGGAGACAAGTTACCTGGTTGATGTTTTATTCGAGGTTTTCCTTCAAACAATTGAATTGATAAGCAAATTTCGGCGTTGCAATTCGGATTCAATTCGCCATCCCCTCTTTCATTAATCCCTCTTTCCCCTCCTTCATTATCACCTTCGTTTTTTTTTTTTCTCTACTTTTCGGATTTGCTCCGATGTAGAGTCGGCTGCGGGCCGCCACTGGAATTTAACCCTGTGGATATGTGGTCATTCGTTGTTGGTGGTAGTACTATACACCGCGGGCTCTCCACTGGACTCGTGGTAACTCATGGGACCGGATTGAGGCCTTCGTGGAGAGATCAAGGAATCATATAGGCTGTAGGGTAGTTGAGAGGCGGCGCAGAGGGGGATCTCTATCGCGGGAAACATTAGGACATGGACACCATTTAATCGCGATAGTACAGTTGGCCCACCCTAGCGACCTTCGTGCGAGGACAGTCCTAGTCCGCACTCTTCCCTGAAGGAGGACTAATAGAATAGAATACCTGTGACTGAACTCTGGACTTGGATTCGAAGCATTTCCATCTTGAGTGCACATAGTACAAATTACGTAATGACGAGACATACAGTAACATACGTGTCGAGTCCCAGGTCCCATTTCTGTTACTCGTCGGATAATTTAAACTCTCCGCTGGAACATGGCAGGTCTGCAGTCCACTTTGCAGTTATATTATTCCATCACAATCTGAAGTGTTCTGGTGTTGTAACAATACTTCGAATGTTATACTAAAGAAAATGTAATCTTTACTTTCATTATATATTTGTATGTAATAGTAATTAATGTATTTATTTACA
Source organism: Periplaneta americana (assembly GCF_040183065.1). Lineage (NCBI taxonomy): Eukaryota > Metazoa > Arthropoda > Insecta > Blattodea > Blattidae > Periplaneta > Periplaneta americana. The sequence goes on along the minus strand of NC_091127.1, from coordinate 65,790,669 downwards.
TAGTTTAATATATTTAAAATACCTATATACGAGGATGATATAAAAATTAAGGTAACAAGAACTCTCATAATCAAAATTTATTTCACTTACTTACTTACTGGCTTTTAAGGAAGCCGAAGGATCATTGCCGCCCTAACATAAACCCGCCATTGGTCCCTATCCTGAGCAAGATTAATCCAGTCTTTATCATCATATCCCACCTCCCTCAAATCCATTTTAATATTATCCTCCCATCTACGTCTCGGTCTCCCCAAAGGTCTTTTTCCCACCGGCCTCCCAACTAATACTCTATATGGATTTCTGAATTCGCCCATACGTGCTGCATGCCCTGCCCATCGCAAACGTCTGGATTTAATGTTCCTAATTATGTCAAGTGAGGAATACAATGCGTGCAGCAAACACAGGCAAATATATTGATAGGTCTACATAGTGCTCATTACTGGTATTTATTCCTTTTCAACATTGTCCCCATGCTTCTCCAAACACTAACAACGGTACATAAAAATGCTAGCATTGAATAAATCTGCGTCCCTGCAGCCAGATCTTGACGGTTTGTTAAACGGCCGTATCGGTGTTGAATTGCTTACCACCCAGATGCTTTTTCAACAGTCCAAAGAGATGGAAAACCCTAGGTGCCAGTCGGAGCTGTAGGGAGGATAATCCAATACTTCTCACGGAAGCGTCGTTTCGCACCGTACACCTCATAAAGTTTACGATGAATTCCTGCTTGTGAGGTGCCCTTCAGTCGCAAAAAAGAAAAAACCGGATTGCACTATGTAATTTCACGTTTGACCATGTTTCCGTGCTCACACCATTTTTACAACTGATATTCCGAGGATCTGAGCAAACGTATAGCCACCTATTAGCTTTATGGCAAAGCTGTGGTCTACTGTTGCGGACCTTGACGGAAAATTCGAACAAGAGGGGGAATGTCACACGTGAAAGGTCTTGTTACCTTACTTTTTGAATCGCTCTCGTAATAAAGACGAGTAGGGATATAGAGGTATTAGAATCATTTATTTACTTCATATACGTATGTACATAAGTATGACCATAATTTAATATTCTTCCTGCAGTATGGACCATAGGAAATTTACAAATTTTTCTCACAGATAAACACCAACGTGTCTTTCAAACGTGCAACTCCAAGAGTACTGTCTTCTTTAGAAATACATCCATAATTGATTTGGGATCCTTGTGCTGGCTCACCACTATGCCATTTGGCATATCCGGCATCAGACAGGCTCTGGTCTGAAACATAGATTATGTCAGATTAATAATTATCATAAGAACAGAAGTAATAAGTCATTTATTTTTTTTTACCACAATGGTTTACATATTCATGCCACTATTACTACAGGAAATATTTAATCTGTTCGTGATATTACTGCGTGGAAAGTTGGCTTTACAGGCAGTGATCGAAATAATTCGGTCAAGGAAATGTGTATATGTAATTGTATATTATTATTATTATTATTATTATTATTATTATTATTATTATTATTATTATTATATTAAATCCTTTTTAACATTTACATGTTTGTGGAAATGACTACTTAAATTAAAATTCAGCCATAATCACTAATTTGAATATAATTTTCTTTGCATATTACCCAAAATATCAAAACCTTTTGTACACCATACACCAAAATGTATTTAAAACTAAACATTATATTAGAAAAGTAAGCTAAGTAAGCTAATATTAGCCTAACCCTTCTTGGAATTGACCATTTAAGTTCCGAGTTTAATCTACGGAAAGATTAATTTTTGGTCCTACAGAATATATCTGTTAAGGTAATAATTATTAGGGATCGATGTCCATTAGCACATCGTCTTCTTCTAACAACGCCGTATCACCAGCAAATCTTATGCACTTTATTCTTCTTCCTGATACTATCATTCCTTCCATGTTCTGAAAACAGTTCTTCACCAAATCCTCCAAGTAGATGTTGAACACGGTAGGTGATAAAGGACATTCTTGACGTAATCCTCTCCCTATTTCACTTCCTTGTGACATTTCTTCTGATATCCTGACTTTGACTCGTTTTTGCATATAAAGGTTAGTGAACAGCCTCCTCTCTTTCCAATCCACACCAGTTTTCTTTAGGATCCCCATTAGTTTATTGCAATCCACTATAAACACTTTTCCTTTGTCGACAAATACTATATACCGGTACACTTATTTATTCTTCTCTAGGTATCTTTGGCAGCTGTAATAGGTAGCGAAGTCCGGTTTCGAAAACCACCTATAACGGCTTTAGAATCAACGTTCTGACCACACGATATCTCCATTCTGATTGGATGATCGTTTACCTCTACTGAGACAAATGGACTTGAAACCAGTAGCCAACTGGTCTTTCATGGGTTGTTAGTCTCACGGTTAAACGGATCTGTTCACCTAATACTGGCGGAAATTTACTGTTATTAGAGTCGGGTCAAGTTTCGTAGATTTCAATACCGTAACTAAATATACATAATAATAAGGTAGTATTTCTCGCTATAATGTTGCATTAAATGAAAAAAGAACACTATTTGTCTATTACTTTAGAAAATTAAAAAAATATCCATAACAAAATTTAAATGACTATTTCGTATATATGACGTCATTCCATTTTCGACCAATGAAGTGTGATGAAATTTTGAATTCCAACCAATCACAGTCAGACATCGCGATAATTTTTGCAGCTAGATTTATCGCTATCAATTTATCGTATGATCGTTCTTTTCTTTAGTCAGTGTCGCCAACTGTTTCCCCGTAAATCGATGAGTATGAATCCATTAATATGCATCTACACGGTTAAACTTTTCTTTCAACTTTACGCATTCAAGCAATGAATGCAATATTGATATGCAATATTAATTAATATATTTACGCAGTGAAGACGACGTTCAAAACGGCTCTCCATTTGGACAAAAATCTCCATGCATCTTAATTGAACGGAGGCCTACGTTTTAAACTTGATTCTTTCAATATTCTTCCAAGATGGCATGCACGATTGTAGGCTAACTGGAGAAAATTACACTCCTTCATTCTGATTTGATAACTGCTTTTTCAGCAATTAATTTCATTAACATATTAATCAGGTTGTTTGCAATTATTATAAAATGTTGAAATTAAATTATGATTTCAGCAGATAATGAAAATGTATTTCTGTTATAATAATAAGAGAAAAGCGCGGTACATGTAATTAACATTGTTAAACCTGCATTTCGCTTTTCGCAATTGGCATTACTAAATAACATCCAACATCGATATTCATCTATTTCAAATTCACAATGTCTGAATAGGTGAAGTATCGCAAATATATAATTATTAACATTTTGTGAGCGAATTTTAGGGATATATTATTTACATTTTTATTTTATTCACGAAATAGTCGTAATAAATGTCACTCGAGATCTGAGATTTATTGGGAAATTTCAGACCTCTCGTGACATTACTGCAGATAACTATTAACTCAAAATAGCATGAATATAAATAAAAAAAATTAATCTACACCATTGGTGGGCAAAGATTATTTATATAAAATGCTGTCCGCACTACACAGTCGAGGGGAAGGTAGGAGGGCGAGGATACGCAAAATGCTTAACGTTGAATGAACTATATTCATGGCTAAGTGTAAGGAGATCATGCCATAACCCTCCGCCATGCTTGTATATTAACGTGTTGACTCGCGATTCAAGAAATGCCGACCACTTATTTACACGGACTTCGATCTGGATTTCTTCCGTTAAACATTCTCACACCAAAACTATAAAGAGTATTTTTGTCCTTTGTTGAAGTTTATACACCTCTTTTAAATAATATTTAATTCCCAAACATTACTAATATATTAAATCCTCAATAGTCTTTGTAGTTTTATTTTCTACAGATCTGATCAACAGTAACACAAAGGGAATGGCATTTAAGTGTGCTTAAATGCGATAGGCTCATGTCAGTAGATTTAGTGGCATGTAAAAGCAGTCCTACGGGACAAAATTCCGGCACATCCGCAAAGGTGATATAAACTCTGAAGTTACGAGCGTCGTTAAATAAATCTTCTTTTTTTGTAACAAAAAGGGTCACATTTTGTAGCTAATAAATACTTACTGAATATAGTAACGTACTGTCCTTCTACGTATATGTCATGAAATCCGACATAAGCCCATGTGAAATCGCCCATGTTAGTCAGAACTTTGGCTTCGTGTTCAGAGTTGATAACTGCCAGATGAGCTCCCTCTTTCTCACAGATTTTCTGAGCTTCGTGCCAGGTTTTACGATCTGTGTGAAATTTGTAGTATCCCAGACCAGCAACAAGGTTGTATCCTAGCGAAGCACTTGGGATGAACTTGTTTCCTGGCCCTGAAAGGTATAAGAAAGATTTCATGAAGTAATGTTTATGAAATATAAGTGATAAATATTTCACAACAAAATTAAGTATATTACAGTTACAGCTGTGTACGCCGAGTTAGCTCTGTGGTAGCTTGTCTGCCTCCAGACTAACAGGTCCGAGTTCGATTCCCGGGACTAGGAGAGATGGCTGTGCACAACTTCTAGTCACTAGATTGTGCACCAATATGCCTGGGTTAAATCCCAAATCCCTCCGCAGTGCATATGAAGGGAAGGCATATGTCACTGTTGATAGTGATTCGTCCGTCGGATGGGGACGTTAAGCCTGGCGGCCCCCTTGGTGCTACTCGACAGGAGTAGCCTATGTGCCGGTATCGGGTTTCCCCTTCTCCCTTCTTCATATTCATCATCATCATAATCACTCATTCCAGACACTACACTTACACGAACACTTACACATACACTCACCTTAGTACACGACATAACTCTCTACAAATATATATCATGTACAGCGTGACCCGCGGAAGTGGTGTACAACTAGATAATGGGTCACAGTTGTGCCATCTATCCGCAGCATGCGGAACCTGAATCACGCAAGTGAAGTGGGTGGGCATTAGATACACACACACACACACACACACAGTTACAGCCGTGAATGTACATAGCCCAGCCAGTAGAACTCTTTATTTAGATCGAATTACTCGCAATTTTCAGTAGAAATGATTTGGTTTAACATTCAGTTCCAAAAAAAAAAAAAAAAAAAAAATCAAACGATTTCATAGATAGTTATAGCTTTCTTATACAATTAACTTATTTCAGCTAAACAGTAACAGTTTAAATTGTATAACTCTATCTCCTGGTCTTCTTGCACCTAGTTGTCTTAGCCTATATTTATGTGGCATTTTTAGCAACTTTCCATAATTATTACACAAGGGACAATCAAGGGAACTGTCCTGAATGTAGGCAACACACAGGACATAGGAAACGAAGAAGTTAACTACAGTCAGGGAAACGCCTTGAATCTATAGTAAATGCATCACTTGAAAGTCGGTGAAGAAGACTAGATATAAGACGTTTATGAAGAGAAACCAGGAAAAATCTCAATAGGTCCTAAATAGGCCTACGTTTGCATAAAATCACGTGTTGAAACTCAGTTCTTAAAGACAACCTGACGCTGTTTGATAGATTGACTCAACAGACATGGAATCAATGATATTGGGTGACGCGCATGCATATTTAAAGGTACAATAGACACAAGTACAGTTCGGAAATATATTGATATGCACCTTTTATTAGCATTCTGTTTACATGTTCCAACATATTTCAGTAATATTTTTGTGTTTCATAATTAAATGAATATAAGTTTAATTTACATAAATGAATACTGAATACTGAACAGTTGGAGGAAATATGTAGAAAAACTATATGAAACAGGGACTCATCTAGACAACTTAGCTATAGAAGATGAACGAGTCGTATCAGAAGACGAAAAAGGATTCTGTATTCTAAAATAAGAAGTTCAGCTACAGTTCAAGGAAATGAAGTATAGGGGAGCATCAGAAGTTGATTGCATCCCCATTGAATTAGTGAAATGCTCAGATGAAGATAAGAAGGAAATTCAATCGCCATGCAACAAAATATATGACAAAGGAAAAGATTTCACGGAGACAGTGTTCCTGCCAATACCGTACAAAAATAATGTAAACATATATAATGAGTCCAGGACTATCACTCTGATATTGCACTCAACAAAGATTCTATAGCGAATACTCAATTGATGTATTTATTCTAAGATGGAAGAAGAGTTGGAAGTGTAACAATTTGATTACAGGAAGGAAAAAGGTACGAATGATGCAATTGGACTCATCTGAACTATGTGCAAATGATACCTAGAGAAAAACGAATAAATGTATATAGAATTTGTGGAACTGGAAAAGGCGTTTCACAGAGTTTATTGGAAGGAACTTATGCGAATCCGGAAGAAAATAGGTGTGGGTTGGAAGGATAGGAAACTTTTCAACAATATTTAAACAAGTAGTCAAAGTGACAACAGGAAAAGAAATTTTAGAGGGAAGTGGAATAGGAAGAGAAGTACAACAATGATGTTCTTTATCAACAAACCTGTCTAACATCAACTTGTATGGTTTGGTGAATAAGTGTTTCCAGAACATGGGAGGGATGACAATAGGAGAAAGAAGAATGAAGTGACTAATAATTGCTAATGATGTGGCATTGTTAGCAGAAGAGGAGTGGATAATAAGGGGTTTGCTAATGGAACTAAGTGACAACTATGAATAGTATGGGATGAAGATAAATGCAAACAAGGCGAAGACCATGGTTATCGGAAGGAAAATGAAGAAGGTAAATTTGCGAATTCGAAATGAGGCATTGGTACAAGTTTACAGTTTCAAATAATAATTTGGGTGTAGGTACTTTAAGTAGTAACATGAGCTCCTGCCAGGAAATGAAAAGGAAGATCGCAACGGCAAAGGGTTCTTTTACTACAAAAAGCGGCGCCTTTGGATTTCTGGAAAAAGAACTAAGGAAGAGACTAGTGAAATGCTTTATGTTGAGTGTGGCATTGTATGGACAGAAGCAAGGACATTACGGCTGAAGAGAAACCACTAGAAGCACTTAAAATGTGAAATCTGCAGGAGAAAAATGGAGCAAGTGAAGTGGACCAACAGAATAAGAAATAAAGCTGTGTTGGAAAGAGTGGGTGAAGAAAAAATAATGCTGAAACTGATTACAAAAATAAAAAGATATTAATTCGGTCACTGGCTAAGAAGAAATTGCATACTAAAAGATGTACAGGAAGGAATAGTGAACGATAGAAATGTTCGGGGCTGAAGGGATGTTACTTGATAGACAGCATTAAGATATAGGGATCGTATGCAGAGACAGGAAAGCGGGAATGATTGGAGAATGCTAGGTTTGCAGAGAAAGATAACTTCGGGCGAAAAACGTTGAATGAATACTTTATCTTAGATCTATTCCTTCGTGGTAAATGTAATACATGCACACTAAGGACCTGTAATTAATATTTACATAATTTTTCGTTAATAATTCAATCATAAACGCACACATTGTCAAGGCCAAGGTGTAAAAGATATATATATAATAAAAGATCACTTATGGAAAAATGAAAAATGGTGTTACAAACTGATCATTTACTTTTGATACAGTTCATCCCAGAAAAGTTTTGGAGAATTCAACGAAATTTGAGTGCAAAATTATGGAAATCGTTCACGAAACTTACGAAATCAGTTATTCTCCAGTTTATTTTTTACATTAAAAATTATTTTCCATTTTCTCTTTTATCTTGCTAATTTAAATATTGGAAGAAGTGGGATATTAATTCGGGTTGAAAGAATTTAATTGTTATTAATGTGTTTTCACTTTTACATATTTACATGCTTATTGCAAATTTGTAGTAACAGTGTAAGTTTCAAAATATACAGGGTGAAAGACGTATAAATTCATTAATTTTAAGAACAGAGTCTTAATGTTGTATGTAACCAAAAAGGCAAATATCATTTCGGTATTTGAATAACGGTTTAGCCGAAAAAAATATTTTTCTTTGAATTTTGAATCCCATTTATGGTAAAACTATTGGTATTGAGACGTATGACTGGCAAGATATTAACGCGAAGAACAAGCCGAAAAACTATTCCTTCGTAATTTCCTCAAAAATGGCTCATTTGTGTGAAAACGTAAAAAATTAACGGGACCTGTTTTGTAAGCAATGTATACAGGAATTATTTATTACCCTGGTAGCAATACTTTCCTTCAGCTCTAGTTATAACACAAGTGAAGCGTTTTCTTTAAATGACAAAGCAAAATTTTTTCGGCTTCGTTTTCGTGTTAATAGGCTATCTTACCACACATACGTCTCAATAACCAATAGTTTTTGCAGAAATGAGGGTCAAACTTGAGACACGACTTATTTTCTTTAGGCTCAATTGTTATTCAGATACCAAATGACTTTTTGGTTACTTACAAACTAAAGATTCTGTTCCTAAAATTAATGTAGTCACACCTCTTTTACCTTTTATAGGCCTATAAGTCTATTAACTGTTGTGAACAATCTCTGTTATCAATTATGGATCATACTACACCTTATTTCTATTCAATTAGACCAAAATTAAAAAATAATGTCTGAAGATAGAACTTCTCTCTTTCCCCGCAATTTGTTTCATTAATAATACCTACATTACTTGTTCAGTGTCTAGTTCTAAATAATGTTCTGTACTTTATCTATTTGGGTCACGAAGATAGAGTGTTTGCTATTAGTCCTACATGTGATACAAATAATATAAATGAAACACTAAATTATATAAAACTAGTTTGGAGTTGATAATAGTATTATATCATTATCATCTAAAGATTTGCGGAAACATTCCCCTTATCCGAAACAACAGAAATGAAATACCCGTTTTTGCCTTTTCCGTCGACTTTTTGCATACGTTCATTATCATTTCTGGTTAAATGTATTTAGTGTATAATTGACATATTTCAACGAAATTTACTTCAATCCAATCAGTTGCTTATATTCATCGCTGTGGAGTGACTGTTAGCATATGTGACCATAAAACAAGCGGGCCCGGATTTAAATCCTGCTTGGAACAAGTTAAGGCTGATTCACAATAAACCGGGAACGGAAACAACAACGAGAACGAGAACGGAAAAAAATGTTAAAGTAAATGTCTTTAAATGTGAGCATTTACAATAGTTAATTGTGAATGTTCACATTTAAATACATTTACTTTAACAATATTTCCGTTATCGTTCTCGTTGTCGTTTCCATTCCCGGTTTATTGTGAACCAGCCTTTACTTGACTGTGGTTTTTCTCTGGTTTTTCCTCAGGCGATTAAGAATAATTGCTGTGTAATTTTCGGCGCTGGATTCTCAACTTATTTCGCTGGCATTATCGATTGTGAGATATTCTAAAATATTTTATTTCTAATGAATATTTGTAAATTCGAGATTCTTTAAGTCTAATCTGAGAGCGTTTGGAAGTTACTCAATGTGTGTAATGTAGTATATTGAATATGTTTAGAATATGTGGCAATCAAAGAAGTAAATTTCAATTCAACAAATATAGTCTTTACCGTTTGTTTATTTGCGTTACCGCTTCTTCATATTACTATGTTCAGTCCAAGAAGTAAATAAATGTATTCTTAAATTGATACGCGAAAAATATATGAGAATTAAAAATAAAAAGCCTTTACTTATTTTTGCAGTAAGATCTTTAAGAAGAGGAACTGGATAACAAAGAATTCATAGTAAACGAGTGCATACTCTCACCTGTAATAGTTGCCACTAAAAAGGCAGAATCCTGTCCCTCACACTTCATTATGGAGTGATCGACATCCACCTCCCAGGGTCCAATTTCCTTGAGTCCAGCCCCGTGACCCAACTTCACCTGTAACAAGGGAAGTGCTGCACACTTCGCTCTCAAATGGTACTTGTACCCATAGTTCAAGAAGTGCCTCCTACCTGTGCGATCCAATGACCCGTCGAATTCCGGCTACTTGACAGAGAGAACTTGAGAGAACTGGAACCAGAAGAGAAGCATTGCGATGCAAAAGAGTCTCCAAGACATCTGTATAGCAACAGAGAACAGACCAGGATGTAGCTATTCATGTTGTGTTCCAGATGTAGCCGCCGAAGATTTTGTTCAAGGAATGAAAGCTATCGGGTTTATATAGGAACTAGGACAACTGGCGAGTTTGGATTATCCGGATAATCTTGATTATCTTTCATAAGGCGGTTATAGTGTTATTTTCGAAGTGGTATTTTTAACAGTACACAAGCCTTAAAAATGTAATAAGTGCCTTCGTATTATCCAAGAGAGACCGTTCCTACCATGCCAAACAACCGAAGTTATAGAGTTTTTCGCTTTGATGTTTTCTTCTTATAATTATAAATCCAGCTTAACTTCTACTCATGTTTTCGGGGTTGTGGATGGAAATACTTGTAGTTACTTCATAAATTTTGAAAACGTTAAAAAATACAGAACTATATTTGTAGGTAAGTTGTGACTAGGGACCGTATTCTGGCCCAGGGTGTATGAAGATAAGGTTAGTTGCTCGTAGACTATATTGACGTGACGTTATTTTTCGCGCGCTATACAAGTACTATTAGGGAACAGTCGCATCTTTTTTGTGATGCAGTTGACGTGCTAATTATTATTTGAAAGTAGATCCCGCAGACTGTTCACAATACGTTCTGGTGTTAAGTAATAATACTACGATTACCTTTCATACAATTTAAATTATTTAGTAATGTATTTAATTTATTTTTACGGATAGATTTAAGACCTTCTATTACTCTCAACCAATATAAAAATAAGTAGGAAATATTATAAATGACACCAATACAGAAAACATTAGTATGTTATTAGTAGTAATATTAGCAGCAGCAGCAGTAGTAACAATCGTAATAATAGTAAGAGTAAATGTAGATGTGTTTAGATAACGTAATTGTAACAAAAGAACCATCCCAGGTCGTGTAACTTAAATTTAATTAAACTGCATATTTAAACTAATTTTCGTTCGCTAAGGAACGTGATGATAGTCGTTCGTTTCACTTTTTCCTCGTTTACGAAATATATTGACTTGAATATCGACGCTACTTATGCCACTTCTTGTGCGCACTCGGATTCTCATGGCTCCGCGATACCCTACCAGAGATCTCACATTAATGTTCTAGTCAATTTGTTTTCTCTTAACGCACATTAATAAAGTAGTAGTGCAATCCATGGCATCTTTCACTCATTCATACACAGTCCAAATGCATAGGTATGGTCCACACCTGTGGAGTAACTACTAGTGCGTCTGGCCGCGAAACCATGTGGCCCGGGTTCGATTCTCGGTCGGGGCATGTTACCTGGTAGAGGTTTTTCCGGGGTTTTCCCTCAACCCAATATGAGCAATGATCTCATTTTAATTATTTGGATGCAATTTAAATTAAGTAACATATTAAATGATTTATCCTTCTATCAAACACGAATGTTCCCTGGATCAAATGTCCTATTTTAATTATGTAATTACTTTATATTTATTTCTAACGGGTGCAACGGAGCGCACGGGTACGGCTAGTTACATATAAATCCTTAGATATTATACGATAAGTCACTGACTGAAAAATAAACAGACTTATCTGAAAAACCCCCAAAATGAATTTCAAAATCAATTTTTAATGCCAATTTTTAACTCTCTTTGCAATTTTGATATTGTATATTTATTACATATTTTGAGGTTTTTAGTTCCATATTTATGTACATATTTTTAGGATCAATATTAGCCTGTATATAAATCCGGACTCCACTTATAACAAGAAATATAGCGTGCACACATTCCTCAGTCTATGTCTGGAGTCTCCGTTGTCACTTACCTGTGCGATCTAGGTCTCTCTGAGGGAACTGGACTCTCGAAGAGAGCATTCAAGTGTAATGGAATCTCCGAGACAAACGAAGATCAACTCGGAGAAGAACAGGAGTCAACAATACGTATTATGTTCCAGATGTCGTTAAAGACAACATTGGTCACACGGATATTGCAGTCGAATTTTTAACATGGCTGGAATTATTTATGAATCTGGATCATCCTGATGAAGACTCGGGACGCTGTTTGTCTTGAAGATGGTGTGGTCAGTGTGTATAATTACATGTAACAATGACAAAATATTATGGTGGGTTTACACGTGCATGGGCCACTTAACACGCCAGTCTTTTTGCGTTAGTAAAGGTTTACACGGGTTTCTTTATTTTGCCTCGCCAGTGCCATTTTCAAATGAGGCTGGTACCGGAATGTTGCAGGAGGACATAACATGTCAAGTGAAGTTTAACTTGTTCATAGCGCTTGCCTAATAGTCGTAACTTTGTTGGATGAGGAGATGATTTCTAACTTGGAATAAAGAAAAGACATAAAAGAAGATTGCATATTATGGGTGAAAAAATGGTTGTTCAGAGGGAGAATTTAAATACATCTGCGAGAATTCTGAAAGAAATTTTCAACAGATACCTACTAATGTTACAGATGACAACAGACAATTCTGATTATCTACTACAACATGTAATAATAATAATGATAATAATAATAATAATAATAATAATAATAATAATAATAATAGTCCGTGGCGACACAGCCCATGAAGGGCCCAAACCATCAATCGGCTGCTGACCTCACGTTCACATGCCGATGTAGAGGTGGACGATCATCCAATCAGAATGGATGTATCATGTGGTTAGCACGACAGTCCCCAGCCGTTAGGCCTATAGCTGGCTTTCGCAACCGTATTTCGCTACCTATCGTAACTCCCAAATTGCATCACGATGCTGGGTGGGCACCGGTTCCATAGACTGGCCGAAATTTCATGAGAAAATTTCTTCCTCCGTGAGGACCCGAACCAGCGCTCATTCCGTAACGCGAGTCCTAAGCAGGATGCCTTAGACCACTACAACATCTAGTAGTATCATTATATTCAAAAGTTTGCTACCGACATAAGAGATGCTTTACTTCCAAAATTGAAATCGGAAATTACGTTGGTATATTTAGCACCTGGAAATTATTTTGCTCCATTATAAATTTTCGTTTTTACGCTGTATGTATAGGCCTACATATATGGTGGCGTGGAAGGGCCTTAACACCACCAGAATAAATAAATTTATTATTATTATTATTATTATTATTATTATTATCATTAATATTTGTATTCTGTTCCAAAGTATAAGTTACAATATAAACTTCTAGCCAGAAGTTCAGATATTATCTTCACTGCGCTAAGTAGAACAAGCGGACAGCTTAAAATACTTGGGGTGTACTATAAGCAGTAACATGACTGCTGCCAAGAAGCCAAAAGGCAATGGAAGCTTTTGACAGAAAATTGAGTATCTTCTGCTGACCTCAGGAAAAAGAACTAGAGAAGACACTAGTGAAGTGCCTTGTGTGGAGTGTGGCATTATATGGGACCGAAACATCGACATTAGACGACATGAAGAGAAGTAACTGTAATTGAATATGGAGAAGAATGGAGCGTGTGACGAAAGATTAATCCTGAAACTGATTAGGAAGAGGAAAAGAATTTGGCTTTATCACTGGCTAAGAAGAAAATGCGTACTGAAGGATGCACTGGAAGAAATGGTGAACGGGAGAAGAGTTCGGGGCAGAAGAAGAAATCACGTGATAGACATCATTAACATGTATGGATCATATGCAGAGGTTAAGAGGTAGGCTGAAAATAATGAAGACTGGAGATTGATGGGTTTGCAGTGAAAGACTTACCCTTAGATAGAAAACTATGGATAAATTAATGAGTATATTATTTGCATAGATAAACAGCACGCACACACGTCAAAATCTCATATTCCAGTAGATGGCACTTAGCCCCTTTTGAATTTCCAGTCTTAAATTGTATATAAATTAAGATTGTAATGTTTTTATACAAATTTCTCAAAAATTTCTGAAGACTGTCTTTCTCTTATTTGCACCTCTTGATACAAAATCCTATCAGCAACTGGAAACCATGTTACTTTAAGTTTGTTATATCATCTGAACCACCGTCAGTTTTCATGCTTCTTGTTACTTTCCTTATATCCGGAGTGTACGCCTCTCGTATGAATTTTGGGCAAAAAACGTATTACGGCGAACGCCAGTAGGGGAAGTTATCCCCACCCGTGCCGCTCGGCACCTCGCTCGCATGCTCTCTCTCTCTACTATCTGTCCCGCTTCGATGGATCACTGCCTACCACATTGTAATGCGCATTAGATAATACGCATTAGACAACTGTCCACAACCACAATGCCATACGCATTAGACAATACGCATTAGACAACTGTCCACAACATGTACTGACACAACACAACACAATGTAATGTGGTTTTCATTAAACAACACTCACCTGTTAACTTAGTCTTTTTTTCCCACAGGTTGGACACTCGTAATGACTAGTAAGTAGTCCATGCTCCTCACAGTACCTTACCGTATCCGCCTTCAAATTCTCCCTGGACATTTTCAGGAAGAAGTACACGTCTTCGGTACGGATCATCACTACACGTGGTTACGTCTGTACACGAAGTTGGACACGGACACAATGAAGCCACCCCCGTAGTCAACCCCTACCAAGCGACATTCACAAGCCCACCAGTTTCTACCCACGCTACTCGGTCATTGTCCCCTTCTACAATACGTTATGGCAGTTCCCTTAAACATAAATAGATTCATTTTCCCTTCTACCCCCAACTCGCCTCGGTAGCCGAGAGGTCTAAAGCGTGAACAAAAAGCGTGCGTTTAGGTTTAGTTACGAACTTTCTCGGATCGAATCTCCCCTCCTGCGAAGTCGTAAGAAAAAAAAGAGAGAGAGAGACATGAAGCAAGGAACAGAGAAGGAGAGGCTGGAGAGAGAGAGAGAGACTGACAGGATGAAGTTCCTCTTTTGCTTCGTAGATGTCGTTACTCTTTTTGTTCCACTTTCCTACACTAAATGTCACCCCACCCTAAACCCCTATTTCCCGCTAGGGTGTGTGGTGAGCTTGTAGGGGAAAAGTGGAAAGGGGACGTGGGCGGAGCTTTGCGTTCGTCATATTACGTTTTTCCCGAATTTTGTTTTTGCTTTCACCTCGGCAATTCCGAATCCATCAATTTTCAATGCCCTTGCCATGTTTTCATAAGCCTCTATTCTGGCATCTCTATCTTTTTTTTTTTTTTTTTTATAAAGATTAGAGTTCAGATTCCACAAACATAGGTGTTTTTCATATACGTAAAGAAACTCTGTGACTATCTCAAAATTACGCTTACTCATTCATATAAATCAGATTTATAAAACTTGATGCAAAGACATCAGCGGACTTTGTACTGTACAATACTGGCGTTCCGATGACAAACTTCATGTTTACACGTGCAACAGAAATGTCCCCTTGCGCATGCGTCGCCACTGGCGCATTGAAAAGTTAGAATGCCACTAACTTTTCGAAACCTTGCATGCAATGTTTAAACTTGCACGCCAGTAAAGGTTTACACGTGAAAGTTGATTTTACTTGCGCGCCAATAGCTATTGGCGCCAATGAATTCATGCACGTGTAAACCCACCATTATATTCATATAGAGCAGTGGTGGGCAGATCTTGAGATACTACCCGCCACAAAGAGGATAGTTTGTGTGGTAGGGGAATCTACTTCACCCCTTTCATATGCAGTGGCGAACTGTAAGGGAAACATAATATAAGGTATGAGCACACATTATCTCTTCCGTGTGTTAAGAATGCTCTCATCAATGTTGTACAATTAAATTAATTATTTCATTTTATATGGTTTTTCCGGTAAGCAAGTTGTGATACTATATTAAATTAACATGGGCCGTCTGTGCTTATCTAATTTTATATAAATTGATTATAACATGAACGTTTTCGGCACTAATGTGCCATTTTCAAATGTATGAAAGTTTGCCTAATTACATTTTCAAATAGATGCACATGAACTGTGTAAGTGAGACATATAATGTGTACCCTTGATGATTTGAACATAACATGACATGTAAAATACTTTTATATAGATAATTAAAACACTCAATTATTACTAACAATTAAAACCTATCAACTGATTTGTTCTTCTGCTATGTTGTCCATCTTTTGTAGAACAATGTGGTTAGCTTGACGTTAATATTTTGTCAAATGCAGTTATCCAGTCATTAAAATTGTTAAATTACACTGTGATATAAAATGTTAAAATGTTAAAATACTTAATGTTGACCTGTCTTATTCATTGTTATTGCACCAAGGTTCCTTGTTTGATCACTTTCACATGATGAAGCACTTTACCTAGATGGAACATGGTAAACAATATAAGTTACAGTGATACCTGGTTATTGTTTTTCTTCGGTTTGCCGTTGTTGAAACATTACAAATTCATAGTTGTCACCATCCGATTATCAGCCTAGCCTTGTTTACTGCGAACATAAAAGTATTAACGTCAAGCTAACCACATTGTTCTACAAAAGATGGAAACATAGCAGAAGAACAAATCAGTTGATAGGTTTTAATTGTTAGTAATAATTGAGTGTTTTAATTATCTATATAAAAGTGTTTTACGTGTCATGTTATGTTCAAATCATCAAGGGTACACATTATATGTCTCACTTACACAGTTCATGTGCATCTATTTGAAAATGTAATTAGGCAAACTTTCATACATTTGAAAATGGCACATTAGTGCCGAAAACGTTCATGTTATAATCAATTTATATAAAATTAGATAAGCACAGACGACCCATGTTAATTTAATATAGTAATTAAATTAATTGTACACATTTTACTACAAGAAGTTGATATAAAAATAAAGATAATTACCTTAAGATCCATGCTGACTTAGCAATGTCCGAACTTTCATCTGAAGCTGGTGAATACACTATGAATTGGGAAAAATTATATTTCAATTGCTCATCCACCAGAGATGAATTATCTTCTATTTTCTCCCTATAGTTAGTACGACGAGACAAACTAATGCTTTCATATTGTTCCTTTTGTTCAGAGGCATAACACTCGCCACACGTATTAAACACGTATTAACAAATTCCCCGTCACCAAAAGGTTTCAATGATTTTGCGACTTCCTATGCAACTATGTAACTGGCAAGAATTTTCTTTTGTGTTTGAGTCAAGGCATTCGCTTCCTCTCTGTTCTGGTTACTTAATATTTCGTTTTTTAATTTTTCAAGCCACTCCGTATTTTCCGGTCCTAAAAATTGAAATGAAGAGAAATACTGGAGGAAAGAAAACAGAAAAGATGGAGTGAAATTTTGTTAAAAAATTTGTGAAAACAGAAAAATGATCTAGCTAATATTATTATTTTAGCTTATTGTGTTGGTATTAAACTTAAAACTACGATTATTTACCTGTAATTAAGCTATGATTCTTACGACAGGCATATAATGTCTGTGTATATTGCTTCTGTGGTTCCTATAACGATTTGGTTGCATAGTAAGCATATCACGTTTTCTCCATGAGGACAACAGAAGAATTTTTCTTCCCATACTACTTGGAATGGGCGTTTATGAGTATTCAACAACGCAAAAAAACAATCCGTCACATCGACTAAGGATCCCTCACAGAGGGGGTGGAAGTTGGTGGAGGAACGTGATGTCAGAACCCTCCCCGTTACCGGATGTAATCATGATTACCAGTTTGCCCGCGTCTGTTATAGGAGATGGAAAGAACTTATTACATTAACTCACAGAGATAATAGATGAAGTCAATGCCAACAATTTTTATTTCAAATAAGTTTTTTGATACGTAAAATAGTTTTTGTAACATGTTATAAAGGGTATCAGTGCTCTTTGAGGTCATTGCTACTCAGTGGGATACGTTTAACTTAAATCATTCACTCCACAAGACTTGCGAGAAGATAATGTAAACAAAAACGTCTCATCATATACGTGTCGATAAAAATTGCTGTAGATCAAACCTAAAGTAATTATCCAATTAATTAATTACGCAAATTGTTTTGTTCCTGACATTCTTTATTACGCTACAATATTTGTCACTCAAAATTTACTACCATGGAACTTAACATTCATTGTACCTGTTGATTTCTTTGCATTTTACGTGAATACAAAATAGTAAAGAAGGTACATTTTTTACATTATTACGAGTACATATTCTGTAACTAAATCTCCATTTAAGTTATCTTTTATGTAACTGAAAATAAATTAATTGAGAAAAGTAATTAAGATTACATTAACGTTAACTAATGTGTAAAGTGTTACATATGAGCGTAACTTGATCCAAACATATCTGATGAGACGTTTTTATTTACATTCTCCTCTCGCATGTCTTACACTCCCCCCACTTCGAAGCAATGACCTCGAGGAGCACTGCTATCTTTGCAGCGTTGCATGACGTTACATTTAGTATTCTCGAAACTATTGGATGAATGAAAAACTTATTTGACAGAACTTGTTTGCATTGACTTGATCTATTACCTCTGTGAATTAATATAATAGGTTTCCTTCTATCCTGTATAGATTGTTCACTTTCCCAAGGATTGAAACTGAATGTCTTTATTGACCCGTCTGTACAAAAAGTAAATGCACTACATATAGCTTCTTTTTAGTTCGTGAGTTATAATATATAAGCGCATTTATTAATCTCGTGTAGAGGAAATAATAGTAACAGCTTGATTTTAAACGTCCAAATTTATTTTATGTCTAATTGCTTGTGATACTGTAGGACAAGAGAAATAATTTTATTATCTTACATTTTTCAGAAAATTTAATATGAAAACATTTTTTATACTAATCATTAATGCATTCTTGTAATCGTTATAATCATTTATGTTTGTAATTCTGAAACTCTTCATTACGATCTGTCTCACACATCAGTCTATTTGTTAATTATAGAGAGGGTCCATTATTATTTCACATAGTAATTCATCAGAGTTCCTTTTCACAAAAGAATGGCTGTTTTTCATTGCATGGTATATCTGCTAGAAGATTGTCTCTCCTAATCACAAGTCCACAGTTCTGGTTGACTCCGTGAGGATCTCCAGGGTACCATTTAACATATCCAGCCCCAACCAGTGTTTGATCTGTAATAAATAATCAATAGCAGTACTATTGTAATTTTTTCATACTACGGTGGAAACGTGCGAGATATTATAAATTTCATGCAAATATATACACATTTTCAGTATTCCGAATACCAAAAAGCGGTTTATACCATTCCATTCCTCTGCTTTTCTTTTGCCCAATTCCGTAGATAGTTTCTCCTAAGTTATTGGACAAATTTAGTTCATATTTTGCCCAGAATTATGTACATGACACGCAATCATGCATACTGAAAGCGGCACAAAATGGCGACAATTAAATATATATTATAATCTCGTAATAAATTACAGAAATACTACAAAACATCATTTCAATTTTCATGCCATTATCAGATTATTCTATTAAGGCGATATGATACTAGGTTTCAATAAATGCTACAATTTTCTTTGTGTTTCTTTAAATTTTACAAAAGCTAGATAGCTATTTTTAAAAGACATGTGCTCAATTTTTCTCAAATATTCATGTTGAAAATGAGCGGAGAGGATTTTTTTTAAGAAATAATATTTTATATTTCATCAAACATTTACGAGCATTGTGGCCTCCTATGAAGATAATGAATTTCCTAAAAGTTTTCATGAAAAATAACAGCTTTCTTAAAATAATAATCTTATTTGTAAATAAATTCAAAATTTAATGCAAGACTTGTGAATATATGCGTAAGATTTCATTATTCTACGTGCAGTCACCCAACAATTAATAGTAGCTTAAAATCTAAAGAGGCTGATTTCAAATAAAATTACTTTAAAGTGTTTAATATTTCCTGAATATCTTTAATAACGTATCTTTATGAGGAGGGGTTATCACCATCACATCATCTAGTTCAACCGCCAACTTCGAGGACAAGATTTCTTTAGTAGCCTAAGACATAGACCTACATGTGCTGCATTTGGATTATTCTTTAAGCCCTGCTATCAGGGAAAATTCGAATTATTGTTATTAACCAAATATGGTAGTACTTAGGGTTGAGATGCAAATTAGATTTACTTCAAATGTTATTTTAAGTAATTGTGCTTCATTTAATTTAGGATGCTCATTATTATTATTATTATTATTATTATTATTATTATTATTATTATTACTAATCATTATCAGTATTTATTATTAGTATTATTGTTAATCGTATTTCTATTAATTGTGTCTATTATTAATAGTCATCATTGAGTGTAATTAGTTACCACTGCCATCGGATATTTACCCATTTGCAGTGTGAATAAATAAACACACATACACCTGATCCAAATTTCGCTGAGTGTCTAATCCATAAGCAGCAAAATAACTTCTGATTTTCTGTAACCGATAAACACTACTTCCATGACATTATAAACGAAAATGAATATAAAAATGATGCAGAAAAAAATCTTTGTCTGATCAAAACAATATCAGGACGAAAATATACAATCAAATCTTAGAGTTTTCTGAACCATTAAGTTTACAATCAGGTCGGATGGTATATTCACAGATAGAAGACGTAAATCCAGTCTCAGGGATATCAGGCAGTACTGTAATGCAAACATTGAACTACTCCAAACCACTGTTTAGCCATGGGCCACATAAGATCAATGGGCAGTTAATACAAGAGGTACAGGTGGAGTACGGGAGCTTAAATATTTGGTAAAGTAGAGTCACCAAGTACTGGTCAGAAAATGTAAAAATTGAATTCGAGGAGAATTTATGTTATTTGGTTATTTAACGCCGCTGTATCAACTGCGGGATTATTTAGCGTCGATAGAATTGGTAATAGCGTGTTGATATTTAGCCAGATGAGGCCGAGGACTCGTCGTAGGCTACCTCGAAATAAACCCAACCAAGTAATCAGCCCAAGCGAGAATTGTATCCGCGCTCGAGAGAACCGGCAGGCCAGAATGCGACCGGCGCGGCGGTCGGGACTAGGAACTAGTTCCTTATTAGCTCGCAGCGGGAAGCCCTACTGACATATATATACTGGATAGATATGGTCCCACGACACTTCATTCCCTGAAGAAAATGGCAGATCTAGCTATCGAAAGCTTGGAAAAAATCTGTAGTGCTCGGGAAAAGTGGCAAAAGTCAAAAATGTTAATTTTACTGGAGAAGGAAAAAAAACTGTCCTCACACTGGTTTATGTGGATTTGATTTTCTTCTGTATGAATTATTGTAATGGGAGAAATACTTATGTCACTTTTCCCAAGCGAGCAGATGTTCCGTAAGTTGTCAATAAATTAATGAAAAATTTTTGTGGAAACTGACTTATGCCACTTTTCCAAGCACTGCAGAAATATCCAACTCATCTGGATGAGAACCCGAGAGCAGTTATTCTATTTTATAACACCTTACAAACTTGTAAGTCCTGTGTACCAATCACAGGGACATTCATCAATAAACAGAACGATACTTTACGTTCACTATTCAAAACATGTAAGTTTAAAAACTAAAAAACAAGATGGTATTCCATATTTGTAATAATTAGGCTTCGTATTCCAGCTACCTAAAGACTGAAGTTAAAGACACATTGAGTATATAGTACGCCGAACACAGGTAATGCAATGGATAAGTTTCTAAACAAACAGGTCGTCGCTGCGTGTTCGTGGAGTACAGTCAACTGCCGTCATTCAGACACTATACAAGTAAACACATGCTTGAGCCGTGATGTTCATTTTCGTTGTGATCTTTGCAGTGAATAATAACGTGCATTCGTAAGTTACGGAACTTGAACATATGCGGATGTCACTTGAAATGATTTTATATTGCAAGAAATTCTTTCAATAGCACATGACGTTACTGGTGCATGATGTAGTGTAAAATATTACTACTGTCTGATATTTTTTCGTGTTTCATTAGGATATTGCATGTCGCTCATGACTGAAACCCACTAATTTTCTATGTACGTATTTCTCTAGAAATTCCCTAAAATGTAATTTTAGTGAATTTATTAATGGGGATGTTCGCACTGAACATCATGGTAGGCTACACAGATCCATGCTAAACGTTGAGTTAATATTTTCATAATCTTCAGATTTTGATGGTACTGTTTTTTTAGATTACATTCAACACACTTTCTGTACCTTTTAGTATTGCAGCGTCTTTCAGTACACTGTTTTTTCATATTTACTTTTATTTCATACAATTTATATGTAATGTTGTCTATATTGACATTGAAAATATTAGTTCAAAAATTTCAATAATACCTGCAATATTGCACTTTTGTGCGTCTTACCTAAGGACTTTTTACCTCTGCAATGAACCTTCAATCAGCCACAAAGATGTAGTTGTTTAAAAATACGACTAGTAAGAGCAGTGATCGATAAGACTACTAACTATGACTGCGTCCCGATTTTGACTTTCTAGAGAAAGAGGACAGAGGATGCGTAACTATTTTGTATACGAACGTACCTGTTCCAGTGCTGTGACGTTATATATACTTCGAATCAGACAACTTCATTCCAGTTTATAGGTAGCTGAAATACGGAGCGTAGTAATAATTCTTCTACAACATATGAGACCAGATTCAGATGGGCAGTAGATGTAACAAATATGGATGAATCTATTGAAGTATTATTTTTTGAGAAAAAAGAACTGACAGTTTTTGGACGACCGATATTGAAATGTATTGAAATATTCGAAAAAAATATAAGGCCACTATCTTCGAAACTGGCAAAAGACAGAGATCGATGGCAACAATAATTCGAGGAGGTCATAGTCCACATCGGACTGTAGTGCGATAGATGGATGGACGGACGGATGGGTGATGGCTGGATGGATGGATAGATGGATGAATGAATGAATGATGAGATTATTATCAATCTGTTCTTATTGAATGAATAAGTAAAAAAGGACAAAACTTTACTTACTGAAGATTGTGAGATATTCCCCTTCTTTGTATAGATCATGGAAACCAGCGTGAGCCCAGTCATTTGGTGCGCCATTAAGAATCTTAGGATTCATATCCCAAAATGGTGTTAAAGCTTTGGCCTCAGCTTCAGAGTTGATGATAACGAGATGTGCTCCTTCTTGCTCACAAGCCCTGAGGGCTTCGTGCCAGGTCTTCACATCCGTGTGCAGCTTGTAGTATCCCAGTCCAGGAACCAAGTCGTAACCTGCTGCAGGTGGTTTAGATATAGACGACGGTGCTGAAAAATATCGTTTTACTATATACAGAGTGAATCGTAAATAATGTCATTAATTTCAAAGGCTTATTCTTTAAGATATTGCAAACAAAACAGTTTAATATAGTTGTGCTCGTTTTTGCTTCTTTTCCGAGATACAAATTGCTTTGTATTAACATTTCTTAGAGATTTTTGGGGAATGCAATTGATTTAATTCCCAATATACTCCGTAAATTTAAGAGAGTAGTCTATTATGATAATAAATTATTGAAAGAATTTTATTTTTGTCCTTCAGTTGTGCTGAAATTTCATGCGAATAATATTGTAACATTTTAAAATTCCTTTTCAGGAAGAAAAGTTACATTTGCTTGGATCCGTATGTTGCAAGGAGAAACCTCAGAGTTTCAGATCACTGCAATCTTTCATAGTTCGATTTTAAAAATGAGTAGTACGTTGACTTCTCTAATCGATCCGTTATGTATATCCATGCTTTTTGAATAAAGAGGAGTAGTACTTTGTCTTTTCTAACCAAGTCGTTATGTCTATCCATTCTTTTTGAATAAAGAGAGTAGTAAGTTGGCTTCTCTAATCGAGCCGTTATGTCTATCCGTGGTTTTTGAATAAAGAGAGTAGTACGTTGGCTTTTCTAACCAAGTCGTTATTTCTATCCATGCTTTTTGAATAAAGACAGTAGTACGTTGGCTTCTCTAATCGAGCCGTTATGTCTATCCATGGTTTTTGAATAAAGAGAGAAGTACGTCGGCTTCTCTAATCGAGCCGTTATGTCTATCCATGCTTTTTAAATAAAGAGAGTAGTACGTTGGCTTCTGTAATCGAGCCGTTATGTCTATCCATGGCTTTGAATAAAGAGAGTAGTATCTTGGCTTTTCTAACCAAGTCGTTATGTCTATCCATGCTTTTTAAATAAAGAGAGCAGTACGTTGGCTTCTCTAATCGAGCCGTTATGTCTATCCGTGGTTTTTGAATAAAGAGAGTAGTACGTTGGCTTTTCTAACCAAGTCGTTATTTCTATCCATGCTTTTTGAATAAAGACAGTAGTACGTTGGCTTCTCTAATCGAGCCGTTATGTCTATCCATGCTTTTTAAATAAAGAGAGAAGTACGTCGGCTTCTCTAATCGAGCCGTTATGTCTATCCATGCTTTTTAAATAAAGAGAGTAGTACGTTGGCTTCTGTAATCGAGCCGTTATGTCTATCCATGGCTTTGAATAAAGAGAGTAGTATCTTGGCTTTTCTAACCAAGTCGTTATGTCTATCCATGCTTTTTAAATAAAGAGAGCAGTACGTTGGCTTCTCTAATCGAGCCGTTATGTCTATCCGTGGTTTTTGAATAAAGAGAGTAGCACGTTGGCTTTTCTAACAAGTCATTATGTCTATCCATGCATTTTAAATAAAGAGAGCAGTACGTTGGCTTCTCTAATCGAGCCGTTACGTATATCCATGGTTTTTCAATAAAGAGATTAGTACGTTTGCTTTTCTCACCAAGTCGTTATGTCTATCCATGCTCTTTGAATGAAGAGAGCAGTACGTTGGCTTTTCTAATCGAGTCGTTATGTCTATCCATGTTTCGTTATGTCTATCCATTCTTCTTGAATAAAGAGAGTAGTACGTTGGCTTCTCTAATCGAGCCGTTATGTCTATCCATGGTTTTTTAATAAAGAGAGTAGTACGTTTGCTTTTCTCACCAAGTCATTATGTCTATCCATGCTCTTTGAATGAAGATAGCAGTACGTTGGCTTTTCTAATCGAGTCGTTATGTCTATCCATTTTTTTTAATAAAGAGAGTAGTACGTTGGCTTCTCTAATCGAGCCGTTATGTCTATCCATGCTTTTTGAATAACGAGGAGCAGTACGTTGGCTTTTCTAACCAAGTCGTTATGTTTATCCATTCTTCTTGAATAAAGAGAGTAGTAAGTTGGCTTCTCTAATCGAGCCGTTATGTCTATCCATGGTTTTTGAATAAAGAGAGTAGTACGTTTGCTCATCTCACCAGGTCGTTATGTCTATCCGTGCTTTTTGAATAAAGAGAGCAGTACGTTGGCTTCTCTAATCGAGCCGTTATGTCTATCCATGGATTTTGAATGAAAACATTATTACGTTGGCTTCTCTAGTCGATCCGTTATGTCTATCCATGCTCTTTGAATGAAGAGAGGAGTACGTTGGCTTGTCTAATCGAGTCGTTATATCTATCCATGTTTTTTTTAATAAAGAGAGTAGTACGTTGGCTTCTATAACCGAGCCGTTATGTCTATCCTTGCTTTTTGAATAAATAGAGTAGTAAGTTGACTTTTCTAATCGAGTCGTTATGTCTATCCATGTTTTTTAATAAAGAGAGTAGTACGTTGGCTTCTCTAACAGAGCGGTTATGTATATCCATGCTTTTTGAATAAATAGAGTAGTAAGTTGACTTTTCTAATCGAGCCGTTATGTCTATCCATGCTTTTTGAATAGAGAGAGTAATACATTGGCTTCTCTAATCGAGCCGTTATGTCTAGCCATGCTTTTTGATATATGTATGCTCTATACAATAATATTATTCTACTTTTTCCACATTTGTTTATCAAAGATTCCCATCTAAGTTAATTTGCCATATCATTTCCACGTATTTAACAAATTTAGCTGCTCTATATTGGTTTCTTTCTAAGAGATTTATTTGATATATTCTGTAGGAATCCGAATATGTTGTTCCGTATTCTATTAAAGGTCGCACTAACATTACGTATGTAATTTCCGTCGAATTGGGGATATGCTTTTTCAAAATACTCTTAATAAAGTGAAGTGCCCTCCATACGTTTCCCGTAACATTATCAATCTGATCTTCTCAAGAAAATTTGGAGTTTAAATATATTCCTAAGTATTTAAAACATAGTTCTTGCTGAATTACAATACTATTCAATTCCTATTTTAGAAGAATTTCCGCAGGAGTTTGGAGTTTTACAACTTCTTACCAAATTAAATTAGTAATCTACAATTACCTGTTATGGCATTATTAGCAGAAGAGGAAATGATACTGAAGGATATGCTCCTGGAGCTAAACGACAGCTGTGAGCAGTATGGGATGAAGGTAAATTGAAATAAGACGAAGACCATGATCATAGGAAGAAAAATACAGAAGATGAACTTGCAAATTCTAAATGAGGCAATAGAGCAAGTGGACAGCTTCAAATACTTGGGATGTACTATAAGCATAACATGAGCTGCTGCCAGGAAGCCAAAAGGAGGACAGCAATGGCCAAGGACGCTTTTAATAGAAAAAGGAGCATTTTCTGCGGACCTCTGGGAAAAGAACTAAGGAAGCGATAGTGAAGTGCTTTGTATGGAGTGTGGCATTGTATTATGAAGCAGAAAAATGGACATTACTACGAAGTGAAGAGAAGCGAATAGAAGCATTTGAAATGTGGATATGGAGAAGAGTGGGACATGTGAAGTGGACAGACAGAATAAGAAATGAAGCTGTGTTGGAAAGAGTGGGTGAAGAAAGAATGATGCTGAAACTGATCAGGAAGAGGAAAAGAAATTGGTTGGGTCACTGGAAAAGAAGGAACTGCCTGCTGAACGATGCACTGGAAGGAATGGTGAACGGTAGAAGAGTTCGGAGTAGAAGAAGATATCAGATCATAGAAGACATTAAGATATAGGGATCATGTGAGGAAACGAAGAGGAGGGCAGAAAGTGGGAAGGATTAGAGAAGGCTGGGTTTTCAGTGAAAGGCCTGCCCTTGGGCAGAACACTAAATGAACGAATGAATTACCTGCTATTGTAGCTGCTATTGTAATGAGATCTGAGTTGTCGCACTTCGATGTAACGTGGTCCACATCCACTTCCCAGGGTCCAACCTCTTTGCCTTCTGCATTATGTTCTAATTTAACCTATATACAAATTAGCTCTATTTTAGTAAGTTAATTTATTAGCATTCGAAAAATTGGTGTAACCTATTACAGGTATGTGAAAAAATTAACATTTGCCGAATATTGCCACATTTAATTCCTATGACGTAGTTATTAAATTAAGAACTACACATACTTGAATTTTTTTAAGTTCTTGCAGCAATTCAATTAAATGTATTACCACAGTCTAGTATATATAGAGTCGCGAAGCTTGCGTTGTGAGTGTGCTAGAAACACTAGACTGTGCCAGTACTATTTCGCATTGTCTGTAATGAGGCGATATTAGCGATCCTAGTGGTTAGCAACTATCTATGGATGAATATTTGCTACGTATTGAGCTTCGTGACTGTATATACTAGACTGTGGTCTTACTAAGATGTTACATAACAAGTTAGTTGTGAAGTTTTAATTGTCTTTAAATATTTCTTGTTGTAGACTAATAAATGAGGGTTTTCAGTAGGGCACGATGGATTTGTCTTCAGCGTTAATGTAAACGATTTAGGTTCCTGAAAACAATGGTGAAGGTCTCTAGTTTCGGAATTGTTTATTTGTGAAAATACAGCAATTTTAACAATCTGGATTGCATGTCGTTCTTGCGCGCAGCTTGCTCATAACCTGCACTAGAGGTGACGAAACTATTTTCTTCCATCCCTGTTAGAAATCTGGAAGGGGAATATGTTCACATTTGCATGTAAGACGAAATGGGTAATATTCAGTGTAAACCCATCTGTATATGATCTGATTCAGGTTCTGGCTGATACGTATATCTATTATCAGGCAGTACATCTCACATGACGATATGTGTCAGAGAAAGAAAGCATCACTTATGAGCCAATTAAGCCAGGAGATAATGAGATAGGGTGGCTAGTTCCTTTCCCCCTCCTTTGCGTATATCGCCCACTAGCTAGATATTACACTAGTCACACTTCAAATGCATACAAAGAATTTGCACCCGTAGAACAACACTGCCACAACTAAAAAAAAGTCACTTTTGAGATAATCGCATTTCAAAGTTTTGATTCGTAATATTAATAATCCTTTTCAACACCGATTTATCTCGCGTAGCCTCTGATTGAAGCAAGTTAGAGATATGACGATTTTAGTTTGTGGTAGAGGACTATTCTACGAACCAGAAAATGGGCGTAGGGGAGAGTTGGGTAGTATCGGTCATCGGGTAATATCGGACAGTGGGTTTTTTCATCTAACACAAGATGATAGTACCTGAATGACATGGTTATGTGATGTCGCATACAGAAACGTAACCATGTCATTCAGGCACTATCATCTGGTGGTAGATGAAAGAAACGCACTGTCCGATATTACCCGATGTCCGATACTACCCAACTCCCCCCTAACTCAAAACAGCCAATTTTTAAGTTGTGGCAGTGTTGTTCTAGGGCTGCGAATTGTTCTTCCTCTGACACATATTGTCAAGTGAGATGTACTTCCTGTAAATGCAGGGTGTTTCAAAAATACGGGGCATAATTTCAGGTATATATTTCCCACATGTAGACAATCAAAATAGTTCATTACAACATGTGTCCGGAAACGTTTCATTTCCGAGTTATTGCCTTCACAACGGTGAATTTCACCGGAACGTTTTTCTTTCCGCAGGTCGTTGTCATTACAGAAGATGTTCAAAATGTCCACCTCCTGCTTGAATACAGACCTCACATCGATGTCTCATTGACCTGCGAACACGATCCCAAACTCCAGGAGTATTGCGTATGTCCTCAGAACATGCTTCAATTCGATTCCGAAGGGATTCCAAATCAGGCACCGGAGACGAATAAACCAATGATTTTAAATCGCCCCACAAGTAGAAATCGAGAGGGTTCAGATTAGGTGAGCGTGGAGGCCAAGCAATTGGGCCACCTCTACCTACCCATCGATCAGGAAACCTTCGATCCAAGTACCGGCGGGCCGTACGACTGGAGTGTGCAGGAGCGCCATCATGCAAGAAGTGAATGTGTTGACGATTGATCAGTGGAGTGTCTTCTAAAACATGAGGTATGGTGTTTTCCAGGAAGTTTGTGTACGCCTGCCCCGTAAGTCTGTTTGATTTGAATACATGTCGCACAGTCTAACGCCTACACAACACTGAATGTAACCTTCGCCTCGGAATGAACTGTCAGAGTGCCCTCTTAATGTCTCCTTTGACGGCAACGACCTGCGGAAAGAAAAACGTTCCGGTGAATTTCAATGTTGTGAAGGCCATAACTCGGAAATAAAGCATTTCCGGACACATGTTGTAATGAACTATTTTGATTGTCTACATGTGGAAAATACCTGAAATTATGCCCCGTATTTTTAATCACCCTGTATATGTACATATCGGCTAGAACCTCAATCAGAGGATGGAAGAAGATGAATGGTATGAAATCTAAATTATTTTTCTACAGTGGAGAGAAAGAAAATGGACCGAAATTGACCGTGGCAATGAAAATTCCAACCGGATTTTGCCTAAGCAAGTGTGGAAAATCACGGAAAAACCAAAGTCAGGTTGGTCAGTCCAGAATCGAACCACGGACCTCCAGAATGCGGGGCTTATACGGAACGCATGAGCCACCTCACTCGGTACTTCTTTCTTAGCAATCGTATTAATATTAGTGTATAGTTAGTTTCAAGTTACCTCTGCGATCCAATGACCTGTGGAGTTGCGACGACTTGTTATTGAGAACTTGAAGGCACTGGAGCGCGGGGATGTGCAGTGATTCGCCGCGGGGCCTCCAGCACTCCAGAGCAGCATGCAGATCAGCAGCTCGCACCTGAACATCCTGCTTGACAGCAGACCGCCAACAGGTCTGGCGAGCAGCTCTGCAACCGCCCGGTTTATATAGAAAGGCGCCACGATCATCAGCATTGTAAATCTGTTTCTCAAAATAGACAATAACGAAAAGAAACTTGCTTGTGCCAGATGTAAACTATCGCATGTAGACTGAGGATTGCACCAATGCAAGTTGAATCAAAATATGGTTGTAGCCAGGAATTTAATAGAAATTGAAGACAGATCAAAATCATTGGTTTGTTTCCCAGTCTCTTCTAAAACTTGTGTTTTACGTAATTGAAAGGAAATAATTTAAATTAGGCACAACTGAGAACCAGGAGTAAATAAGAATTGAATGTAAGATCATTTTCGAATGGTTAGGAATAGTTTGACAAAGGAGAAGACACCAACATGCTCTGTCTTGTTATAACTAGGGCCGTGACATCGGTATATTTGTATTAGTCTCAAGTGAACGTAAGACGCCGGAGAGAATGTAGTCGGCGTTTGAAGTACAGGCAGCGGAAGCGAATTTGACACACGCCTAAACGAGCACGTTCCGTGTTTTGTATACAATTATTGCGTATTATAAAATCAAGACAATACAATCATTGTATAATAAGGATTAATAATAGAAAGGTCTAAAATGCTGGTGAGGTTGAGAATAATAATTGTTGGAAATCATACTTAAATTGTCACAAAGTGGTAAAGTATAAGTCTGAAAAGATGTTTTTCTTTATGTTTAGAGTTTTCCATTATAGTTTTAGAATGCTGAAAACGTATATGGCATACAATTTTTCTTTCCCTACATTTAACTGTTACATTAATTTATTTATCACATCTATTCCGTATCTTACTTTTCTTGCATGTTGTTCGCTTAGTTTCGGTTGCTGCTGCAAAAACAATAACATTCATTTTCAAAGTTTCAAATGAAAATTACCGCCAGGTGTCGGACAGTATAACCTTGTATGCGTACAACATCGGCTGAAACCAAGGGCGCATATGTAAAATATTTCACATCATCATCTATATGCTCTAATTTGGCTGTGGTTAAAGATGTTGAAATCAGTACAGCATAAACATAGTATATTAGTCTGTTATCGAAGAGATTAGGCCTACTAATTACAAGGTTATTTCAGAGTGAAGTACGAAAGAAAAGCAACTGGTCCACGTGGATGTACAGTATCTGTGCATAAATGCTCTAAACCGCAATGCCTTCGGCACTGACAGCTAATGGATGAATGGATGGATGCATGCATGCAGGGACGGAAAGAAAAGGAAAAAAAGAATAACTAAATTTTAAGCGCACTCACTGTCATGGTGGTTTGTGATAGTGGATAATAATTTATGTTATCTCTAAGGCGCTAGGAGTCCATCGCTGTTAAGTAACAATAAAAAGAGCGGGTTCGAGTTCAAATCCTGGTTGAGGTTTTACCGAGGTTTTCCCTCAATCAATATAAGCAGAATTTCTGTTAACTTTTGACGTTACACCTTGGATTCATTCCACTATCATAATTACACTTCTCCTTTTTCAACATCGTCTCCGTTTCTTTCCTAGAATTCGAACTCGCTCCAATGTACAGTCGGCTGCGGGCCACCACCGAAATTGAACCCCGTGGATATGTGGTCATTCGTTGTTGATGGTAGCGCTATGCATCGTGGGATCTCCACTGAGCTATGTGAAAAGGTAAAAGGATGATATAGACTGTAGGGGAGTTCGGAGCGGCTCGCAGGGAGATCTGTAGCGCTGTAGGCCTTAGAGAATGCACACCATTCCATCTCGGATAGAGGAATGGGCCCATCCGAGCGGCCTTCTTGCGAGGACAGTCCCAGTCCGTGCCCTTCCTCTGAAGGGGGACTAATGGATAGATAGAAGCCGGTACGGCATTTGACTTACTCCACAGAAGGAACCTAAAACAATTTTGAAACGAGTCAATTTATCTGGGAATGCAATCACTAGGGACAGTATTTTGTCTCAGGACGTACGGAGATAAGGTTAGCTGTTCATATACTATATCGACGTGACGTCATATTTGACGCGTGCCGCAGCATCTTGTTTGTGCTGAAGTTGACGTCCTTTTCATGGTTAAAAACTAGACTTTATTGACAGTTTGCTATGAATTATAGTGATAAAGACTGATACTACAATTATGTTTCCTACAATTTAAATTACTTGTTTATTTATTTAAATAATTTATTTTTACTGGTAGAGTTAAAGTGTCTTTTCGCTAATTCTCTTTCGATTGCATATCCGAGAATAATCGATGCTTGCGGTTTTATAGAGGTACAAAGCTGACTTGTCATTGGCTGAGGTTTTATAACGGTACAAAGCTGACTTGTCATTGGCTGAACACCTCTACTTTAATGAGTAGGTGTACTCTAATGGCAGTGTTTTAAATTAAAAAAAATGTTATTTTGAAACATATACGAAAATAACTTAGCTTGTTCTTTCGTGGACCATTAATTTGTGAAAGTTACTTAGACTTTTACGGCGTATTTAAGAAACATTGCTATAAAGTACCAGAAGAAAGAGGATATAAAACATGCATTCATATCAAATTGGCGTAGACCCTATATGTATTTCGATATATTTTGATATGTGTCTATGTTCATTTGGTAGTTGAGGCGATTATATTGGAGCAATCACTCTGAAATTCACGTAAGATTCTCTCCATATCGTTAAATAAATAATTCACTAGTTATTCGAAAAATCATTTGTTACACTTTGGTGTACTGAGACGGCAAGAACGTTATGAGAGAGCTGGAAATTTGCTTGGCAGAATGTAGTTTCGAAAGATTGAAGGAATGTCAGTCGCTTGAATCTGACTTGTTCTGTAGTCCACACTCCTCATAATTGTCATGCATGGCACATATCTAACACAAATAAAAAGTAA
The DNA here is from genome assembly GCF_040183065.1 of Periplaneta americana. NCBI lineage: Eukaryota > Metazoa > Arthropoda > Insecta > Blattodea > Blattidae > Periplaneta > Periplaneta americana. The sequence continues at coordinate 65,758,091 of NC_091127.1, read as the reverse complement.
TAGCCTATGAAAACAATAAGAATATTTCATTTATTATCTCGTTTAAATACATTTATAGTGGTATTAAAATACAGTATTGAAATCATAAACAATATTTATTTACCTGAATACAAGACAGAGATACATATATGCAATTATATTATTGTTCTTTCTGGTTATGTATGCGATTTAATCATACGCATATAATATTATAATACATACATATTACACTTGTAACATTTTCATTCTCTGTTTTATCTTGAGCTCGATTTCGTGAGTATAGATCACGGTAATTCTATTTCGCAAAAAAATCCAGTTTTGTAAGTACAAGACTCATCAGCTAACAGATTCTCTTTCCGAGAAGCCATTCCGCAATTTTGATTTGTTCCACCATCAGGATCATTGCCATACCACGTAGCATAACCACTTTCAACGATTGTTTTATCTGTAAAAAGATAAATGGTGATGATAAACATTACAACTTTACATACAAAATATAGCAGCATATTAGACATTGAAATACAGTATGTTTGTTTTATTCTGCAATATGTGCTGGAATTAAAACTACAATCTGATCATATCATTCATGGCATTTTACTAATAGGCTAAATACGACGATCTTATACTATACTTGAAGAGAGATAACACATCAGTGCCTATGAAAAGTAGTCTGATTTCCTAAATAAAAGTAATAAATCAATAGACATGATTACAGTAGTATTTCTAGTAAACTAATATGTAATCGATGCTTTAATAAATGAGGAGCTTATTTTCAAAACCACTCTTGTCCATTCCCATAACTTTGTGGAAAATGACGAAAAATGTTTTAGGTCTAAAATTTCTTATCACCTAGGCAAGAGACATTATGAAACCAAAGAGGTTGGGTGCATTTAGAATAAAATACGAGTATGAGGCTCTTTGATTTCAAGGTGGAACTATTAATTTCCAGGAATATTTGCTGTTTACAAGAGAAAGTTTTATTCCAATAGTCACTTTTAACCCATGATTTTAGTGGTTTAGAGTTTAGAAACCAAACCATGACAGTTGTATGTAAAGTTTTAATTTAAAACTTTATGGATACAGAAGCTCATTTTCGTTATCAAGTGGACAAGAGACGTTTTGAATATGAGCTCCTGGAATAATTAAAAGAATGAAATAAGAAAACCACCAAACAGGCACAAAGAATGTTGCAAATGGAGAAAAAATTCAGAAAATTTATTGAAATAGAATCAATTTAAATAACAGTGTAAGTAGAAATGTAGAATATGAGAATAATGAAACGAACTGCAAAGAAACCAATTGGAAAGGAAAGAACGAATATTGTAGTTTATTAATTTAAAAAGTAAAGAATAAAGAAATACAGTTAATGAAAATAATGGACGTAAGGAAAAGTTCAATGAAATACGAGAAGTTGAGACAAAACGTTTGTTTGTTATAAATAATATGGCAAATACAGTTTCCTTATTGAATACAATGTCCCCGATCCCTTTTTCCATGCACTTTTCAATACGCATTGAAAACGATCTGAATACGAATATTAACGAATATGGAAGCTGAAGTTTCGAAAGTAGTTATGTTGTCATCGACATGCTAGCATGTTGGTCACTCTGTAGGCCTTAGCTATAAAAATTGTTGTGGTTTCTTAATAAGGCACATGAAAACTTAATATTCTGGCTGTTAATCAAGAATGGTAATAATGGGTTTCAGGAAAGTACTAAATATTATGTGTTACAACACACCTCTTCAACATACGTAATTGAGATCGCTGTTTATAAAACAGCTGACACATCAAACTAATTACTATCGATCACGCGGTTAGCGTATTGAGATCATTTTGAATGCGATAGGGCTTTCATGCAAATTTGAATATAATCGCACTCTAAGTGTATCGAACTCAGATAATTTTTAATCCCCGTTTTTATGGAATTTCCAGTACGTAATCATAGCTGTCTGCCAGGTGGCCCGTGACACGGGAAGCGTAATTTCAACATTTCGCAATTGAGATCGATAACGACTGACAGGGAAGAAGAGATTTTAAATTTGGTCGAGAAAAACCCGGGCAGAACCAGTCGCTTGGTTTTGTAATACGTAGCCTTTTGTTTACGTCTCACGTTGGATAAGTTCAATGCCTCCGTGCGGAATCTTGGGCATTGTGATGTAGCCAGAGTGTTAAAACTTTCGATGCAATTATTTAAATAACCATACAAATAAACTCAAAACAGCTACCGGCGTGAATAAGTCCGTTAAGGCGCTTGCCTGTCGATCTGAAGATCCGCTCGAGCGCGGGTTCGATCCCCGCTTGGGCTGATTAACTGGTTGGGTTTTTCAGAGGTTTTCCCCAACCGTAAAGTGAATTCCAGGTAATGTATGGCGAATCCTTGGCCTCATCTCGCCAAATACCACATCGCTATCACCAATCTTATGGACGCTGCATAACCTCCTCGTTGATACAGCGTCGCTAAATAACCAACTGAAAAGCTCAAACGTATAATGGATTTTGTTTATTTTCATGTAATCTGTCCCTCCTTTCAATGTGTAAGGTTATATCGCTTCCACTATATATATATATATATATATATATATATATATATATATATATATATATATATATATATGATATATATATGTGTGTGTGTGTGTGTGTGTGTGTGTGTGTGTGTATCTAATGCCTACCCAATTCACTTAAGCGATTCGGGTTCGCATATTGCAGACAGATGGCAGGACTGTGATCCATTTTTATGTTGCACACCACTTCGGCGGGTCATGTCATGCATGATGTGTATCTGTGGAGAGTTATGTCATGTTGTAGTGTGTGCCGTTTTAGAAAAACGTTTTGTTGCACAGATACTTCATAAGTCCCAGAAAGGAGGCATTGCGCATGATCAGACATATAACGAAACAAAACTAATTTTATTACCTCAACTAGTTGTTCTCTTGTGAACCAGGTCACTCGTCCTCTAATCATGCGCATTGCCTCCTTTCTGGGGCTTATAAGTTATAATGTAGCTGTGCGACAAAACTTTTTTTCTGATACTGTACTTACTTTCTTTGTCATTGTACTGTAGTTTATTTTATTTGACATTCATGTATACACATAACCGATATACTCAATATTTCCATGAATATTGTGTGGAAATAAGTGAGTGAGGGGCGTAAAGCAAACAATGTTATTTTGTAAATAATGGGATAAAGTGAAAAAAATAACAGTCAAAGAAATATACTGTAGTATTGAAAACAATAGAAGGAGATAAGAGAAGAAAGACGTTAAGGGGACCCGGAAGCGAGTGTTCTAAATTTTCAACAGCCTACTTTTTACTTTTTTTCTGGAGATATCAAAGATATCTGCATGGAATTTTTGTATGCATATTTACAATACTCTAGTGAATAAATATTGAGCAGTACATTGAAGCTGGATAAGTAATTTGGTCACAATAAAAATTTTAATTCTGGATAAAAACAAAATAAAATTAAAAGCAGTGTCGCATTCAAGCACCAATATCTCTGGTTGTATTAATCACATGGGAGAATTTGTCATTTCCTTGTATCAAGAATGAGGGGGTAATTATAATATACCTAAAATTACTACTACTTAAGATACATGCAACATTGATTAATATAATTGATTAAATTAATTAACTTATAATTATGCAGATATATTTGATATCTCCTGAGAAAAAATAAGAAGTATGTATATGTTGAAAATATATAAAACTAAGGTAGCCTATGGGTCCCCTTAAGAAGTAGGTACCTCTGGAGTACGAATTCAATTTTAAGGATGATGATGATGATGATGATTATTATTATTATTATTATTATTATTATTATTATTATTATTATTATTATTATTATTCCATTTCCTTATTGAAGTTATGAAAACTTAAAACACATTCAGAAAACCTAATTTTTATTTATAATCCAAGTATTCGGGTAAAATTTATCATTAATATTACTTTTGTGCGAGATCGTGCGTATTTGCTTGGTTTCCGCACAAAACCAATCCGCGGTAAGTCTAAAATTCCACATTCATTATTCCCAACCTTTACACACATAACAATTTTTCTCTTCTTACCGCTAAACTGACATATTGATTTTACTGGTTTCGGCTACTAACATATTTTTAGAGACGTTCAATATAGTAATAATTATAAATTGGAAACTTACCACTGCAATTTCACCTAAATTGCACTGTTAATTATTGTTTTTAAATATTTGCAAAAATTAAGTAAACTCTACAACTCCACTAAAGTTACTGGATTCGTGATGCAAGTAACATTAAGGAAGCCGTGAAAAAATCAACAAGATTCCAGATGCCGATGTTATTACTGCAATATGTTATATAAATAATATTGTTAAAATATTAAAATGAAAAATAAATCATTACATAACCTTACCGTTTGTTGTAAGTTTGCATTTATGGACTGGGGGGGGGGGAAGACAGACGTATATCACGGCTTGATGGAGTATAGTAAACACAGAAAGCATTTTAAAGCAACAATGTTGAAGATAGATATTTTTGTTTTACAAATTTGCCGTCATTGAACAGAAACCAAGATGGGGATTTCATCGCAACTAATTAGAAATTCCTCTGTCAGGTATGTAATAAACGATCTTCGCACAAAATAATGTACGATACACGAGCGGTATGTTTTCTTTCAATTCTCGGTAATTAAAAAAGCTCAACTACGTTTCGCTTTTTCAAACTTTTCCTCGAACATGAAAACTTCAACATACCGTTCTTGTAACGCATATTACTATTACCATTAAATTTATGTAATTTAGATTTTTTTCTTTCCTATAAACAGCTTTATAGCGTTTCATTTATTAATACACATATAAGTGACGATATATTTTTCACATTCGTTTTATGAAGAAATAAATTATTTTGCAAATCATTTTAAACAATGAATAAAATTTAATTCATAGTTTATGTTTAGAAAATTCTGTCTAAGAGGATAAATAGATTGGTGACTATAGATACACTTGTACTTACTGAAAATAGTTACATATTCTCCCTCTTTGTAGGAGTCATGGAAACCCACATGTGCCCATTTACTTTGTTCTGTATCTCCAAATTTTGGATTTCTGTCCCAGAATATTCCCAGAGCCTTGGCCTCTCTTTCGGAGTTCAACACAGCTAGGTGACCACCTTCCTCCTCGCAGACTTTCAAGGCTTCATGCCAGGTTTTCAAACTCGTGTGAAACTTGTAATAACCCAATTCTGGTATCAGTTCGTAGTCTGCAGGGATACGTGCTGGTTCTCCAGGGATACCAGCTGGTTCTCCAGGGATACGTGCTGTTTCTTCAGAAATACTTGCTACTGTCTCTGATGCTGGTGGTGCTGAAATCAAAAGCTCAGTTTGTACTATATTTCAGAGTAATAATTATAATAGTTATGACGAAATAAAGTAACGTAAAAATCAGTGAAATCTTGTTTACATTCTGGGTAAGGAAGGGCTCTTCTAACGATCAAATATTCCAATACATTCCCGAACTTATAGGGGAAAGTAGCTTAAATCGTACAGGCGCCAAAATCGTACCACTATTAGTATTGAGGAAATAATTATATGTAGGAGCCATCTGGGGAATTTTTCACGAAATACAAATATAAACTGATACTTGTTCAGTTTCCCACCTTTCGCCCAAGACCAGAAGTGTATTAAGTCGTGCTTAATAGTAAGTTCTGATTTTTCATATAAGATTTTGTTACTCTTTCGTAAGCTCTTATTGAAACACTGAGTTAGTTTAATGAATGTCTTCTATTACACGTAGCATTTCATTACTTAAATGGTAAAAATAGTCACTGTAACAGCTTGGTTTATGTTATAATATGAATAGTTTGTTTGGAGTGCTAGTTTCCTATATCGTACCTTTAAAAGGTTGCTCATATCGTACCAGTAAGATTTTGGCAACGTGAACAATTAATGTTCGGTGCCTAAAATTTTTAAATTTCAGAATAGATAATGACCACACGAGAATACGGAAAATGGGAACGAAGTAATTTGCTTAAGGCATTGGATGAATTTCATCCCGGAGCAGTGGGAATTAATGAATGTTGCCGTAAGTGCTAAATTCCCAAACCGACTCTCAAGCGACATTTGATAGGCAAGGTAAAGACAAGTTGGATCGTCCTGCAAACGGGCCCATCAACGGAAGGAATACAGCTTTTCCGCGGGAAATAGAAGAGGAATTGGTCAAACGTATTCTGATGTTTGGAGATCAGATCAGCCATCCACGAGTATCAACAAAGTTGATCAGCCACCCATCAGTACCAGCATTAACCAGCCTTCCACCAGTAAAAGCACTGACCATCCAGTCACCAGTAACAACATTGTTCAGCAATCCACGAGTAGAATCATCAATCGAAAATCACCTACACTTACTAAATACTTGATTCCATTGAATTAAATTAGTCTTCTCCATAAACCAAATATTTCAGTTCAAAAGAGAACAAGAAAAGTTGCTCAGCAAGCTGTTGTGTTAACTTCAAGCCCCTATTAAAATCAATTGCAGCAGAAGAAACAGAAAAAATAAACTTAATAGAAGAAAGAAGAATAAGAAGGAAATCAGCTATCAAAAAGAACGAAAAAAGCTTCTAATGTGATTCATGTTGATGTAAAAGAAGAGGACTGTTGTGTTTTATCTGCAAAGAAGCTGTCATTGAAGATATGATTCTCTGCTCTGTCTGCAATCAACGGGTGCATGGGACATGTGCACGAGTTTCTACGCCCCAAGAACGTTCCCATTTTGTTTCTGACATGTGTAACGACAGAATCTGAAAATAGGTAACTTTCAGTTGTGTTAGAAAGGATTTTACCTTGAGTGAATTGTATATAGACCTACTGTAAATTGAATGGTAATATGTATAGCTCAACTGATGAATTGTTTATGATTATAAATTGAATTAATCTACTTGATATTAATTGCACAAATTTGTATAGTTTAATGAAAGTATGCTACTTTGTATTGTATATATTTGTATAGTTTTGGCCGATGAATTGTATATGCTTTAAATTGAATAGTAATCTATATAGCTCTACTGATAAATTGTTTGTGTTTGTAATTTGAAGTAATTTGCATGATATGTATTATCAATTTCTGTATATCACAACTGGTTGAATTGTTTATGCCTTAAATTTAATTAAATTGTTTTGTATTATAATATAGCTCAACTTATGAATGATCGTTTGCGTTTGTAAATTTAATAATCTGATTGGCTATGTATTGTATACTTTTAGTAGAGCCATCGATGTTGCTCAGTCGACAGACTCGCTGGGCTGCTGATCCGGAGCTGCGTTCGGGCTTGGGTTGGATCCCCCTTTGGACTTTGGTTTCTTCGGAGGTTTTCCCCAGCCGTGGGACTGAAGCCGGATGGTCTATGGCGAGTCCTTGGCATCAACCCCTTTGATTTGATTACCCCCTTTGATTTGATTACCTGGTTGAGTTTTTCCGAGGTTTCCCCCACCGAAAAGGCAAATGCCGGGTAATATTTTGGCGAATCCTCGGACCTCATCTCATCTCACTACATCTCGCCAAAATGTAAAAAAATGTAAAAAAATTGTACAAAATTGTAAAAATTGTAGAAAATTACTAAATTGTAAAACTATAAAAATTTGTAAAAATTGTAATTGTAATATTGTAAAATGTTGACATGTTCCACATCTTAAAGCTTCATTGCTCATGTAAGATCTATGGAATAAAATAAATGAATGAATGAATGAATGAATGAATGAATTACGTGTTTTCGTCTTAGTAGATATTAAAATTTTTATACTTTTACATTACAAAAATCTTTGTATTTTAAAACATTTCAGTTTTTCATTTAATAAAATGACATAATAAATGACAACAATATAATATATGCATTACGTTTTTTCATGTAGCGTAGTTCTTATTTTAAAAATTATATGTGATATTTTAAAAATGGGTATGATTTAAGCAACCTCCAGATACGATTTAGGAAACTGGGCGCATAAATCGTACCACTCGCAGAGTTTTAAATATTGACTTATAAAAACAATTTATATTTGTTGAAAAATTTCGAAGAAAATATATTTTGTTTCCCATGGTACTGTCTGAATGTCTAACAATAATCTGCAATTAAAATTCCTTCACATTTCGAAATAAATAAAGAAAGAAAGACTGAAAAGTGGTACGATATAGGCAACCTTCCCCTAAATGAATAGTTATTCACAAAGAAATTCGTAGAGGATTAAGACTTCTTACTTTGAATTAAGTTAGTGTGCAAGTACGATATTAGGATAATCCTCTCAGAAATTTTGTCTAATTCTAGACTCTGTCCTGTCCTTTGGTATCATCAGTTTAAACGATGAGAGTTCAACGTATTCGTGAATAAAGTACTAAGGAAAATATATGGGGCTAAGAGGGATGAAGTGAGAGGAGAATGGTGAAAGTTACACAACGAAAAACTGTAAGCATTGTATTCTTCACTTGACGTAATTAGGAACATTAAATCCAGACGTGTGAGGTGAGTAGGGAATGTGACAGGTATGGGTGTATCCAGAAATGCGTATAGAGTGTTAGTTAGTAGATCTGAGATTAAAATACCTTTGGGGACTCCGAGACGTAGAAGGATTTGAGAAAGTTGCAGTATGATGGTAGCGACTGGATTTAACTTGCTCAAGATAGGGACTGATGGCTGGCTTATGTGAGGGGTTCTCTAAAAGCCATGTTTAAGTAAGTAACAGGTTGAAGGTTCAGAATTACGCAGGGAGTTGTGTGAAGAAGTGATTGGAACAGCTAAGTTCGGAAGAGTAACACATTAGAATTTTGTTTTCGATTCTTCGACTATTACTTTTATTCAGTTTTTGTATGAATTATCATTTAATAGTTTTTATTTCTGAAATCTCTTCTAATTCATGTATTTGTGATGAAAGTGTTTTGCAAGTTATTGATATCTGTGAGGACACGTGTTAACTCTGCGTAACGTATTAGGATATGAAGCAGCGATCATCAGCACAGTACACCCTCGGACTAGCGTCTTTTACCCGCGGATAAGACATTGCACTATCCTGCATCCGTAGCTGCTGGCCGGGTATGTTTTCTACCTCTCCCTTCTGCACGAGGGTACATATTTCCATGCACTACTTACCCTTTACCTATTTCAGCGAGTGCTGAAGATCACTGATATGAAGGATGCAAACTAGGAAGAGTCAATTCTGAGGATTTTTCAAATTTATATACGATACTGTTAGTAAGATTTCAGTCACCTCATTTTGGAATGAATGGTTTGTTAAATATGAACAAAATTTGTACCTTAATGTGTGGGCACACATTTCATACGCATAATGACAGGCCAAGACAGTCAGAGAAGCAGGTAGAAAATGTGGCCACAGTTAATTTTACGGTAGCAGACATGCAGATAATTTTTAAGAAATGGAAAAATTGGAATGATGTAAAAAGGCATTAATCTTCGACAGAGCTTTGAAGTTGATTGTTACGAAAATTCATGCATTCTAACTAATTTAAACATTTGAAGGGTGCACGGGAAAAACAATATATGTAGAAAAAAATAATACGAGATGAATATGGCATCCATGAAAGAAAGATTGACACTTTCTGTAGATGTGGTGAACCGAGCGGAATAAGTGAAGGGTTCAGAACCATAGTGGGCTAAAACCCTAGAAAACAAGGGTTAAAATGAAATTATCAACAGTAATCTCACTAGACGTTTTGATTTATCTAGAGAAAATCAAAACTCGAGTGGGATTTAATTGACTATTACACGATTAGAAGGAAGTATATAAAGATTAGAAGTAACGAAGTACTCCAATACAATAAAATATTAATTGACTTACGAAAATTCAACTGTCTTCAAATGTATTATTGTACCATCTCAACATTCAACTGTCTTCAAATGTATTATTGTACCATCTCAACATTACAAATATTACTCTAGATGCATGCTAGATGGCAGTAGTGTCCTTATACAGACAATGTAATGATTACTATTCAATAAATCTTAATATTAAACAATCTCTGATACGTGACTATCCATAATATCATATAGCAGAAGTTCTTTTTCATCCTCTCAGAGCAGAAGCTATAACATAACCTAACTAATATACACAAGTGTTAGAAAAGTTTTAATTAACGACGATGACATAAAAAATAAACATGAATAATTTTAAAAGGGATAATTATTGAATGTACAATTTTCAAATTTGAATGTGGTTGGTGGTTCAATTGATGTTATATTGGACGTGTGCGTAATAGAAATGGAACTCGTTGATTTAGGCCTACATGGTGTATTCAACTTATTCAGAATTTCCGAATGAATAATTTTAAAAGGAATAATTATTGAATGTACAATTTTCAAATTTGAATGTGGTTGGTGGTTCAATTGATGTTATATTGGACGTGTGCGTAATAGAAGTGGAACTCGTTGATTTAGGCCTACATGGTGTATTCAACTTATTCAGGATTTCCGAATGGTGCTCTACGTTTATTTGTAAATCGGATTTTAGAAGATGCATAGGTATGATCAGTGATTTTTATTAATTCTTGTTCTTGAATGCCAATGCGAATCATATTTGAAACTGCTGTGCATCGACTGGAATGGTTTGTAATTATATATATATATATATATATATATATATATATATATATATATATATATATATATATATATATATATATACTTTTGACGTCTAGACCAGCGCAGTTTCAAATGTTGGCAAACAAAAAACAAATGCTAGGGACGCGATAAAATTAAACAAATGCCAGGGACGCGATAAAATTAAACAAATGCTAGGGACGCGATAAAATTGTGCGATAAGCAGCCATGATTGGTTGAAATACGTCCTTTCGTACCGTTTTATTGGTCAAAAGTAGTATGACGTAGTAAGAATTTAATAGTCACCATAATTCAATCGAAACATATAGCAAGTAATATAAAGTATACACATTCAAACTAAATGATATGTCAATCTTCATTCACTTAACTTTAACCCTTGCTTTCTCCGTTTTTATAAATGGCGCTTGGCCCACTATGGCTCTGAACCCTTTAAATGTTAGTCTGCCTGAAAATGGCGATTGAATAATCAGTGTGCAATGGAAAAACCATGAATGTCTTTGTAACTGCGTAGAATAACAATGAATGTCAGTTAATGAAACAAAAATGTTACACTGGCGAACGTTTCGACCACAGTACTGGTTCTAAAGAACAACACATCTCCAGCTTAAAATCTCCAACCTTATGAATTCAAGCTTCCTCATTATTTGTATGAAAATCTCTTACCTATCAGCCATTCTAAATACAAGGACCTTATGTTATTGAAAAAACTACTGTGATGTTCAAGCTAAATATTATTTTGGAACTTTACCACACAGCGAACAAGTTAAAGACAACTTAAAATGAAATGCAGTGCCCATATCGATTTTCAAAGGTTATAATTATAAGATATTAATAATGTTAATCAGGACTGCACTGTGAATATAAAACGTTGATGTTACTGTGACTCATTGTTTTTACTCTCTATTTGACATGCATTGTTCTTCATTTTTACAGTTTGCTATTGTAATAGATAAACCTACAGTATAATTACATGTTGCATTTTCATGTACAGTAGTGGAAAAAAAACCGGACCGACCCTTGTACCTGATACAAAAGAATCCTGTGCTGTGTATTATGTCAAGCTGTGGTAATTTCAATATGGATATTGAAGTCATAGGTATATATTGCTGTTTAGTGTGAAAATACGCAGTTATCTTTGCCGAATAGAGGTAGAAATGTAATATTGATCCCAGATCAAAATAAAACTCTCTAAGTTTTTTCGTCTGTACGTTTGAGGCACTGAAGAAGACAAAAGACGGTAAGAATCGAATAAATGCGATAAATTTCATTGTTACAATTAATTATACAAGATGGATGTGTTTTGTGACTAGAAAAATTTGAATCTGTGACTCTGAAATCACCTACAAGGGTCGGTCCGGTTTTTTGTAGCCACTACTGTACATGTTCATTGATGTTGTATCTTCTACTGTCAAATGGATGCTTGTATCAGTCAATAAATTTGGCTACAGATGGGTTTCAATTCCTAGGAAACCCAAAAAATGACATCTATCGTTTTTGCCCTGGCCCGTTCATTTATTTACACATAAATATTGTACTATATTATAATTCTTGATGTGTAATTGGCTTAGACTTATTTTATTATTCCATAAGCCCTGATTTTTTTTTCTAATGAATATCTTACCGGTTAGAGTAACGAGTATGGATATGGAGTCGATGTTTTCACATTTCTTAGTAGCATGGTTGATGTCTACTTCCCATGGTCTTGTATCGTTTGATCCAGCCTTATGATTTAGTTTCACCTACAAGATTACAATAATTTAATATAGTCAGCTGCTGATGAAGACAATAAAATATATCAGTGGTGGTTCTAGTGGTTTTGTAATAAAATATGTCGATGTTGGCAATGGTGCTGTTGAAGATGTAAACTTATGACATAGGAGCAGATATTTATGTATATATATATATATATATATATATTTAATCTGAAAGAATTAAGGTCATAAGGTCTTCTCTTCCATCCTACCAGATAGCACACATAAATACAAAAAAATAGAAACACTGATGAAAATAATACAAATTAAATTAAAGCCCTATAGAGGGCCAACAGGATCAATAGAACACTATAGAGCTCTGATCGAGCTAATACTTACAAGTGCCTTTTATGGAACCCGCAGGTCCTTTGCCGCCCTCACATAAGCCCGCCATCGGTCCCTATCCTGTGCAAGATTAGTCCAGTCTCTATCATCATATCGACCTCCCACAAATCCATTTTAATATTATCCTCCCATCTACATCTCGGGTCGACCTGGTTGGCAAGTTGGTATAGCGCTGGCCTTCTATGCCCAAGGTTGCGGGTTCGATCCCGGGCCAGGTCGATGGCATTTAAGTGTGCTTAAATGTGACAGGCTCATGTCAGTAGATTTACTGGCATGTAAAAGAACTCCTGCGGGACAAAATTCCGGCACATCCGGCGACGCTGATATAACCACTGCAGTTGCGAGCGTCGTTAAATAAAACATAACATTTTTTTTTTCTACATCCCGGCCTCCCCAAAGGTCTTTTTCCCTCCGGCCTTTCGTTGATAATGATGTTGACATTCAAACGCAATAGAAGTTGAGTAATGTTGTTGATAACAGTCATGGTGTATGCTGCAGCGGTTCACAACCTGTAGTCCGCGGTCTCTTCATTATGTTATTGCATACATTTTCCAACGTTCTAAAACATATTGTGTCTGTTTTAACTTTTAATGAAATGTATTTCCTTTATGTATCTTTCATTTTAAACATCTATACCACTACGAAAGTAAACATAAAAATAATGTGCACTCTCTTTTCCAGTTGTCTTTAGTTACTACACAAATATTCTCAAACGGTTAAACAGTGTTTTGTAGTAAAGATGTGCCCTCAAGTGAAGTTATAATTCTGTAATATCTAAAGAAAAATTGTTAAGCATTATTGTGAGTAATTTTGAACATTTGCTTCGGAGACATAACTTTGCAATATTAATAGTAGCCTACTCGTTCTTTACGAAACCGGTCAAATCAAGAAAGCTTCTGTACATGCCAGAGGAAAGAGTAAATCTTTCATTTTTCTCGTATTTTGCTTCTTCCTGCGTTGTAGGGATTACAGCCTTGCATCAGACAGATCCAAATTTTGAATCTCCTTGATCGTGTGGCTGGCACGGAATAGAACCACGGATGAGACAATACAGAAAATCACATAAGAAGGGACAATTACCCAGTCTCATGCCTGTCTGTTTATGCCTGGATAGAATCATGGACTGCTTGGATGGGAAGCGTATACAAGGTGGAAGTGTAATAATCCTGCATATTTTCAGAGCGAATAGCTCATGTTATATATAGCAAAAAATTGTAATACCATAATGTTGGTAACTATTGCAAGTAGGATCGTGATTTTTGTCCATATCGAGAAAATCTAATAAAGAATTGTTTATTTCTGTGGCGTAGTACCGTAGCATGAACAGTTTTCGTGTAAATTCAATTTTAAAATCACTCATTTTAAGCCACTGAACGATGCGAACAGATTGCAACTTTCCCGGGAGGGAGAGGTTCACCTATAGTAGTCTTTTCAAGGTCACTCGCCACTACGACAGGGTTGTGGTTCCCGTGGTAATTACAGCAGCTGTCAGCTATAAAAAAGATCTACTAATAACTACAACCTTGGGATACTTACAAATATTACAACGTTCTTCGTTAAATGTTAAGTTTATGATACTATACGTAAAATTCAGAACTCTGTGTCACAATATGTTCATAGTGAAAGAGATACATACAAGTGGTAAGCCTATACTCCGAAACTGTAATATTAAACATGCTTCTTGAAAAATATTTAAATAGTTAATTATGTAATATATTACTTTCCGCCTCACGTAATGAATAATACTTTCTAAATTATTGCTATTTTTATATTCTGAAATATGGAAAACAGGTTTATAAAAATTAGATTTTTGAAATCATTGAAATGTAATTATCTCACACTTCAAATATTGCATAGAAAATGTCTACTTCGTTTGTAAGTATTGTAAGGCACTTAATTTTATTATACTTAAAAATCTTTCGGTATTCACAAATTGTCAAGTTTGTACTTATTGCTTCCACTAAAAAACTGTATTATAACATTAAAATAATGATACACGTTAAAAAAGTAAACTCAATAGTAAAACAAAATAAAAAATACAACATATTCTTTTAGTATGTTTACTATGAAGAGAGACTAGCAACTTTATTTCGAAGAATCGAACTCTCAGTTGAGATTTCAGTCATCAAGCCACTATAGAAAAGACGAACCACGGATATGGAAAATGTCATAAATGGCTCACTTTGACATGCCTGACCTAGGGAGACAGACTTGAGTTTGTTTTTTTTTACATCTGTATTACGGAAAGAAGAAAGTGGGATGTGTTAGCTGCGATGTTGTCAGACTGTTGAAACTTCCAACTTAATTTTCTAATTAACATTACATTTAATGACAAAACGTAAGACAAATTTTCTATTCATTTAAGTGTATCCTATCGCCCCTTTCAAAATGCAGGGTTATTTCTCTTCTACTCTATATATTGCCCACAAAGGTAAGGAAGATAAAGTTAATATATATTTGTTACGTATTTTCTGGACGCCGAAGTAACTGAGTTATTGAAATTCTTGTGTGATATATTGAACTTTATTTGTACAGCTTCATTTTTAAAACTGACGCAGTTCTGTATTCGTGTAAACAAATTAGTTTCATTGCACAAGACAAAATCACAACTAATCAAAAATCGTGTAGAAATCAGAAAGTAAGTATTAATGCATATTACGTGGCTACTTAAGTTCACAGAAACAGAATAAATTCTACTTATTCTCGAGCTCAGACGTTTAAGAGTTCTAAATCGGAACGCCTTCATATCTCACAATTGCTCTAAGTATAATCAGATCTCGTAGCTCTCAATGTGAGTGATGATGATAACGATGATGATGATGATGATGATGATCACGGTGATGGTCGTATTAAACTTAATACTTTTGTTCTATTGTAACGCGTTTGTTCAGAAATACAGCAGACAGCAGAGTTTGGTTTGATATGTATAACGGAATTCAACATCTACATTCTTCACACAGCATATTTATTTTACTTCACTACGACCAAGCACTGCTATCTAGTATGTCCAATGGACTTACTGTTCAGCTAGATGCATTCCAAACCTACACCAACCGACTACACTAAGGTTCGATGATAGCCAAAATTCGGGAAGACACACTCATTCTTTCCTAGATTATGCCCCTCTGATAGGCGAATGCTGAGGAATGATGTCGGAAAAGAGATAGAACGAAATTACATTGATGTCTAACATGGGAAAACGAAAAACCCTGAGAAACACCCCATCACAAGTTACTAGATAGATAGATGGATTTATTGAGCAATATTATATACACAGATTTTATATTACCATAATTTTCTCTAAAATCCAATGCACGGGTCTTCTGACAGTACGTGGTTTTTCCCTAAAACAAGTCCTGCTTTGTAGGTTCCCCCCCACCTATGATTATATCCAACTACTCTCTAAACGAACACACATATTAAAATGAAAATGGCACAATAAAACACATTATATAATGTATCCTAACCTAAAAGACATAAAAGTGTACAGTTGGGTAGATACTATTATCCCCTCCTCAGTTCGCGTCACAAACTTCAACAGCTGAAATTCTAATCTTTCTCGCCTTCAATAGGAAGAATCCAGTCTTTTGTTCCCATTCTCTATTCCTCATGAGGTCAAGACATGCAAGCGAACTCCTATTCTGACTTAGCATCGAGGACGGCAGATATTTTCTCCGTACAGTTCCAATTCGACACACTGTAATAAAATATGTTTATAGGAGTCCTTTTATCTGCAAAGCGGGGAAAGACGCTCCCCTTCTTTGTTGACAATTTTATTATCCTTCCATGCCCCCAATCTTTCACCATGAAAGGAGTCTATGGTCCGTTCCAGAAACCTGTAGAGTAGAGAGACGAAATAAGACCTCTGCGCAAGTGGTATGTGAGAAGGCTAGGACCAATGACCGCTCTAGGAACACGCATTGGTTGAACGAAGCTACCAATCGCTTGCAGGGAGGGGATCCTTTCTATCTGAACTCTCTACTACGAGAATCTTACCCCTTAGTGGCCTCGAGCTGATGCTACCCTCAGTACACTCGGGCACAGATAGACCCCGCCCCCATATGCGCCAAGTCACTTTACAGATTGCTGGGACTGACCATAGTTACTTTGATTGTCTAATTTCGGTTTAAAATCTTCAGAACGGTGGGAAGGTTTGGTCGGAAAACTCAAATATTCTGTTTGCTTACCTGAGCGATCCAGTGACCCGAAGAATTTCGATGACTCAACATGGAGAGGTTGAAATCCTTGGAAGGATCGTTAGCACATTCTAAAGCTGATGAGACTCCAATACACCAAAACTGAGCACAAATCAGTAGCAGACACCAGAGCATTTTGCGTGATGCGAATGTTCCACAAGCAATGCACAGTTTCGCTAGAGGTCCAGCTTATATACTACAATCATCAGGGTCATTGTGATTATTATATTAATTACAGATCTTCTAGCAAGTGTTTCACAGCTGTACGATATATTGTGTTATACTGATAAAGAGATTAATAGTAGTAATCGGAATTACATGCAAGTGTATTAATTTCTTGAAGTAAACTGTAGTGTCATTCCCGTGAATTACGGAGACATTCCGAAATGATTTTTATAATGTTAACACATTCGCAGTAGACTAAATATTCGTCTGTATGTATGAACGTGCCTCATATTTTATCAACATTAATCTCACTAGAGGTTTTGATTTTATCGATAATTCTGCGAGTGGAACACGAGCAGATTTATCTAGAGAAAATCAAAACTCGAGTGGGGTTTAATTGACTATTACACGATTAGAAGAAAGTATATAAAGATTAGAAGTAACGAAATACTCCAATACAATAAAATATTAATTGACTTACGAAAATACAACTGTCTTCAAATGTATTATTGTACCATCTGAACATTACAAATATTACGCTAGATGCATGCTAAATGGCAGTGGTGTGTTATAATTATGTGATGTTATCAGGTGTGCCAACTATGGAATCTTCATTGAACTCTATAGACGGTTACTAGTCAAGAAGGCTTCGTTGATTCAATTTCATTTTTATTAAAACAGTTGCATTCCACATCAATTATCCGGATCCCAGTAATCAAAGTCACTTGACAGATGCTTTTCAATAAATCTTAGAATTAAATAATCTTGATACGTGACTATCCATAATATCATATAGCAGAAGCTATAAAATAACCTAAATAATATAAAAACAAGTGTTTTAATTAAAAGTTTTAATTGGGGATGATGAAATAAACAAGAAAAGTTTTAATTAACGATGATGACATGAAAATAAAGATGAATAATTTTAAAAGAAACAATTATTGAATTTTCTAGTGGTTGGTGTTAGTGTTTTATATTAGACGTGTGAGTAAAGAAGTGCAAGTCGTTGATGTACATGGTGTATTCCTCAACTTATTCAAGATTTCCGAATGGTGCTCTTCATTTATTTGTAAATAGGATTTCAGGGAAGATGCATAGGGATGACCAGTGATCTTTATTAATTCTTGTTCTTGAATGCCAGTGCGAGTCATATTTGAAACTGCCGTGCATCGACTGGAGTGGTTTGTAATTTTCTGTTTCTTTTCTTTTTTTTTTTTTGTTTGTTTTTTTATGTCCAGACCAGCGCAGTTTGAAATGTTGGCAAACAAAGAAACAAATGCTAGGGACGCGATAAAATTAAACAAATGCTAGGGACGCGATAAAATTGTGCGATGAGCAGCCATGATTGCTTGAAATACGTCCTTTCGTACCCTTTTTTATTGGTCAAATGTAGTATGACGTAGTAAAAGTGTAATAGTCAAAGTAATTGTGTGCTGAACATGGTATTCTCACGATTGAAACAAGTTTACAATAATTTCAACATCAGATCATGTTGATAAAGACAACGTAAACAGTTTTTTCAATAACTCCCCTGTTCCTGTCTGCTTTTCCGTAATTCTCCGCAGTTTGTAATCATCGTTGCAGGTGATAACAATTCTAATCAGAAAATTGTACAATTATATTTCATGGATCTCATATGACAAATATTTTACGAAAAAAGAAAGAGAACATTTCAGTATTTAAAGAGAGGCACCAGAGAACGAGAAGGAGGAGAGAAGAAAAAGTTGTGCAGGACGAGTAAAAAAAACAATTAGTTGTTTATATTTTTTTAAAGAAGAGAAATCTGAATTCACGCTTAATTTTAGTGTAATAATCGATATAATTTTTCATAAATAATCTTTAATAATCTACACATGATCACTATAATAATTGAAGGGCTCCCTGCAAAAGGAGTTAGCTCCACTTTTATAAAGTTGTGAACAAAAACATTTTTAAATTTTAAAATTTTGACTGAGAAGCAAACATTCTGATGGGGACAGATAAGAAAGTTAAATTTTTTCCTTTCACCATGTTAATAATATCACAAGAAGTGCTTATACAAATTTTGGCCATTCGACCGCAATTAGGAGGGCCGTAAAAAATAAGTTCGCCAGGGGGCCGTTAACAGAAAGAAAACAATTCCATTGGAATAATTTATTGAAACAGACATAATAATTGTTGAGCTATTTTTCAACATATTCCCCACCGGAATTGAGACTTTTTCATATCATGGGATCGACAGAGAGGCGCAGACGGCTGTCAAACGCTGGTTCCGATCTGAAGCGGCTGACTTCTACGACACAAGGATACAAAAATTGATCCTATGCTATGACAAATGTCTCAATTCCAGTGGGGTATATGTTGACAAATAGCGCAACAATTGCTGTATCTGTTTCAATAAATTCATTCATGCAATTATGCTTTTACTGTAAACATCCCTTGGGAAAATCACTTTCTGGAAGACTTCGCAATTGCGGTCGAGTGGCCAAAATTTGTATAAGCATTTCTTTTGACATTACTAACACGGTGGAAGAAAAAATTGTAACTTTCTTATCTAGCCCCATTAGAATGTCTGCTTGTGAGCTTCTTTCCTTGTTCAGAATATGTACTAGGCCTATGAGTTTCATTTACTTATTACAGTCGTCAATTTAGGGGAGTAAAATAGAAACAAATAAGGAGGTACTCCCATTTTGCAATAAGTAATGTCATTATTTTCAGAGGGTTGCTCTTTCAACGTCATGCAGCACAACAGACGTCCAATTTTTCGAAATTGAGATGTTAATGTGGAAAGTTTTAGTGGAATGAAGTGGAAAAACCCCGACGGAAACACTCACGAGCTTGGCTTTGTTCACTACAAATGCATCTCCATTATCATCGAGATTTGAACTCTGGTTCATGATCATCACAAAACAGTTCAATGCCAACTGAGCTACCAACATGCCAATTAGTGTGATATTATCAGCTGGTCCACAATATTGTAATTATTTTTCGTCAACTGGATACTGTCGAAAAAGCTTCTGCCAGTGTACATATTCATTTTGAGACACTTCTTTCAACATTAATAACTACTATTGTGTGAAAATTCTCTTCTCTTAACAGTCTCCGCATAATTCTATGAAATACTTTGTGTCACAGAAGAACCTCTCAGAGATCTCGTAAGATTAAGCGCTTTTTCAGTTAACATCCTTTCGTGTACCTCTATTTGATGTTGGCTGTTACATCTCACTTCACGATGTGTGTCAGAGAAAAAACAATAAATTGTTTGTATCTATCTGAAGTCGGACTAGTGTAATATGTAGGTAGTCAGCGATATATGCAATGGAGGGGAAAAAGAACTTTCCACCCTACTCCATTATCTCTGGCCTAATTGCCTCCTAAGTGGTGTCGTGTTGGTATTACTTGTGAGGTTCAGATCTGTCAGTTAACTAAACAACAATTCTTTCGTGATTTTCTCATGTGATGGTATGAGTATGATAGATATAATCACTGAGATTACTTCAGTACTTTCATGTTTTGCTCCAAATATTCTCTGAGAATATTCTTAATTAGCATTTACTTTCACGTTAAATTCAATTTTTTAATATAATTGTTTTGTTTTTCTAACACATCTCTATTAATAATGTTTTTAGAAAGTTGTTTAATTAGCTTTACCTATTTTAATAGTTTTTCATACTTTTAATGTGAATATATGCAGTATTATGTAATTATTGATTTCTAAATTGCTATGTTCTGTGGTATTGGCTGGGAGAAAGAGAATTCTTGATGGCCTTAACTCCTCCAGAATAAATAAATAAACAAGCAAGCACGGCAAAGCAAGCAAGGCAAAGCAAGCAAGCAAGGCCAAGCAAGGCAAAGCAAGCTAGCAAATAAAGAATGAAGTAAATAAGTAAACAATTAAGTAAATAAGAAAATGCGCAAAGAAAAATACATAAATACCTAAATAGATAAATAAATTTTAAATATATAATATATATTTAAGTAAATAAGTGAGTGAATGAGTGATTGAATAAATAAATAAATAAATAAATAAATAAATAAATAAATAAATAAATAAATAACTTGAAATACATCAATGGGTAAAAAAAAGTATATAAAGAAATAAAGAAGTAAAGAAATTAGGTAGTAAGGAAGTGAACAAGAAAGGAAGTAAGCAAGTAAATATGCGAAACATGATAAGTATTCTGTACAGAACTGATAAACATCTACTTCATAAAGCGACCTAAAACTGCATTGTTCTAAGTTTAGTTCGAAATATCATTGATTGCAATTACCGCTACAAAATAAAAGTCCAATTAACTCTTTTAAATCTGATATAGACTATTAGGCAAAGTCATGCTCCTTCCTCTCTCCAGGAAGTTCGTTACAAAATTGTTTCAGTGGTTTCTGTCCCACTCCGTACATCATGTTTATGTAGCTTACTCTAACAAGAAAAAAAATCAATTTTACTATTATTTTATTTCATAAAGCTTTATAGTAATAATCACAGATGAACACTTGTTTATATCTAGTAGAGTATGTTATCCCAGCAGAGAACGAAATTAGAAACAAATTTTAAAAATGTAATTTCTCTCTCCAATGCAGGTGGACTAAGTTGTGTGAATCGCTCCGAACAACTTGCCGCAGAAACACGCTCATATTATCTGAGCCCTCTGCAGCTAAGATTATGAATTCAGAGTTATACTGTAGATATTTCAAGTACATTCCATAATTTCAATTGATGTCTCTGCTAGCCTATTGATAGTTGTTTGCGAGTATGTGGGGATCCTGTTTCTGAGGCTCAATCATTATCGCACTGATCTTGCAGTCAGGTGGCCTTCGTTCGATTTGTGGCGAGTTTGTGATAGAATTTTAGGTGCAGATATAGTCGTTAAAGAGAGCTTTTTTTTCCTTTTCTTTTTATATATTCCTATTCCCCTCTTTTATTCTGCCAAAACTCCCCACCATCCCATCATTTTATCCTTAACCTGTACTAGTTAAAAATTGACATTCTGAGGATAGGACGGGTTTCCTCTGCTGATATAGGAAGGTTTTCGAACTCCGAACACTAGAGCTTGAGTACTAATAATCAAAGGATAAGATGTGGCTCTGTCAGAGCTGCGGCAGGAATAACATTTTCTGTCGGACTGTAACAATAACAATATATACAGATTTGTCATTTGTTTGGTTTACCGACCAAAGCCATGTGGATCGCCGGTGCTAGTCTATCGTCTGCCGTCCACTCTGCTCGCCGATTTCCCTTCGCGTTGGACGCGTCCATGCTTGTTGTGCATTTGTGTGATTATTGTGAGTGTAGTTTCGTCTGAGATATCGCATAAAATTGCTCGCTATTTGACTCTGGAAGAAAGAGTGTTTGTGTGCAAGATATGTCATGACTCATGAATATGAATCGTCTCGCCGGATTTGTACGGAGTTTATTGCAAAATTTCCTAGTATTTCACCTTCGACGAGGCTGGCAGTACATAAGTGGGTGAATAAATTTTGAGTGCACGGGATCAAACCGAAAAACGCCCTTGACGTCGATCACTTCTAACAAAGGCTAGATTAGATGACTTTGACGCTATTTTCGAACGTTCGTCACAAAAAATTGCTAAAAAATTTTATCGGCAGACTGGTGTGTCTGTATCATCTGCAAGAAACGCAACACATTTATCACATCTTAAATCTTATAACTATACCACAATGCATAAAAGAAAGTGATCCACGTTTGCGAGTGAATTATTGCAAATGATTTTCAGTAGATGTGCAAGGTTCTTTATTAGTTTCATCATTTTCATTATTTTATAAGAATTTTACATTTACATGTGCTTCACAGAATTACACTATATTTTGTTTCCTTTTATTACTATCTTATATACGGTACATATAAATATTATTATTATTATTATTATTATTATTATTATTATTATTATTATAACTATTTCTTACCAATGTTTATTATTGTCACACTAACTATGTAAACAAATGTATTCAATCAGAATTAGAGTCTGGCTGGGCGGAAGAGAAGGCCTACTGGCCTTAGCTCTGCCAGATTAAATAAATTATTATTATTATTATTATTATTATTATTATTATTATTATTATTATTATTATCGTGTTTTTTCAACAATCATATTTAATCGTGGGTGTAAAGGGCTCTTCGTTGTCGGCATTATAACACACACTCTTAATTAAACTGATGTGATAAGAAGTATAGTCTGTAAATTCTGTCTTCAAATCCCGAAACCACCGAGTGATTTTACTGCTTAGAGAAAGCCTATGCCAGTCATACTCCGTAAACTTAAATTGACTTCACCTGATTTAGACAATGAGGGAATACATTTCGCTTTCTATGTATTAAGAAATAACTCACATCAGTATTTTTCTGAAAATACCTTTGTGTAGGGCTGAAGTTCTTGACTTGGGATCCCACCAGAGATAAAATCTGCACAAACGGTCGGTTGTAACTTCTTAAAATTCTTCCGGTTTGTCAAATTATTTTGATATAGGCCTATGTGTTGATTTTCACATGTTACAAAATAAAAACTGTATTTGAATATTTTAATAATAATAATCATCTTTCGTTCTTGTTTCAGGTACGTTGAATGTCTCTATTTCTACTGGTCGGCTACTTTAATGGTAAGCTTAACATTATGAAATTGTTTTAATATTCAAGCATTTAATTCGGATACATAACTTGTCACATTCTTAAAATCAGGATCATAAATACTGTATTATATTTCCTGAAATAATAATTGATGATCATCAATCAATTCAGTAGAAAACATATAAGAAGGTGTTGCAAATATTAAGATTTTCGTACAAATATCGGGAGAGAAGGGAAATTATACATCAAGGACTGTACGAGAACTTAAGAGGAAATCCAAAACTAAGCCACCTTTCAGCAATTTTGCTGATTTACATTTAACCTGTCTGTCTTTAGGATGTCTCTCAGTTTCGATTATCATCACCATCATCTAACCGATAGTTTCGGAATCGTAAAATTAGTACCTCCCTAGCGGAGGTCTCAATACTTAAAAGGAATTTAGTTACATTTATTTTCCGACAGGGAGCAGAAGAACAAATAGTAAGCTCATCGTCTGGAATGACACCTAGTATGCAAATAAGGTATAACTAGGACACCAGAGAGGAAAATTCGAGTACAGAGGGTCTAATTTAGGCTTGGAATTCTTTAACATGCCGGAAAATTCCCACACGGAACACACAGCTTAAAATCCCTCCCGGAGGACTTGCGCTCCGGATTTTTGCGTCCTGGAAAATCCATCGATTCCAGCAGGGCTTCAAAGGTCAGACAGTGGTAAAAATGTCGAGCAGAAGAATAGTAAATTAAAATGATTTTGAGATTATAATGTAGAAGAAGATCACACTTTCTGACTTGAACATATTTATTTATTTATTTATTTATTTATTTACTTATTATTTATTCTGGTGTAGTTAAGGCCATCAGGCCTTCTCTTCCACAACACTAGGAATGCAAATACAATAATAGAAATAAACGAAAAAAAACACTATATACAAAGTAAAGCTACGCAAGAAATAAAGAGAGAGAGAGAGAGAGAGAGAGAGAAAACACTATAAACAAAGTAAAGCCACACAAAAATATACACAGGTTGAAGTCACACAAACTTCAAATGAGTGATTAAGTATCATAATTAATTCTATCCTAACTAATTAACTAACCTAAACAAGAAACGTGTGATTTTAATCTAGATTAAAAAAGAAAAAGAAAAAAAAACACAAATCAATACTTCTAGCAATGCCTAAAAACTATTAACTAAGACAAAATTTTCCAATTTAATTTTGAATTGTGATAAAGTCCGGCAGTCCCTGACGTCATTAGGTAAGGAATTCCAACTATTCCGAGATTCTGTTATAATGTACTTAACACATGTATTGAATATTATTTTTTGTCGGATCTTAATAAAATATTAATTATTATTGATCATTTTTAATTTAAATAAATTGTTTACTTTTGGACGCTATCAATTTTATTTGATCGCCGTTTGTTATTTATCGATAGGTGTCATTCATTTGTTATTATTCGTATTTGTCGATAGGCGTTATTCATTCGTTATTTACTTACCGCACTTTGTTAAAAGTTTGACTTACAAGGCCTACGAACAACATCGGTAAGGTTGTTCAAAAACACGATCGGTCGAAATAGTATATTACGATACAAGTTTGGGAAATGCTTCTTACAAATTCGAAGGAAAGTTTGGAAAAACTATATTATTTTCTTTCAATATCATCTTGCATATTAGTATGACTAGCCGTACCCGTGCGCTCCGCTGCACCCGTTAGAAATAAATATAAAGTGATTACATAATTAAAATAGGACATTTGATCCAGGGAATATTCGTGTTTGATAGAAGGATAAATTGTTTAATATGTTACTTAAT
This sequence comes from Periplaneta americana, assembly GCF_040183065.1. Lineage (NCBI taxonomy): Eukaryota > Metazoa > Arthropoda > Insecta > Blattodea > Blattidae > Periplaneta > Periplaneta americana. The sequence goes on along the minus strand of NC_091127.1, from coordinate 65,732,686 downwards.
TTAAATTATATTTAAATAGTTAAAATGGAATCATTTTGGTCCAGAGAGCACTCATTTGGTGCAATGACAATTCCTTTAACATGTTTCTCAATTTTTATTACATGCAGCCATAGTTCAATGAATATTGACATCATTTACATTTAATGTGTATACTTTATTTTACTTGTTATATGTTTCCATTGAATTATGGTAATAACTTAATTTTAACTCTTGTTTTCTACGTATTCAGTAAATGGCCCTTGGCCCACTATGGTTCTGAACACTTCAAATAACTTAAATAACATAAATTATATTATATTACATTATATTATATTATATTATATTATATTATATTATATTATATTATATTATATTATATTATATTATATTATATTATATTATATTATATTATATTATATTATATTATATTATATTATATTATATTATATTATATTATATAAAAAGTGTGTTGATAACGGATGTACCCCGATAAGTAAGTTTTCAATTTGTTATGGGGGCTCTTGAATCTGAGGAGGAACAAATTTTATTTTACAACAGGGCAACATAATCTGCTTGGCTCATTACCCAAATTTTTTGCATTGCATTTAATGCATATGTATTTGATTATTTTAACTCGATTCAATTGAGCATAGTTAAAATTTGGATTATAAAATAATGAAATGCTAAGCTAACATATTATTACTGCATATTAAATGAATACACTCTCGTTGTTCGTTAATTCTCTGAGTTATACATTATTTTAAGAAATACAGGAAACGAATACACAGAATAGCCTATCAAGTTTTCTGTGCATAAGAAGCTATTTTAATCTTACCTGTCCTCAATTCACTCAGACGTTACTGTAATAACATTATAGCATTATGTCCATACAGAGAAACTACATTTTCCAATGGTGAAATAATAATTAATTATACAAATCGGTTAATTTAGCTTCCGATATTGCTTCATACAAACACAGAAACATTATCTGTAGGCTATGATTCATAGCTTTCAATTGTTGTTGACCAAGGCCCCTTATAGACGAAGTCATTTGTTTATTTCATTACACGGCCTTGGATGGCAGTTATTTTAATTTTAAAACTCATTTATCTCATTAAATATCAGTCCTATCAAACTTTTCAAAGAATAAAACTTATCGGAAATGATTTTTAAAGAAATTTTTGTTATGTAATATTTTTCATAAAAATCAATAATAAGCGAGATATTTCGATTTATTTAATTCAGGTCCCCTTATAACCCCCCTTTTAAATAATGTATTTTGAATGCCATATAGCCTATAATCTAAGTTACAACGAACTTAATTTATATTACAATTTTCATCGACATCCGTTTAGCCATTATCGCGTGAAAAGGTAACAAACATACAGACAGACAGACAGATATACAAACAAAAATTTCAAAAAAGCGATTTTCGGTTTCAGGGTGGTTAATTATATATGTTAGGATCAATTATTTTTGTAAAATCAAAAATTACCAGAAAAATTTCGGCAACAGATTTATTATTAGTATGGAATGCAAGGCTGTATTTTAACTTTCATAACGCTGCTCAAACTTTTGATGCAAGCTGTACTTATCTTTCTGTCTCTACTCAACTCATTCCTCCAACCTACTGCCACAATCCCTTCTTTCATCTGCGTTCAAAGAATAACGAAACGTAAAAAGAAATGTTTAATCTTGTATACATAATTCAGTAAACACCCAAGTTCGCTTACTGAATCCTTTCTTTAGAATTCATGTTTATGGGGATACTTGGCTATTCTTTGCACTTTTACTCCGTGTTCTTGTTGGAAAAAAGTCAGCTAACTCTGCATAGGTTAGAGGTTATGCTTAAAGAGAATATTGTGTGTTATTGGCACATTCGGAATGCGGCTGAAAGAAGCAATACACATTTCTTTTCAGAATACTTGTATACAAACTCCAATAAAACTAACACACTTCCGCGATGAAAAATAACTGAGGTAGAATTTCTCAAAGAATTTCTGGTCTTTGTCTACAAATTTCGAAGATGTGTATTTTAAAACTTTTCAGTTCATAAAGAGATAAAACGTATAACTATCTTCAAGGAAGTTGTAAGCTCTGAAGAATATAGTTATAATAACAACTTTCATATGTTAAAATGGAAACTAAGTGGAAAATTACGTAGTTTACCAGCAAGACTATAATGAAAAAGTACACACAATGAAGCACATAGCACAGGAAATGGATACAACCTCAACATAATAAACAGGATCATAAAAAAGAAGAAAACATAACTGCAAGTAATAAAGAAACACAATACAAACACTAAAGCACGAAAAATATATCACACTAACATACTAAAACAAAAACATAGACAAGATCGCATCTTCAATTAGGAAATTAAATTAAAACACTGCATATATATTCTGGCTATCATGCACATCTCTTATCAGGCATTACATCTTAATTGAAGATTTGTATCAGAGGAACCACAATTATTTGTATTAGTGTAATATGTTACTAGTCAGCGATTTATGCAGTGGAGGGGGAAAAGAACTCGCCGCCCTACCCCATTATCTTCTGACGTATGTCATGAGTGAAGCCTTGTTGGTCTCACTTATGAATTTGATAACTAATTATGAAGTCAAACCTGTCTTCGGAAGTTGACTAAACAACAAACAACAATATTATTATTAAGAATGTATATATATATATATATATAGGTAGGTAGTTAGCTAGGTACATGGATGGATGGATAGATAGGTAGGTAGATAGATAGATAGATAGGTAGGTAGATAGGTAGATAGATAGATAGATAGACAGACAGACAGACAGACAGGTAGGTAGGTAGGTAGACGGACGGACGGGCGGGCGGATGGATGGATGGATGGATGGATGGATGGATGGATAGATGGGTAGGTAGGTAGATAAGATAGACAGACTGAGAGACAGACAGACAGACACTGCGATTTTCGGCCTGAAGATAGTTCAGTATTACTTCTTAACACCAAAGAAAATTACCGAAAAAGTTTAGGTTACAATTTTTATTATTAGTAATGGGTAAATTCATAGTCCCGGGACTTGCGGTGCTATGTTCAGCATTCGAACCGAGGGTCGCCGATTCAAACTCGGCCGGTAACTATGGATAATGAAGGGTGATTTCATCCTTAGAAGTCCGAATGGAGAAGCTTTCTCCGGGAACAATGTAAATTTCTGCTTCTCTGTGTCATAGATTGACGGCACAGAAAGAATGTTTAGGAAAATTTTTCTGTCATTTCTCGCCAACGTTGTATTTAAACGTCGAGTAACATCTGAAACTGAAATTGTAGTTAAATGAAATACGACCGCTGCCACTAAAAATGAGCAATTGTTCACAACAAACCAACTATTCCTATAAAATATTTAGAGACATCACATATATGCAACTGAAGAATTACGCCACTGTAGAGTTGAAATATTATTGGAAAGTTACGGAAATGGTATAATGAAAATACTAAAAGTTTTATTAATCGGATTTTTTCACTCTCATTCTTCGCTAATTAAATTTCATGTCGATTTTCATTCTAACAGTACAACCGTGTTACCACAGTAAAACATTCTGTTTAGTTCATATAAAATTCGTGTTGACTGGAACACGTTTTAACATTTTTAAAGTTTCAACGTTTCCAGACATTGGCACCTCTGTAAGTTTGTGGTGTACAGCAACTTTGAAAATTCTTTTCTTACATATAATTAATTTAATTCTGAAGCAATATTTGGGCATTAAATATTTTTATCTGCACATGGGAATGAAATATAGGGCCTTCTCGATGATTATGACTTTTTCTTTATATCAATACATTAAGCACTAATATAATTTTGATAAGACGTGATTCACATTAATTTCAGTAAATGAAATACGACAAGTTAAGACTTCCTCACATAACCACTGCGTCCATTAGAGGAATTCAGTATAAGAATATTGAAAATCAATAACGTATGTATCTTTGTCTTTTAAAATGAAATTTTGCCATTTTTTCGAAGGCGAGCTTTTATGTAAGTATATTTAAAAGTATTACTCTCACCTGGAATAAAAAATTTGGTTTGAATTGTACCATTTTCGCCTAAATAAATATATATATATTTTTATTTCAAGTTGAATTCAAATGTACGTTGTCAGTTTTCTTCATTAATACCAAAAATATTGTTTTGAATTATGACATTTCACAGTTTAAAATTGCGAGATTTGACGTATATATCTATATGTATGAAGTTGCGTTTTCGATTCAAGATTGCAATGTAAGATTGTGAGATCCATTGCTCTCCTCTAGGTACGTGACATACTCTTATTATTATTTTAAAGATGTAACATACTGAGTGAGTGTCATGTAACATTGAATCTTTTATTGTTTAGAATATTTCCTTTGCTTTGTTGTTACCGTATGTACGATTATAATATTACACATTCCCAAACAGAAGTAATTATATAACAACAGATATTGCTGATATTGAAACACATTTTCAAACCTAATCAATTAAAAAAGAACAAACTTATCATTACAACAGCCTCACCTTTGCTGTATGTACCAAAATTTATACACTTCTGTTACAAATTTTAAAAGACTAAATACTGCAGAGATGTAGTATCCAAAAAGAACAAGACTGCCGTACAACAGTTTCAACTTTCCTGTCCGTGCAGCAGTTTCAGCTTTGCTGTATGTACCAAAATTTTTATACATCTGATATAAATTGTAAAAGATTAAATACTGCAGAGATGCAAATATTATAAAAGCAGCTGATTGCACTTTGTTAAGAAACTTTACAAGAATTAGAAAAGACATTTATTTTGAAAACAAAGAATCAGATAGGCTATTACAAAGGAAACTAGATACAAACGTATAGGCGGACAATGAATTTAAGAACACGTTACTGATCTAACCAAAAACATATCAATTCACAAATTACTTCTATACACAATAAACGACCAACTCCTATTATGAATGGTTAACAATACAACTCTTCTCCAACTCTTAAAATTTATTACAGACCGGAAGGAAGGAGAAGACCAGGAAGACCTTTAAAACGTCTAACGATTTGAATGTATGTGTCGAAATGGACCACATTAGTGGACATTGTGCCACTGTCATACATCTATGACGCAGTGCATGAGGGTAGGTCACTAAAGGGAATCCAAGAGGTGGAACTTACACTGAGAGGATTCATTCCGACATCGGGATGGGAATCCGGTGTGGCTTAGTGGATAGACCGTCAGCACGTAGAGCTGAAAACCCCGGTTCAAATCCTGATGCCGGAGGGAATTTTCCTCCGTTCCACTCATCTTTCATCACATGATGACGCAGACTGTCTGCATGGAAATTTCATACGTACTTCGGTACATCGTAATAATATAATGGGTACAAGTGATGTCTTAATAATTATGGCATTATATACAGGCTACTTGCGTTAGTATCTTACGCCTGTAATAATTTTATATTTAGGGGAGAGTTGGGTAGTATCGGACATCAGGTAATATCGGACAGTGCGTTTCTTTCATCTACCACCATATGGAAGTAACTGAATGACATGGTTACGTTTCTCTATGCGACATCACAGAAACGTAACCATGTCAATCAGGCACTATCATCGTGTGGTAGATGAAAGAAACTCACTGTCTGATATTATCCGATGTCCGATACTACCCGACTCTTCCCTATCATCTTCCTTAAGGATATAATAATAATAATTTATTTTTTTAATCTGGCAGAGCTAAGGCCAGTAAGGCCTTCTCTTCCTCCCAGCCAGATTCTAATTCTAATAGAATACAATTGGTTACATAGTTATTACATTAATATCTAGACCATAAAACAACATGAAAGTAAATAATGAAAGTTGGATAAGTAATGTTAGTATGACAATAATAAACAGTGGTAAGAAGAAATAGTGATGATGATGATGATGATGATAATAATAATAATAATAATAATAATAATTTATTTATTTATTTATTTACTTATTTATTTATTTATTTATTTATTTAATCTGGCAGAGCTAAGGCCAGTAGGCCTTCTCTTCCGTCCAGCCAGACTCTAATTCTAATAGTTATTACATTAATATCTAGACCATAAAAGAACATGAAAGTAAATAATGAAAGTTGGATAAGTAATGTTAGTGTGATAATAATAAACATTGGTAAGAAGTAGTGATAATAATAATAATAATAATAATAATAATAATAATAATAATAATAATAATAATAATAATAATAATGAGATAATTTAAATATTTATTCTGTTATATTATATAACTATTAAACATTGAAAAAAATGAAACAGCTATTATTGTGAACAAGAATTGTTAGAAAAATATTTCGTTAGTCTGTTCTTAAATTGGTTTGATGTCTGACAGTCCCTGACATTACTCGGTAGGGAATTCCAAAGCCGAGGAACAGCCACAGTGAAAGAAGATGAATATGAGGATATTCGGTGGGAGGGAATGGATAATATTGAGGAGTGTTGTGATCGTGTGTCTGGGTTATGGTGGGTGGGTAAATTTTGAAAACGAGACGCAAGATAGACAGGAGTGGAGAAATGCAATATGTGAAAGAGAAGGGAAAGACAGTGGATTTTCCTACGATTTTCTAGATGGAGCCAGGACAACATTTCGATGGAGGGGTGGTACGTGATCAGCCCGGCGAATATTACAGACAAAACGGACGCACATATTATGAACACGTTGTAGTCTCTGCGCCGAAGTAACGCTTAGGTCAGTAAGCAGAATATCACAGTAATCGAAGTGGGGCATCACGAGTGTTTGCACTAAGAATTTTTTCATGGAAAAGGGTAGAAAATTCTTCAATCGCCTAAACGAGTGGATTAATGAGAATACTATTTTGTAGGTTTCTGCAACTTGAATGTTCCAATTTAAACTTTTATCCATATAAATACCTAGATTTTTTACTGATTCACTGAACGGAAATAAATCAATGTTAGTAAAATATTTTTCTTAACTATGTTATATTACCTTTCAATACTGACAATTTATACGTTCCTTTTTATAATAAAACGTGAAATGTTTTCTCAGGGTAATCCCAGTTATTGTCTCTCTATGAATTGGCATACTACACCAGAAAAAGTCTTCTATAAATACCACCCATGTATCACTAAACCAGAAACTGAAGTTATGTTACAAATGTCATCATTTCTTTATAAAATCTATGATTATCATTATCATCTCCATCAGTTTCACTGTTACTAGAAAACATACAGTATTTCACAAGTGATATTGATTTAACACTAATAAAATAATTAAAAATAGCATTGTATTAGCAGTATTAGTTTTCTTTCAGTGGTAAAGAAAACTAAGTACAGCATGAGAGAGAAAATAACTGATCTCCTGTAGTGTGAATCTATATTAAGTCCACCTTCGAGCAGTGCCTGGTCCACAAGACTAGGGAAAGGAAGTTTATTTTGATCCCAATTTAGCTCTTGAATATATGTTTGTTATATTATTTATAACACCTTACCCATAAACACAGAAAAAGCAACAAACAAACAAAACACTGGAAAAACGGAGCGGAGTACTGCATGAGAAATTATTCATTCGCTTTTTAACTTAAGCTGTTACGAATCGACCGACGTCTTCCGAAGATGAGATGTAGTAGAAGGCAGTCTTACTAGAAAAATAGCATTTCTTTAAATGTTATATACACTCTTGGAACATAGACCTACTTGATTTTTTTTTTTATCTTAAACATACCTAAATATTTTCTTTTATAAAATGAAATACAGAGTACATCAGAATAATTGTAATATAAATCGGATGAGATAACATTATTATACATCTGGTAATACAGTCTGAAATTTCGGAAGTGTAGCTGAAATAGTTTTTCTGCGAAGTTTACGATTTGAAGTTGAAAAGTGAAGGCTTCAGAAATCAAAGTTTTATGTTAAATGAAGGATGGATGGAGCGGAGGAAAATTCTCTCCAGCACCGGGACTCGAACCCGAGTTTTCTTCTCTACGTGCTGACGCTTTATCCATTTAGCCACACCGGATTCCAGTTCCGATGCCGGATTGAATCCTCTCAGCTTAAATTTGAATTTTGAATTCATTTTTGTAAGTATTTCAATAAGGTATGTCATAATGAAAAATACAAAAGTAAAGTCTGATATTTCCGTCTTTGACTTATTTATTAAAATGTCAACAAAGTTATTTTTGCTAATACATTCTTACTACACGTGAACGTTTTCGCTCCTTGTTATGGGCATCATCAGACAACTGTGTGTGTGTGTGTGTGTGTGTGTGTGTGTGTGTGTATATATATATATATATATATATATAGTGAATAAATCAATATTACATATTACATATTGCAAGAGTTTAACCAAATTTTAAATTTTAAATTTAAAATGTTAAATGTTGAATTTTAAAATTTAAAAACTTTTTTAAACTTATTAAAAACCCTTTCGAATTTAAAAGTAAAGATAATTAATGAACAAAATTACATATAAAATTGTTTTAAAACATGCATTATTTAATAATATTATACTAAAATTGTCTATGGCAGATAACAAATTTTACAAAAACATGCTTCACTATGTTATGGGTAGATTATTAAATGTGTATTTTGCGCAGTGATGAATGTGGAACAACCTGTAGGTGGCACTTGTTTCTGAATGTGGATTAAGTTCCACCTCTTAGTTTTCCTTTAGTGGCCAACTCTCATGTACTGTCACAGATGTGTGACAGTGGCACAATGTCCAACACACTGTGTGCAGAGGTGCACTCATTAAGTGGCCGGGATCCGACAAATGAGTGTCGTCTTAAATCACTAAGTGATTATTTATGCATATCATATTATTGTAAAGTACCGAAGTATATATATTTCCGTGCAGGAATTCTGAATTGCCATATGATGGAGGATGGGTAGAGCGGAGAAAAGTTCTCTCCTGCACCGGGACTTGAACCCGGGTTTTCAGCTCTACTAATTAATAATAAATCCTAAAATAAAAATTGGATCTAAATAAGAAATTAAAGATAATATATAATAACAAAAAAAAGTAAAAACCGAATTTCTTCGTGCTGACGCTTTATCCACTAAGTCACACCGGATTCCAATTCCGATGCCGGATTGAATCCTCTCAGTTTAAGTTCGACCTCTTAGTTTCCCTTTAGTGGCCAACCCTCCTGCACTGTGTCACAGATGTGTGACAGTGGCACAATGCCCAATACACTAAGTGCAGAGGTGCACTCATTACGAGTGACCAAGTGGCCGGGATCCGACGGAATGAGCGCCGTATTAAATCATATTATTGTGATGTACCGAAGTACATATTATGATATTACCATGCAGGAATTCTACATTGCCATATGATAAAGGATGGGTGGAGCGGAGAAGTTAAATGTTTATTATTGGTTATTACGACGCCGTGATTTCAAAAGCACATTTATTAAATAGCGCTATTCTCGAAATATATATGTCATATATAAAACTTCTAAGAACGAACGCTGTTTAATGTAAGAAAAAAAATTAAATTTTTACCACATAAACTACCATCCACCCATATATTTCTAGGTGTGTCAAATATCTGTCAACGGAATGGTATCAAAACAACTACAAGTCATTTCTTGGGTACGATTTTATTGGAAAAATACATTTCGTTTAGTATTTTATTTTCAGTTGACAGGAATGAACAATCCTCTACATCAATATTGATATAGGATATAATACAGAAGTCCACACCTGTGGAGTAACGGTCAGCGCGTCTGGCCGCGAAACCAGGTGGCCCGGGTTCAATTCACGGTCGGGGCAAGTTACCTGGTTGAGGTTTTTTCCGGAGTTTTCCTTCAATCCAATATAAGCAAATGCTGGGTAACTTTCGGTGTTGGACCCCGGTTTCATTTCACTGGCATTATCACCTTCATCTCATTCAGACGCTAAATAACCAGAGCTGTTGATAAAGCTTCGTAAAATAACGTACTAAAATAAAAAAATAAAATATAATACGCAATATCTATTTATAACAGACTGGATGAGTCTAGTTTTTACGCCATCATTAATGTAAGAACTCCAACGGGAATATTCCTTTACTCTCTACTTGCGTTTCTTTCGGCTAATGCTTTCTTCCTGTCTGCACTTCTACAAGAAGGGACTGTAGTTGAAGATTACTATTTTCTTTCTTTCTGTTGACATGTTCTTAGTATCGCCTATACAGAAATGCAACATAAGATAGAGCTTGGGAATAAAAGACAGAATGAATGTTTTTTTTTTTTTTTTTAAGAGAGATAGTCACGAAACGAAATAGATGGGAAAAAAGGACAAGACTTTAAAAAGGGGGAGAAAAAAAAAAAGAGAAAACTTTGGAGCAAGCAGTAAAAGAGGTGCTTACACCAGCAGGAATATTCGGAGAGGATTTGCATTTTTTTATTTTTTTATCTTTTTGCTTATAAACTCTGTTATGTGTTTGTTACACTCTCAAGTCGGATTCTTACGCTACAATGTTTTAGATTTTTTTTGTACAACTGAAATTGGATTCAGGCCGAATATGGTTAGGACTTAACTTAGATTATACAAACGTATAAATAATTTGCAAAGTATGAATATTCAGCGATCCATTACTTTTTGTGCTTCGCTTTCATGAGGTACAAATATAACAAACGATCTATTACATTTAAAACATGATACTTCAAGGTTTGTACATTCTGTAAACAAGATCCTGCTTAGAGCAAGAAGGGATTTTCTCTAATTAATATATTCATTACTATTTCAACGACCGTCACCACTGTTGTCATCTTCGACTACTACATTAAGCAAAAACATATTCCATATTTAAAAATAACTTTCTGTGAAGCTCTATATAGTAGAAGTATGGGAAGTTTGCGTTTATGTTACGTTTATGTTTGTTTCATTGTGAAAAATTATTTGTTGTAATACTAAGTGTGAGGGGGAAAGGAACTGACAACCCTATGTTATTATCTACTGGCCTAGTTGCCTCATGAGTGATTATTAATTGATATCACTTATGAGTTTCAGCCCTGTTTTCGGACAGTAGACTATACAACAACAATATTAGGCGTATCGAGAGATAATTAGGACGAAAATGTGTAAGAATGCTTTTTTCTTAATGTAACTGCTATAAAAATATTCTTTGTTTCAAATTATAACGAATTCTAACCATATTGCACAAAATTACTCAATTAACCACATACATTGCAATAAACGTGTCAAACTAGCACCACACTTAATTCAACTGCATACAAAACCAGTTATCTGCTAGTATGACTCGCGGCGATCGATCTCGAATACGCCGGGAACACATTTAGATCAGTTTCGGCTGTTTCTGATGAACCTAACTGGCGGACACCCAATAGTTTTATCAGAAGATGTTATGAGATCACGGTTGACATAACATGGTAATTTACATTCTTCTGACCGAGCGAGTTGGCTCATGCGTATCGCATGGGACTCTCATTCGGGAAGTCCGTGGTTCGATTTGAACAGTTGATTAAGCCACGGTCCATTTTCTCTTCCCCTCCCGTGTAGAAAAAGAACTTATATTTCATATCATATCGTTCATCTCATTCCATAGACATACAGTATTTAGGTCAGGACGCATGTCTTCATCCGCTTACGGGAGGGGGCGTCCTCTCCGCAACCGTTCCTGAGTTCCCAGCCTTCCACAATATTTCTGCCAGGATTCATTTCTTAAGAGCACTTCTAAGGGCGCTTCGACACCTTGGAAGGGCCGTTGGAATGGATCCTGTGCTGCTTGGTCACCTTAGCAATATGAACTTAGAGAGGGGTGGAGGTAAGAAGGTGAGAGTCACATGCGGCCGGAGGGCTGGTACACTCTCATCCTCATTCATCCATTCAATTCGGGGTGCACAATAGGCCTCAGTATGGCCGACGTGCAAAGAATCTTCCTAATTCGCACGTAGCCACCGTGACCTTACCTAACCTAAACTAACCTACATTATTCTCTAATAAACAGTTCTACAATGTTAAACGTGGTAAAAATCTTCGTCCTGTGCCGCACAGGAGAAATTTTCAAAGTTTTAGTGCTACATATCGTTACCGTCATTAGAGAAGGAAAGAAAAGAGACTGCATATTTTGTACTCGATGTAACTCTGGTAACTGGTCCAACAATTTATGAGCGTTTTTGCAAAAGTCAGTAGATGCAGAAATCAAGATTTTACAGAAATTACTATTTTTAATTTGAACACGCAAATATTTATTTTACAACAACAATTTTCACAGGAAACATTCTTTTTTCTGAGACAATGGAAGTAGATTTGAAGAACATATGCATTTGTTTTATTACGTGTCAGTTTTAGGCACAAAAATAAGAATTTTTTCAAAATTCGATAGATGCAGTCTATCTTCATATGTATCTCATTACAACACCAATAAAATTAAAGAAAATCATTAGTCTCAACACAAAAAATATAATTTTATAACAAAAATCTAATGGAACACATCTACTAGAACTGTTGTGTGGAAGTCCTTTGCGTCACCTGTTACTTAGAAATACTGCATGACTTTGTTGATGTTATTCTTTTTTTCTTTTGACACCATTTTGACTTTTAGAAGAACAAGGGAGTTTAACATACTACCGCATGTTTTAATTCTTGGTTTTAGCACACACGCTGCCACTTCACACGATGTACTATAAGTGTCCTGCACTGTAACAGAAACATTAGGATGTTTACCCGAAGTTTTGCTATAAGTCAGCGGTGGCGAAATTGTAGTCGTGCGCCGAGCCACTGTGTAACCTGCAACGTGCATAGCACCTTTGGAGGGAGGCGGACACCCGAAGGGGAAGTGCAGCAACTGCCTTACTTATTAACGAATTTTCATTTTCCTTACGTCAAGCACTTAAATATAATTTTATACAGTACAAGGCTACAAACTAATGTGTAACGAAGAAAGAAATGAAAAATAAATTAACAATATCAAAACCTAAAATTAACTCTCTTCAGAATGTCTCTGCGACAAAGTTTCAAAATCAGGAATTATGTCACTTACTGCCAGTCGTAGCTGATCACGAAGGTATTTGTTGTCAGTCGTGATCTAAATTTGGTTTTTACTATTTCAATTGTTGAAAATAATTTTTCACAAACGTAAGTTGTAGCGAACATGGCTTCAACAGAGCAAGCGAAAGAACGAAGCTTCGGATATTTATTTTTTGGCAAAGATTTGAAAGTTCAACATTTGTCAAGTCCTTACATCTAGCTTTCATTTAACATCACATAGTAAATCAGTGAGTTCAAATTGAAGAGATAACCGCATTATTCGTACATCTGCTGGAAAAAGGTCGACGTACAGAGATGCTGATGATGATGATGATGATGATGATGATGATGATGATGATGATGATGATGATAACAATAACACTTAAACTTTTAATGTTTCATCAGTAACATGTAGTATAATGCCTTTTTATGTTATACAACCGTTTCCTTGTGAACAAATCATACATTTAATATTCTCATCATATAGACAGCAAAAAAATGCGTCCTCCCATCCTACTTGGAACTTTCGTACATGGTTTCGAGAGAGACATATGCCACTCGAAGGTCAGAGACAAAATTAATACAAATGGAACGGAGTTTAACTCCAGTGAGTGAGAGGGTGGGGGTAGTGCGGAGTTTAGAAGCAAGCGAAATGCACAGCTATCACTACGAGCCTCAATGTCTCGCGAGTCACGTTCTCGCCACGGCTGCGTAAGTGATGACTCGCTGCGGAGTCATCTTACAGGGCAGTGTCGATCTTAATACTTTTCGAGCAATCGATTTTTAGTCCACGATTTTCCAGTCCTTGTTGAGATTCTTGACTGTGCCATGATTTTCCAGTATCTTGTGGTAGCCATTGGGGGTCAGTGTGTCTTCCATTCTTTTGTACTCTTTCTCTATCGGAAAGAAATGAAGAGTAAAAATACTGCTTTGCTCCAAAAGCAATGAGAGTTGCCATCATAATGCTATTCTTGTTCTGACTGGCAAAAGAATCAGAAAACAGACAGAATATCACAGCATTGGAAAACGCTCTTATTTAAAACTCGTCTGAAATCACTCGTGAATGAATACTGTTTCGAAAATTATTTCACTTCATATTCGCCCATTCACTGTCAAGTTGGATGGGAGAAATAGATAAATAGTTTTCGTCTCAGTAATTTAGAGTTACGTGAGAAATCCTAAACAGTGAAGCTTCAGTTTGGGGAGGGAGGGAGACCAAATAGCTTCCGCCTCAGCGATCTACAGCTAGGCGACAAAATAATAGCATTTAACTTCTGCCAACAACCCCTAAGAAAGTAAATTGTCTGAAATAATGTGCTGAAAACTATTTTATTTCAATTTGCATATATTTAAAATGACTCGAGGATCTAGCGAGTTTTGCTTTAACTAAGTAACAGCATGCATCGAGTTTTGAAAAAAAAAAACCTGGCAAGTTTGGCAGTTTCTATACTGCATGAATCAAGTTTTGCTAAATCCCATTGTATAGGTCGATTCTGAAGCTAGAAAACTTACAATATCCATATGTAACTCATTTTCGGAAATTTCTGCATCTATCGATTTTTGCAAAAAAAAAAGCTTCTCAATTAGATTCCACACTAATTTCGTTTCCTAATGCATGAAAGCATCTGAAATGTTGGATGTTTGTCTGTGAAAATATGTGTAAATACAAGAATTTCCTTTGGGTATGTATAGTCTATAATAATTTTGCTAAAACATTTATATTTTATGTAATAGAGTAAATCCATGAATACGAGAAGTGTAGTGCATTTAGTCTTTTATTCAATTTGTATTTTATGATATAGTTTGCCAAGAAGTATTTTCCATTGTTAAAGCGGATATACTTTTTCAGGTAAGAGTTTCTGACCTTTGAAGCTTTATTTTTCTTGCGAAGCGAGTAAGCCAGTATTACGTCCAATTCTTTTCAAAATGGAACTGTTATGCACTCTTTTGTTTGTTTCAAAACGTCGGAAATGTTCAATGCAAGAACTTCAGCATTCGTCAAGTGGCCAAGAAAACTTTATAACACATCTTAAGAGAAGTTTGAAGAGAGAGACAGCAATAAAAACATCCAGAGTGTTCTACAGATTGACTTAGGTTTTTTCTTTAAAAGTACTTCAGAACAATAAGACACTAGCAACAAAAGCAGTGTGACTGATAGGCTTTTGTTCTTTCGCTTGAAATCCTTTACAAGTGAAGTTGGCAAAGTGCTTAGACATCGAAAGGTCTGTAGTTTTTTTTACAAGTAAAGCTTAGGAAAACGAAATCAGAAGTTACTCTCGAAAACTACAGTAGAATTACACAATTTTTTTTACTAGATTCTGTTTTCTATTGATTTGTAACTGTACATTAAATGTCAATAATAAGTAAGAACTCGTATGATATAGACCTGATTGTATTAGACACAAACAAACTTCTTTGCTAAGGAAGCTGTCTACTGTAGACTACTGTATAAATTTTTATCAACGTCATCCAGGCAATTATGTCATAAAAATGTGTTTAATTATAATTAGCTAACGACCTAAATCTATGTCAGCCCACAAATTGATTAACTTGCGAGATTTTTTTAAAATCTATTCCAATGCCACTTTGTCTAATTTTGTGTATGTTCTCACTGGATTAAATCTTAAATTCTGTTCAATTTATCGTATTATTGTTTGCTGAAGTTATTTTGAACTTAAACGGAATTTTTAAGGATATATTACGAAATATGTTCGAGCTACTAGAAAGAATTAGGTTTACAACATACATATCCTTAAGCTTGTGTGAGGTTGCCTGCTCGAAACTTGGGTACGCAGCGAACCTTAGTGTAGTCAGCCGGTGTGAGTTTGGAAATGCGCCTAGCTTGAAGGATAGCACAATATAGGTCTATCTAGAAAGGTCACAGTGACTTCCTCCCGAAATTAAATTCACTTCAATCCTATTCAAGGGGGTGCATAGATCACTACTGCTTAAAACTTCTCAGAATGCTTATAGTAGTGTGTACTGACATAGCTGAAAACATTTACCGGAATTACAATATTCCCTATTAAAAGAAAATTAAACAGAAATCTATTGCAGGTTAAACTCTTAAAGTAATTGCGAAAATGTACCAGAACATAGCTGAACAGGAAAGCGGAATTTGGCGTACCAAGCCAATACTTTCTACATACTATTTTGACTTTTTTGACAACTTCCTGAAACGTAATAATTCATAGAATGAACATAACTGTCCGATAGTTGTCAGATCCCTTCCTCAGACGAGTAGGCTATCTGATATACCCGAGCGGAGGCTACATCATCTAGATCACCAGTCTGTCATGCAAGCAGTTCACATTCGAATCTCGTTGAGGAAATGGTCTAGAAACGAGCGGGGTTTTCTACTCCAAACCCGGTTACACCAGCGTATAGGGAATTACAAGTATGGAAAGTCTGATTAGTGTAATATGTTACTTGTCAGCGAAGTTTGCAATGGAGGGGGAAAGAAACTAGCTACCCTTTCCCATTATCTTCAGACATAGTTCCCTCATGAGTGACGTCTTGTTGGTGTCACTTAAGAAGTTCAAACCTGTCTTCGGATGGTTCACTAAACAAACAACATGTATATGGACACTGCACATCTGTATAAAAGGTCTCGCAAGCACGGAATACCGACGGAAGGAATAAGAATGAAACAATGCGATAAGAAAGAGTGGGCGACAGGAAAGGTCACAATATAACTTTAATGATATTCAAGAGTACAGTCGGAAAAGGAATAACATCGATATAATCAGTCTTGCGTTGTGATAGTTACATTACGACTTTAGTTTGTTCCATTGCATGTGAACACGTGTCTTGTATCGCACGGTATAATTCTTTCATTCGCAAACATATGTTGCGCGTTTAATTATATTCGAATTTTTCTCTTGCTATGTTCTTTATTTCCACAGCGATGTCCTCATTTATTCATCTTCTTGAAAGAGGCAGTACTTCCATCGGCCCGTACCACTCACACCCGCAGTGTGCCTACATACACACGTCAAAACAGACAGCAACGCCACCATTGCTTTTCGGTAATCGTTCCTTGCGCGAGCTATACCTTTAATGTAGCAGTGAATTTGTCAATGACCTTCAAACCAGCTGTTCCTGCATCAGCGTGAGAGTCTGCCTTATTCTCTAGAGTTGGTGCTGATATAGCACCAGTCCACATCTGTGGAGTAACGGCTAGCGCCTCTGACCGCGAAACCAGGTGGCCCGGGTTCGATTCCCGGCAGATTTTTTCCGGGTTTTCCCTCAACCTAACATGAGCAAATGCTGGGTAACTTTCGGTGTTGGACCCCGGACTCATTTAACCGGCCTTATCACCTTCATCTCATTCAGACGCTAAATAACCTAAGATGTTGATAAAGCGTCGTAAAATAACCTACTAAAATAAATAAAAAATATGGCATCAGCAGTCTACAGCAGAAATATTTTTTTAGAAAACTCTAGAGTTTGAAAATGAAATTAAACGGTAATTTAGCGCATGCGCACAAAAAGACAGATCAGGAAATTTTGTTCAGTGTCCATTCTTATTAATCTCTACACAGTGAAGCATACACCTGCAGCTGGAGAGTACTGTAAGCACAATATATCTAAAACTCGTAAACCCCCCCCCTCCAAAGTAATATAAATCAATACCTAGCTTGCATTCCAGGTGAATAAAAAGAGCAATATTTAGGCTACATATAGACCTATCATAATTTTGTTAACTAAAATATTGTAAATTATTATTAGAAGCATCAATGATAATCGAACCTAAACTTCTGACTGCCCACTATTTCGGCTGACCCAAATGTAGGTATAAATTTAGAAACTAGTTTGTTTGTAATTGTTTGTATTTTTTAAATATCATATTGGCAGTAGGTATGTAAACGTACAGGCAATTATATCCAACCTTTGCTTTTGTACCCCTCGATCACTCAGATGTTCGAAATTTCCTTCCTCAACATTGATGCATTCCTGAGTGACACTATAACAAATAGTAGACGATTAAATGCGATTCCCAACAATCTCTTGAGATGCATGCGAAATGAAGTCACCCAACTGTCTTACTGTGTGTGATCATCTTCGATCAAACTTATCCTTAACTATAGAATATTACTTACTACATCCGTTGTATTGCTTAGTTCATTACATTCACTTCATCTTTCACTTTCCTTTCCAACTCATACTAAACTGTTATTTTCAATAATTTATTAATCCAAGATTGCAGCATTCGTTAAAAAGAGGCAGTGCACATATTTAACCTTTTTATGTCTTTTTACATTAGGTACTTCTTTTTGTTACTAGCTTTTCGTAGCAGATATTCAGTTTCTTCCTACTGTCGGTATTTCTGAGTATTTGCAGTTTCATCTACTTTTGATACATAAATTCAAGTTTTGATTTATTACGGATCGTCTTCCGTAGAGCCCTGATGAGATCATAGTTTACTGTGGAGATTTTACTGATATAAATGACATAGAAGCGGTGACATAAGTTTCCGAGCCATTTGTTCTCGTTCCTGGCACCGGTAAACTTATATCGAATTATAACCATCAGAAAGAAACGATGCGTCATCAAGATTCATCGCAGAGCTATAGAATTCTGAATGCGATAAATTGCAGACAAAAAAAGGAAATAAAGTAATACTGGATTTAGCTGATACAGGATTACTGGTTGAGTGTACTGAGATATTTTACAAAATAAGCTCGTAAAGTAGTTCGCCGGACCAAGTATTTATTCGTCAGAAAGAAAACAGAAGACGGACTTTGAGAAGTATTCTTTTTTTTAACCGCACTACCAGGAACGGAATGCTCTACTTGAGTACTTACTAAAGCCTCTACCAATAAGAACAACAAATTTATTCCTTTTAAAAATAGGCTTAAAGGCTTCATTAGTATATTGTAGTATAATACAGGGCGATCCGTTTGGGTATGGATAAAATAAAAAAAAATGTAAAACATTAACACTAAAAGATGGGAGATTCCTCAGAGCTCAACATGACCCCCATTGCGCACCCTGCACAACTCATAACGGTGATGCAATTCAGCCCATGTCCGTTGTAACATAAGGAGATTGATTTGTTGAAAAACTTGAGTAATTTTTACTCTCAGATCATCAATGTTCCTGGGTTTCTGTGAATAGACAACGTTTTTAACAAAATCTCACACGAAGAAGTCAGGGAGGGTTAGATCTCGGGAGTTTGGAGGCCAAGCCAAGAGATAGCTGCTTCTCGTACTGGGTTTCGCCTGCGACTCCCTGCATTTTTTTAACACAGAACCTATTTCTACAATATTGTTCGATACCACAACATTATGGAATCGTATTTAGGCAAGTTGTAATTCCCTTTGAACTATTTTAACACTCTCAAATTAGGATAACAAAGAACACATTGTGCTCGCTGTTGATTTGTAGTGCCTATTTTAATCATCTACGATCTTCATTTGTCCTTTCTGATTATGCATTGTTGATTGTCATATATGGACGCTCCCATTTTTTAATCATAATATAAACAGCTAGTAATTTTGCCTACTATCATAATAGCTTTATAATAATAAATTAATATTATCCACACCCAAACGGATGAGACTGTATTTGTTACAGTTATAGTGAAGGTGAGTGAGTTATAGTGAGTACGCTATGCTTAATAGTGTACAGTAATTGCAGTAAGTTGTGCATTCTGTTGTAGTGCAAATGCAGTGAGCTACAGAACTAGTTCAGTGAGTTGTAGTGTCCGACTTGTGAGTCAGACTTACAATGAAATTGAGTGAGTTCCAGTGAGTGCGCAGTGCGTAGCAGTGTAATTACAGTATACTGAGTTACAGAGTGTGTACAGAGTTTTGTAGTGAGAATATAGTGAGGTACAGAGCCATCCAGTTTTGTAGTGAGAATATAGTGAGGTACAGAGCCATCCAGTTTTGTAGTGAGAATATAGTGAGGTACAGAGCCATCCAGTTTTGTAGTGAGAATATAGTGAGGTACAGAGCCATCCAGTTTTGTAGTGAGAATATAGTGAGGTACAGAGCCATCCAGTTTTGTAGTGAGAATATAGTGAGGTACAGAGCCATCCAGTTTTGTAGTGAGAATATAGTGAGGTACAGAGCCATCCAGTTTTGTAGTGAGAATATAGTGAGGTACAGAGCCATCCAGTTTTGTAGTGAGAATATAGTGAGGTACAGAGCCATCCAGTTTTGTAGTGAGAATATAGTGAGGTACAGAGCCATCCAGTTTTGTAGTGAGAATATAGTGAGGTACAGAGCCATCCAGTTTTGTAGTGAGAATATAGTGAGGTACAGAGCCATCCAGTTTTGTAGTGAGAATATAGTGAGGTACAGAGCCATCCAGTTTTGTAGTGAGAATATAGTGAGGTACAGAGCCATCCAGTTTTGTAGTGAGAATATAGTGAGGTACAGAGCCATCCAGTTTTGTAGTGAGAATATAGTGAGGTACAGAGCCATCCAGTTTTGTAGTGAGAATATAGTGAGGTACAGAGCCATCCAGTTTTGTAGTGAGAATATAGTGAGGTACAGAGCCATCCAGTTTTGTAGTGAGAATATAGTGAGGTACAGAGCCATCCAGTTTTGTAGTGAGAATATAGTGAGGTACAGAGCCATCCAGTTTTGTAGTGAGAATATAGTGAGGTACAGAGCCATCCAGTTTTGTAGTGAGAATATAGTGAGGTACAGAGCCATCCAGTTTTGTAGTGAGAATATAGTGAGGTACAGAGCCATCCAGTTTTGTAGTGAGAATATAGTGAGGTACAGAGCCATCCAGTTTTGTAGTGAGAATATAGTGAGGTACAGAGCCATCCAGTTTTGTAGTGAGAATATAGTGAGGTACAGAGCCATCCAGTTTTGTAGTGAGAATATAGTGAGGTACAGAGCCATCCAGTTTTGTAGTGAGAATATAGTGAGGTACAGAGCCATCCAGTTTTGTAGTGAGAATATAGTGAGGTACAGAGCCATCCAGTTTTGTAGTGAGAATATAGTGAGGTACAGAGCCATCCAGTTTTGTAGTGAGAATATAGTGAGGTACAGAGCCATCCAGTTTTGTAGTGAGAATATAGTGAGGTACAGAGCCATCCAATGAGTTAGATTTACTACAGTGAAAGTGACTTACAGTGAGTGCGCAGTGCGTAGTAGTGTACATAAATGAAGTGAGTTATAGAGCGTGTGCAGTATTTTGTAGTTAGATACAGGGCCAGCTCAATAAATTTTATTGACTCAATAAAGAATGCCGTTAATATGTAATGATTACAGGATGTAGTATAGGGTATGTTGAAAATGTAAGTGTAACTTTTCGTTCTGCAAAAGTATTTTACATTGTTACATTTGTTCGTATCAAATTTCTCTACGTATTTAAAGGACAAAACTAAAATTAATTCAATTAGTTAATACCATAATACACTGCTCTCTTAAATTAACTGAGCATATTGGAAATTCAATCGCTGGCTTTTCCAAAACAAGCTATTTGATGTTTCGTATAGAGCAATTTTTATCTCGAAACTGAAGAAAAACGAGCAAAATTGTATTAAAATTTTTGTTTAAAAAATATCTCGAAGAAAAACCTTTGAAATTAATGATATTACTTACGATTCAGTTTGTACGGTAGTTCAACATATCTTTTGATAAGCTTTTGATTGTCTTTCCTCTTGTTCGTTTCCTTATTTGCTGTCTTTGACTTCTTTGTTTATATTCATACTATGTGTTTCTATAGTTTTTCTGCTTGAAAGTCTTGTCTTGATTTATCGTTACTTTTCCTGTATTTACCAACTGGCAAAACCCATTTGTAGTTAGTAAATATTCAATCATTCTCTTCAGTATTTAATTACACTGGACAACAAATTTAAACTTTGTTTCTGTCCTTTAGACAAAACTATTTATCTTTAACTAAATGAGAGATGCTGAGTTCATTTCTGAAAACCAAAATTTTCTAACACATACCATTTTTATGGTACATGCACTTCACCTACACAACCGGTCAAAAGTTTTCGATCAGCTCTGAAAACAACTACGTACTTTATTTCAATGTACAAACACATCGGAAAAACTAAATAGACTAACAAAATAAATATTTTATCTCTCTAGCATTATGATATGACAGAATATTTAAAACAAAATCCCTGTTTTAACCACAAATCCGTAGTTGTGATAGGTGATCGAAAACTTTTGTCCGGTAGTGTATTTACACAAATTTGTTATACTAGCACATGAAGCAACTTTTGTTTGGCCAAAATTCACAACTTACAGGTCTTATTTGGTTTTTACGTTTGTAAACAGCTTCTGCAATCTCTCTGAGAAGGAACCAGCAATATTCAACCAGCAGTATTCAACCAGCATTCTTGCATTCCACCTTCCAATGAAGCGCTTTTCGATAGTAGATATTTCTTCATGGAACCTCTCCCCGTGTTCATCGCTTACAGCACCAAGTTTTTTTTAAAGAAGTCCTGGTGGCTGTCAAGAAAGTGTAGTTTCAGTGACATGTTGCATCCCTTAAGATGGAAGCAGTGCAACATTTTACTAACATTAAATAACTTTTTATTTTGGAGAAAAAGTACGTGCTGGACAAAACTAACTGCAGATTCGTTTTTGCGACCACAAAATACATCGAATGCACATATTTTTATAAAAAGGACAAATTTCATGTTGTACAGTGTTATTGTCGTTTTTATTACTATTATTATCATTCGTATTTTCTTTTCGGGATGATGCACAGTGTACAGTGTCATTTCCGAATTAATAAATTTAGACCCAGTATCATTGCTCTATGACTACAGTGTCCTATGACCCTTAGATATCTTAGTCCATTGATTTCCCCTTCCTCCTTGTTCCTGTCTCCGGGAACTACGTGAAGAGAGGAGTGGTAATCAGTTCCAAATTGCTTTCTGCCTCACACCATAAGACCAACTTCTTGTCTTGGAAGAAGCCTCTAAATTCTCCAAGCAGGACGTTTCCTTCAATCTTCTACATTTTACATTCATCTTGCGCACCCAACTCAGGAATCATATACTTCGTAGTTTTCCCTCATATTACGTTGTCAAGAAAGGAGGAGAAACTCGCCCATTGCTGACTAACATATTGTTTTCTTTCTTTTATACTTTTATTTGCGTTGACATCATTAATTAAATTTAAAAAAAATAAACCTAATTTATTGAACAGTGTTTTGCTTTAGTTCGTTATTTAACTAGTTGTGTCAACTATTAGGTTATTTGGCATCGATAAGATTGGTGATAGCGAGATGGTATTTGGCGTGATGAGATCGAGGATTCGACAGTGATTATTCATCTAACATTCGCTTCACAGGGAAAATGCCATCGGAGAGAAGACCGCAAGAAACTTTTTTTGACGTTTCAATACACAACACTCCTTATAAAAGTAAGTGTCCACCCAGAGAAGATGATGTTATGTCCCTGATGATATAAAGAATGCGTTGTGTACTATTGCCGACAACTCAGACGCCTTGCGGCCGCAGTTCAAGAAAAACTACCAGGAATACTGCTTGAAGTGCTGCTGCAACACGATAATGCACGCCCGCACTCCACTAACATGACGAAAGCAGGCATCCAGGAACATGGTTGAGAAATGATTCCACATTCCCCATATTTTTCCGCTCTTGTGTCCTCAGATTTCCAGCTTTTCTGTTACTGATCTATAAGGGGAAACTCCACTGAAAATAATGAAAATTTTCCAAAAAAAATTGTGTTGGCTATTTTACTTCTTTCGAATGTATATTTTCATACCGCAAATAGATTTAGTTCAATTTTGATTAAAATGTACTGTTATTTTTTAAAAGAAGACTGTAAGAGGGCGTGGCATTTAAAGAGCTTCCGAAATTATTTTTTTTTACCAAAGGATTCCTTTTTTTTACAAATTTCTGATTACAAATCTAGTAACTTCTTGTTCTAAAGTTTGCTTCCTGAAGTTACTAGATGAATGAAGCGGAGAAGAATTTTAATAGTTACCGTAGGGCTGTAATATGTTACATTAATATTCATTTTACTTTCAAATACATTTTTCCGTAAGTTTATTTTTCTTGATTCGACACTAATTTTTATGCCAAATATTAATGAGTCCGGATGACATTCTTATAGCAAGTATTTATAAGGTAGCTGCATGTTTCCATTCATTTACTTTGTGAGAAATGCTGTTAGTTTGCTCTATTAACATTATTTATGAATTAAAGAAAAAATAATATTTTCAAAATAAAAAAAGAAATTTGGAAGTGAATAAATTTAATATTTCTTAAAATGAATGCATACAAATGTTTCTCTATGCCTTATGGATGTAACCAAAAGGAAAATGAAACATAAAATTGATATGTTCTACTAAAATCTTGTGTTTGAAAATATTTCTAAAAATAAATAGAACAAAAAATAAAAATTCAAAGCCAAAAAAAATTGGGAGTTCAAAATTTGACATTTTTAGTCCTTTATATAGTAAACATGCTCTGAAAATTTGGTTTAAAAATGATTAAGAAAAAGTTGTTAATTTCAGAGGAATGTCCCCTTAAGGGGAAGGTTATCGGATGCATTTGTTATAAAAAAAGACGATTAGGACAAGGCGATTCATTGTCAGCGACATTATTTAATATTATTTTGGAGAAAGTACTCAGAAGCATCGAAATCAATCCTAATGGATCTATTTTTAACAAAACTAGACAGTATATAGCTTATGCAGATAATGTTTTAATACTAGGTAGATCAGTGAGAGCGATCCAAGAAGTCTTGGAACAATTTAATGAGGAAGTAGTAAATTTGATAACTTTTTCATACAGCGCAGAAAATTGTGGCGCCAGAATACCTAGAGATACTTGAAAAATGGTTCTTTTTCTGCAGATGTCGAATGACATATTCCACCGAGATATTATTTCAAGAGCGATATAGGACTTCCGTCATACGTTATTTCAGCATGAAATTCTTGCACATTTCTTATGCTAAAGAGCAGAATTCTAGCAGCCATACTTCAACTACGATATAAAATAGCCTAGCGTCTTTTTACCTTCAAAAGTTTCAGGTAGCAGTGCTGCAGGTTATTGGCATTCTTGGACCTCGCTATCGGCTCTCAGCCTCATTTGAATTGCTAATCGAACGCCCGAACACACTGGAAATCCCTTCCATGTTTGAAATATCGAAAGAATCGAACTCTCCACTTTTCTTTTCCACATATATTCACTTCTTATTATATTCTTTTTGCAGCAACCCGTTTATCTCCCAATATTTGTCCGGATGCTGGTGTTTTTTCAAGTTTCTCTTGGATACTCTCACAAACCGTTATAAAGATACTGTATGTATAGGCTATAACAAAATGTATTTTGTTCGAATTTCTTTACGTACGTTCAGTATTTAATTAATTAACATATAGATCTATCTTAAGACGAAGTGCTAATTCATGCATATATTGGAAAGTCAACGTCGTTGTAATCATAACAGGACTGCTGTCACCACCATCATAATTTCTATTATAACCAACACTTTCAACATCATTACTTTTATTAAAACTACCATTAAATGAATTAATGGTGTAGCCATGATGTCCCATGTTGAGCAAAGACCTCCTGTGCTGGGAATAGGATCCCCTATACAGGGGTGAGCCAGTCCTAGCGAGTTGACATAGTAATCGGAGATACTGTCGTGGCACGGTTCAGAATTCATAACTAGGGTTAGGAAGTTGAGGAAAAAATACCTTTTGTTTCGAGTGTCCAGAAACGAGGCCCAACATAATATATGTTCATTTTGGGTCATTGTAGGCCAGAAAATGGTGGGTTTTATTTGTCCTTCTTTTGCCTTTTTCGGCGTTTTTTATTTATTGGTCCTTTTTAGCGTTTTTTTAGGTCTTAATGGTTATTTTTTGCAACTTTAGCTTCTTTCGACTACATTTCTACTGTTATTTTTACATTTCAAGAATCTACCACGACATCTCACTTGCTTCAAATATTCACCAATGACATACTATGTTATAGAGAGAAGTTTCGCAATGTACTCTCAGAAAACCGACGATCCTTTACACCTAAGAACCTGAAGATGATTATTGTCTTATACTGCAATGCTAACTGAGGTAAGGTTTCCGAAGTCCAATTTCTGTAACCATAGTGTGGTTAGACCAAATATGATTCTATTTATAGTAATTTAAATCTCTTTCTCCAGGATTCCATTGCGGGTTCGCTGAATTCATTCTAAGTGGCATAAATCGTTCATTTTAAATTCTACATGTACTTTTTTTTAACAAATCATAATTCCTTCTTCAAAAAATTATGTTAAACGAAAAAATATATAATGTCTGAAAGGAGAAGCATTTTATTCATATAGCTTTTTCCGCACACCAGAATTTCGTATTTTTGAAACATTATATTCATTAACTATGTAATTGAAACTGAAATTATTAATTCATTTGGATCAATTTTTTACGTATCTTTTTCCAGTCTTTAGGTCCTTTTTAGGATATCTTTATCTCTTTTTAGGCAATTTATAGGTCTTTAACTTCCGAGCCCAATTCATAACTTAGTGGAATTGCCATGAATACTATTACTAACATCAACCATTATCATTATAGCAGTTTATCTCTCAATATTTGATGATGGTAGTGGTGGTAGGAGTAGTAGTAGTAGTAGTAGTAGTAGTAGTAGTACAGCAGTAGTAGTAATAGTAGTCGTAGAGTAGCAGTAGTAATAGTAACATGATTAGTGTAGTAGTATATTAGTATAGTAGTATATTAGTATAGTAGTGGTACAGTAGTATATTAGTGTAGTAGTATAGTAGTAGTATATTAGTATAGTAGTAGTAGTATATTAGTATAGTAGTAGTAGTATATTAGTATAGTAGTAGTAGTACAGTAGTATATTAGTATAGTAGTAGTAGTACAGTAGTATATTAGTGTAGTAGTAGTAGTAGTATATTAGTATAGTAGTAGTAGTATATTAGTATAGTAGTAGTAGTACAGTAGTATATTAGTATAGTAGTAGTAGTACAGTAGTATATTAGTGTTGTAGTAGTAGTATATTAGTGTAGTAGTATATTAGTATATTAGTGTAGTAGTATATTAGTATATTAGTGTAGTAGTAGTATAGTAGTAGTACAGTTGTTGTTGTTGTTGTTGTTTATTGACATTTCTGGTTTTGAGCCAGAGGCCGATTTAGGGTCTTATACACGCAGGACGCGCTCTCCAGCCGTTGTACATAAATAACGGTATAAATATATTTACATATATGAAACTATTTCTGGCATAAGTGCCAGTAGGTGTGTGAGTGCAGTGACTGATTCCTTTTATTTTGTGTAGGCCTAATTTGTTGATTTCTTTTATTTGTGGGGGACTAGTTAGTATTAATATAATATACATATGGTACATATGAGGAATGGTGAACGGGAGAAGAGTTCGGGGTAAAAAATATCACCTGGTAGACAACGTTAATATATTATTATGGGGAGATTAAGAGGAAAGAAAGAATTTGGGAAGAATGATAAATGCTGGGTTTGCAGTTAAAGTAGTAGTAGTAGTGGTAGTGGTAGTGGTAGTGGTAGTGTACTTACTATATTTAAATTAAGAAATCCATTCAGTCTTGAAACTCAATGTGTGAAAAAATGCATGATCTCGTCGTCAGTGAATACAGTTTTGAAGTTATGTTTCTAATTAAAAAGTATGAAAGGGTGACTGTATCCGTGGTGATAATTCTCCTTTACCAGTTTTGATAAGAAAAACACTGAAGTTTGCAGAAATATACTGAATCAGATGATATGATAATTGTGACTTTGATTGTTTTCCCCTGCACTCTTCATTTCTACCACTCATTTTCAAGTAATCGTACCGCTTGTCAAATGTTCCCTATGAGATATTACACAGCAGCAATCGTCACTGACCAATAAAGCGATTCAACGGTGGCAAGCCTTCTTTTAAATATGGCTGTCTTTGGTTTAAAAACGTGCATAAATTAAATTTCTTCAGTAGCTATTATATTGATGATTATATGAAACAATGAAAAATTAAATGTAATAAAGTTACAACGTTTTAGGGAGCACTCGGGTTTCAACAAGAAACTTCTCCATCTTCATCCCAATTATCTACCACTGAGCTATATCACAGCATTGAAGTTTAACTATTACAATAACAGGGAATACAGCAGTGGAGACATCGTGGGACCTGTTTCTATACCATCTCGGACGAAAAGTGTCAAAAAGATATTAGACGAGACAAATGTTTCAAATTATTTTATTTTGTTCATAGGGTTCCTTTACTCTGTCTGTGGTCCCGTTTCGCAAACATTCCTACTCCCAAAATAAAATGTAGTTTTAACTTGTATCGTAAATAACTATTTCGAACTCAGGGATTGTATTTCCTGGAAATTACTGATATTCATTTCATTTTTCACCATCGCAATGTTTTTCATTTAGACTTCGTACAGGAGTGACACAGAATCAAAATTCATTCATTATGAAGTCCTCAGCACTAATGCAGTATGTTCTCATTGTCCAGGATATGTTTCGGACAGGATTGACTGTTTTAGAAGTAGAACATTGGGTTTGTCGAATATGATGCCAGCATCTGCACTATTCTAAGTCTCGTGGGGTGTAACTTATATAATATGAACTTATTTGCTACCTTTGAAGCTCCAAAACTGTGCTGTAAATTATCGCCTCAATAATGAGACTTCGCGTGTAATGCACTTCTCAATGCAGAAAAGGAAGAGTTGATGAAATGTGGCGTGATATTTCAACAAGATGGAGCAAGAAGGTCCTTCTTTCGTACAACAGCGCATTTTACACGTCTTCCTCAATCAACCCCAAACCACCCACATGCAGTGTAATGGCTTTTCCTTTAAAAACTCATCACCAACCCCGTCTGCACTACGAGTCAGGAACTCCGCAGTCATTTGTCACCTTCCCACTCTGTCTCTTATGAATATTCATATATTGTTGAATAGGTATATATTAATTCCCAACTGAACCTTGGTGTACATGATGTGTAAAATACTGCCGAGACCACGCTTGCAATTAAAAAAGTACAATCAATTCTTATCATTATCATTGTCATTCGCAAGTACTAGCCATTTCGGGCTCTACCAGTATGTTGAAATGCCTATAGTTAAAACTGCTGAAGTATAGAAAAAAGAATAAAATCATATTTTGTATTTATTTACACAAATTAATCGTTGAAATAAAACCAAGTTTCTGGGTATTTTTTACTATACTTATAGCTCTCGAGAAGGGACACACTTCAAACAGAATTTAAGGATATATAACATGGTAAACATTTAAGCCTACTTCTATTATGTGGAGACTTGTGATTACAATAAATTGTTATGACTATTTAACATACGTTACTTCATCCTACAGCTCATGCATTATGTCTAGACACTCCCTCAATCTTCCTACAGAGCTGAGCATTAGATCGGCTAAGTCTACTTACGAACGTGAATAATTGGGATAAAACTTAATAATAATGATTTCGCAGTCAATGAAATGACTTTTCAATCAAAGTCAAAGGAACTATAATTATATTAAGGAGAACATAAAATATCTATTTAGATTTAGGCCTATATTATACTTAAAATTATATCAATATCTATTTTATTACAGCATACTTATGATAAAACTTAATAATATAAAATAATTTTACAGTTAGCTACATATGAAAGCCAAGGAAATTATGTATAATTATTATCAAAATACATGAAGAGGCAGCACAAAATGTGAATTGAATATTACTTTGTAATGTGTTTCAGATGTATTAATTTAAAGTAGATAAAAGAAGACATGAAAAGATGATTACCGTTATATTTCCCCATACATTCCTTAGTTAATCCTGTTGCAGATACTTTTCTTAAGATCCAATTTGTTGCAGTAACTTGAGTTTGCTCAGAAAGTATTTGTAAAATAACACACACAAAATTTCTTCAAATGATACTGAACCATCGATTTACTAGCTACCTGTGAGCAACGATCATAACAAGGAGGAACAAAGAGAGTTATGATTGTTGGCAAAGAGCATATTCCGAATCTCAGCGCTGAGGAATCTGATGTCATCACTGTGTTCTGACTTTCACCGATGGCGACACTGATGCTCCACCGGTGTCGCACCGGTGCCATCAGCTTGCAGAGGTGGTGGCAATCTCCATCAGCCGCCATCAGTGAATCTGATTGGTTCTTGTATAGGGCAGGAATTAGCAGACGAATGACATCGTGCACTGTTGTGTCATGGCGGTGTTCTGCTTTGGTTCTGCTTTGTTGTTTGTAATGAGCACAACGTAAAAACAATATGTTAATGGCTTATGAGCGAACATGTCAACGGGCCAGTTATTACTACCGGTTCAAGAAATGAATTGTTTATGCTCTCTTTTCTTTGAACGAGATGGCATTACGGAAATTTCGCAAAATTTTGCTAGCGTAGGATAGACAACAACTTACGGTATGCAGTCGCCATGATAGCCATCGATCCTTCCAGCAGTTCTGTTTCTATTTCGTTGCAGCGTGACGTCATTGTTATCCACCGGTCCGATGAGATTCGGAATATGCTGAAAAAGTGTATTCCGTCGATGCTGCTGCCACCTACAGGCAAATTACTTGAAAAAGGCGCCAAATTAGATAATTTCAAAATATCAGGCATAAAAGTTACTTCAAGCATTTCTTGATTTCTTTTAAATCGGCCCGGACACCCGGTCAGAAGGTGTAAAAAGGAGGCAAAAGAGAACATCTGTATACCTCACATATCTACATGAGTCGTTATATCCCCACCAGTATTGAGATCCTGGCGGACTCCACTATCTCTTATGTAGATATATGTCTTCTAGAATTCACTAGTAACATCTATCAATCTTTGGCAAACCGCTAGGAATATTCACCTTGGCGAACGATCCATTCAGTATCACGCAAACATAATTCGAAACGAAGTTGATTGTGAAAGGGGAATTATGAAATTTGTTCGTGAAATGAGGATAAAACTGAAGAACCCCGAAAAAAAAAATCATAACTTTGACTTTGTCCACCAGAAATACAACTGTGATATCGCGGAGATTTTAACTCTGGTTGTTGTTCGTCCTAAGCCAGCGTTTGGCAACTAAATCATATCAGCAGTTTGAAATTTGGATTTATATCTTCTCGAGTAAAATGCGTTCCGCACTAGAAGGCAACTTTCTGCTTTATGTTCGGTTTAACAATTAGTTCATAGATAGCAGTACCGTTTGTTTCAGACCCGTAACATTCAATATGCGTTGAGAATAATGCTGCTGGTCTCAACTGAGAAACACAACTATGAGTTCATTTATATCTCAGATGAGATCCCAGTCTACGTTGTTAATTTACACGCAGTGTCTTCACCATTACGCACACAGCGCCCGCAGTTTCGATTTATTACAACACAAAAAGAAATCAACAATGCATTAGAATCAGAGTTAGTCATGAAATAACTCACAATTATCTCAACAGGGTTACGGCATAAACTTCTGAACTTCAAAAGGTACAGGCATGCAAATACAGGGTGATTCTGAAGAAAAGGGTCATACTTTTAAGAGTGACAGTATTGGTGATTCTAAAGGAAAAATATTGTATAAATATATTATTTTTTTCTCAACGGTTTTTGAGAAAACCAATCGAAACCAGGGGGAAAGTTGACAATGCATGCGACAATAATTCCAGAGAGTGTTAACTGGACGTTGTATTTAATTGTCCATTTCTCGTAAAATAAAATTAAAAAAAAAAATGCCATCTTCAACATCAATCCACTTTCCAGCTTGCATTGCCAGACGCTAGGTTGCTAATTTGAGCTGGTTCCCACATTCCTTAATGTGATAATAAGCATTTAGAACGCTGGGAGAAAAATTGCACCCTTGTTTCCACTTTGCGCTTGTGGACTTCGCTCTTTAGCCTACCCCGCAAGAAATTATCTAATAGTATAAAGTCAGGTGATCTCACTGGCCAAGAAATGTCATCATGTTGGTAGATTCAAAATGTATATAGCCATTAGTGCCCTCAAAGGATCGGTTCAGATATTGAGAAATCATTTGTATGGGAGTGATAATGGAAATTTCAGATTATCTTAACCGATGGCTGTTGATTGGTTTAGATATCAATGACAATATGTAAATCCCTACTATTATTGTTCTCGCGGTATATGGCATTCATACCATTCTAACCTATCTGATGATATTTCCCCCCCCCCTTTTCTTAACTGTAAATGAGCACAAACGCTACTTAGGTGTAAATTTTTCCGACATTTTGTATATTCGATTATCTCATCGTTTCAAATGGATATCATTTTACCTTTTAGGTCTGTTTACAAATTATATGTAATACGCTTTGTCAAATCTGGCAACCTTTTCATAAGGGAAGCTAACTTTCTTTCTTTCTATTCGTGGCACTTCAACTTCACTGTTCTCCTGGTTGGCGAGTTGGTATAGCGCTGGCCTTCTATGTCCAAGGTTGCGGGTTCGATCCCGGGCTAGGTCGATGGCATTTAAGTGTGCTTAAATGCGACAGGCTCATATTAGTAGATTTAATGGCATGTAAAAGAACTCCTGCGGGACAAAATTCCGGCACATCCGGTGACGCTGATATAACCTCTGCAGTTGCGAGCGTCGTTAAAAAAATACAACATTTTAACATTTTCAACTTCACTACAAAGAATTTGTTTTTTATTTTACTTGGTTATTTAACGACGCTGTACCAACTACGAGGTTATTTAGCGTCGTTGGAATTGGTGATGGCGAGATGGTACTTGGCGAGATGAGGCCGAGGATTCGCCATAAATTACCTGACATTTACCTTATGGTTGGGGAAAACCTCGGAAAAAACCCAACCAGGTAATCAGTCCAAGCGGGAATCGAACCTGTGCCAGAAAGAAACTCCATATCGGTAGGCAAGCGCCTTAGCCTACTGAGCTACACCGGTGACTAATTTAATTGTAATTACTAGATTGCTACAACCTTTTTGACAGAGTTTTGAATTCGAGGAGCCAGAATGGTGAGACCTTCCCCTCCATCTCTCCATGCGCAGATGCGATTGGCCAATATGACAAAGATAATATAATGTCGTTTTTGTAGCACCTGCATCATTGTGAGCAATTATGTGATTATGTTTTCTTGAAAATAGCTGTTTCTTGAAATCCACTAAGAATAAGACATGTTTTCATTTGCTTTTCATTTAGAATCGTCATACTATTACCCCTCAACGTATGACTCTTCTTTCCTGAATAATCTTTTATAAACATGAATTAAAAGGGACATATTCAGCCATGTTGAGGGCAAAGCTATCGGTGTACTGTTGTTATAGAATGTACTTCGAATTCAACGACGAAACTTGCACTTTGCGATGTAAAATGTAAATTTACATACATAAACAGAATTTGCCGATATCAACTTTAAATGCGAAGAATGATTTATGATTCTGAGTCTTCAGAAATTGGGGCTGTAGATTTTATCACATGTACATTTTCCGGACTGCGATACACAAAGTTTTGCAAGCGGCACAAGTTTAGCTTCGATGGTGAAGCGATCTGCGCCCAGGCAAACCCAAGTTTACATGAAACAGGATCGATGCTGGAGATCGGGTATATTTACGAAGGATTATTGAAGGCTATTTTTTTTTCTGGAACGTGTGTGAATTACTTAAATACTTCATTACGACATCGAGAAATGAATGATTGCATTTAGGTTTATTTACTGATTTATTGGTAACCAGTTTCGAAGCGCATTGTGTGTATACAGGATGTTTCTAAATTAGATCGAAAAGCTTTTGGATAGGTTAGATAACCTTCTTTCAAACATTTTCCGTTAAGGAACCCAGCTCGGACTCTTCGTTTCAGTGCAAGAGACATTTAATGCTTCCATCCAATTTGTTTATTCCGTCAGCGCAGTATCATTTTTCGATCGGGTTTGTTTATTTCCTGATCATCCACTGACACAATTTCATTATTACTTGTGGTTTATGAAAGCCTATTAACTCTGAAGAAGATCTTGCAACACGCATTGTCTGCACAGTAGCTGAAATCAGGGAAATGCCTGGCGTCTTTGAAAGGGTACGACAAAGTATGGCACGTCGATTCAATAGTTGTCTGGAATTCAATGGACGTGTGTTCCAGCACTTGTTGTAGTGATGAAATAGTAAAACAATGGATGCATCCTTCTAATTTAACACTGAAGTGAGTTTTTTTTCTTTACATTCACTTGGTTTTGTTTGTGCTTTTCTGTATGTTTGGATGAATAAATTGTGCCTGCAACATTATTGATTTATCAGTTCACTTTTTACGTAACTAATCACTTCAATCCCTTCCTGTACGATCGAACCATGTAATGACATAAACCTCTCTTGCTCTAAAGGGAAGTGTCGCAGCCCATGAGTTCCTTAACGAAAACTGTCTGAAAAAAAGTTATCTATTCGATCCCAAAGTTTTTCTGTCTAATTTAGAAACAACATGTATATGAGAATTTCATATGGAGAACCGGACAGCAAATCTACTTTTATAACGTAGATGATAAATTGCTGAATTTTCGTCGCAGATGGAATAACAGAATTTGCTGAAACAGTTCACTAACGGTCATCATATACTTTTACATCTTCTAATATCGGATAACCCTATTATGTAATGTGCATGTCGGAACCACAAATATTTGTTGAATATAAAATGAGTTAGGTTTAATTTTAAATGCCGAATCAATAAAAGTGTTGATCTCTTTAATACATTTTTTCTCTAATATGTTTTTAAATGTTTTCATGTAGATTATTTTGCTATTTTCCTCTCGTTCTATTATAATAAATTGTTTAGGACCGTACATTGGATGATGAAATTATATTATTAATGTATCAAGTGATTCAAAGGTCGCTTCAAGTTTTAAATCTCTATAAATATTATAACATTTCAGGTAGAATAAAAACATCGCTGTGTTAAACAAAACAATGGGTTCCGATTTGTAAAACATTGGGAATATCCGCTGTTCTCAGCATTTTACAGATTGTATCTTGGAATATTCCCATTTCCTTGCTAGATAGCATTGTCCCTTTATTCTATGGTTTTCAAGCGTCTAGGAAACGTACATCAATAAGGTAACGCCAAGAAAATTAGGAGGTTTATGATCTGGAGATCGTGGAGGACATATTGATGGGAAATGCATTTTCATATCACGATCCCAAAGATCTTTATAATTAACTTTTTACAGGAAAGGAAGGTGTGGTATGGTGCGCCATCTTGCATGAAGGATATGTTTTCAAGGTAATGGATTCTCGTATGTTCCCCGTTTATAATGACAATCTCTGTTATGTTCTTCGAAGAAATATGGGTCAATGATGCATTGTGAAGTGAAGAATACACCATACAGTAACTTTAAAATCATTAAGATCATGTCGAATTAAAATTTCGGAGTCATTTACAGACCAAACTCTGTAGTCAAGTATGTTAACGCCACCTGTAAGAAAGAAGTCTGATTCATATCTCCAGAAAACTTTGCCCAGCCAATGCCATAATAAGCCGATTAAGCACGATATTGGACTTGTTAATAATTCTGGAATGGCTTAAACGTCATATTTATTTGTTTGTTCCTTTATTTTGCTCGCAGTTTTTGTATCAGATGTTCAGGATTAAGTATGACTGCTTGGTCGGTTGTGAATAAACAATTCAGTTTCATTCTGGTGCTAAAATGTGCTTCTGATTTTAGCTACTCCAAGTACGTTTCATCCTTACAGATTTCTAAAGTAATTCCAAGACATCTAATTGCGTTTAAAGTCGTGTAATTTTCACTAGGCAATATTTTAACTAATTAAATTGTTAGCATTCTTGTACTTCAAAATACAAGCCAGTCTGGAAAATAGTTCAGTGCTTCTTTTATCTTGCGAGGTAAGTAAAGTTTTCTGAATCTTTTTGGCCAGAAGATTGTGGGTGGGTGGCTAGAATATCTTCCACCTTAAAGAGCGCCTGCAGCCTTCTGGAACAGACAAACCGTGGAATGGATGGAGAATGGGTTGAGGAGGGATAAAAGCACAGCTTCCTTGGTTGAATGTCCGCTATATGAGGGAACCGCAACATACAATGCGGAGCGGATACGTCAAAGAGCAAAGTCACTTGAGATCAGAGTTTGAAAGACGGAGCGGCTTGTTTTTTCTATAATGAAAAATTGAAGGTAGAGAGCTGAGCTTCGCTGCAAAAGTATTTAATGGGCGATTCTATCACTAGGGGTTAAATCGTGATTGCAGTTACGATCTCTATTTGCTTTATTCCGTTTTAGCAGGATTAGAGCTTGAAAGACTTAAAGAAATACATATTTTATTTTCTAGTCATATGATGAATATCTATAATTACTGTATATAAAAAAGGCTACTTATAAGTAAAGCTCAATAAATTTCGAATTATGTGTAGAACTATAACATCGTCAAGGGAGAATTGAAAAAAGGAAAAGCAATTACAATATTATAAGTTTATGACACTAGGTTTCATTTATGAAAATTAAAATATAACAGATCTAACTAACGAAATATATATATATATATATATATATATATATATATATATATATATATGTGTGTGTGTGTCTGTGTGTGTGTGTGGTACCCTATTTAATATGTAAGTTGAAACATAAATATTACGAGCATAATATTTCAGATAGGGAAAAAAAACAAAAACATCACTGTGTTGGGCAAACAACGGGGTTTAAAAAAACATTGGGAAGATGTCCACCGTTCTCTTGCTCAACGTACAGCATTCTGTCTGCGACACCATGCACAACATTTTGCAGATAATGTCTTAGAATATTGGCAATTTCTTGGGAGATGGCATCTTTCAGTTGCAGTATAGTTGTTGGATGTGTCAGGAAAACTCGTTCTTTAAGGTAACACCACGACCAAAAGTCAGCAGAATTTAAATCTGGAGATCGTGGAGGCCACATTGTTGGAAAGTGCCTACTGATGACTTTGGTCGGAAAACGAACCTCAGTTACGCGTGTTAACTCCACCATTAATTTTTAGCAGGTTATTTTACGATGCGTTATCAACATCTTAGGTATTTAGCGTCTGAATGAGATGAAGGTCATAATGATGAGTCCAAGGTTCAGCACCGAAAGTTACCCAGCATTTGCTTATATTGGGTTGAGGAAAAACCCCGGAAAAACCTCAACCAGGTACCTTTCCCCGACCGGGCATCTAACCCGAGCCACCTGGTTTCCAGGCCAGATGCTCTAACCGTTTCTCCACAGGTGTGGACAATAATGCAGAAAGACAGACTGTTACAGTAAACGGGGAGCGCTACTACGTCATGTTACGGAGCTTCGTCATCCCTAGACTGAGGAATCACGATATGGAAAAAACAACCTTCATGCATGATGGCGCCCCACCCCACATCTTTATCCCTGAAAAAAAATAATTGATTACGAAGATGTTTGGCGATCGTGTTATCAGTTGTATGGTTCGTTAAATATTATGTAGTTTGTGAGTTTGGTTGTTTACGTAATTGTTATTTTTTTAGTGAGATAAGTGTTTAGTTTGACTATTTCGTTTATATGACGTCATTCCATTTTCGACCAATGAATTGTAATGAAATTTTTAATTCCAACCAATCATAGTCAGACTTTGCGATAATTTTTGCAGCTAGATTTATCGCTATCAATTTATCGCATGGTCGTTCTTTTGTTTAGTCGTCGCCAACTGTTTCCCCGTAAATTGATGATCATGAATACATTAAGATGCAACAGCACGGTTAAACTTTTCTTTCAACTTTAAAGCAATGAATGCAAGATTGATATTTAATATTTTATAATTAATATATTTACGCAGTGAAGACGACGTTCAAAACGTCGCACCATGTAGACACAAAATCTTCATGCATCTTAATTAAACGTACCTTTTAAACTTGATTCTTTCAATATTCTTCCCAGATTGCACGCATAAGCGTTTGGAATATTGAACTGTGTAGATGCAGCTTTAATTCCATTATACACTACAGCGAGAATGCGTTTGTCGAGCTATAAAAAATGCTTTCGTGTAGCACTGATCGTAACGGTCGAAATAAGACACAGCTGACATTGGCCCCGCTCCTACAGGTAATATAACCTATAAGTAGCCTATAAAATTGTATCTTGTGAATGAAACATTTGATACAAAGTTAAATGTTCAAATTTATGTAACATCATCGCATATCAAACCCAATGACCTTGCATAGTAATAATAAGGTCTTTTCATCAAACTGCCTTCCGTATGGCGTAATAAAATTCGTGTTTTAATTAGGCCTATCTATACAGAGATGGCTTCACTGTTGTTATATAGCTGTCCCCACTGTTACTGTTAAATTAAATTATGATTTCAGCAGATAATGAAAATGTATTTATGTTATAATAATGAGAGAAAAGTACAGTACATGTAATTAACACTGTTAAACCTGTATTTCGCTTTTCACAATTGACATTACTGAATAATAACGTCGAATTTCTTTATTGCAGTAATCGATATTCATCTACGAGTATTTCAACTTCACAATGTCTGAATAGGTTAAATATTCGTTAATAAACAATTATTAATATTTTGTGATCGAATTTTAAGGATATATTATTTACATTTTTATTTTATTCACGAAATAGTCCTAATAAATGCCACTCGAGGTCTGAGATTTCCCAGATAAATCTCAGATCTCTCGTGACATTACTACAGATAATAATTTGTAACGGATATGTATATATTTGATTAATTGCTTGTTTCAATAATTAGGTTACCACATAGTTCGGACTTAACGAGATATATAATTAGGTGATTAAAAGAGGCTAATTATAAAATTAAAATTTGGTCTTTACTGTATGCGTCAAAATTATTGTCTCGGAGTTTTCGAACCGTTGGCTGTATTACGTCACAAGGAGAACAATGTTGGAAGCATGCAGCTCTAGTTGAAACGTAGACTAAGAAGCTACAATGGCTTGCTACAGTTCGGTCAGATTTTATCTGCATACAGCGAATGGTTATTATTCATACCAGTACGACTGCCGCCACAATAACATCCTCGAGTTGGAATAGATTTCATCTTCATCTAGCAGACCATCTCGAAGCACGTTTACAGCTCCGAATACAAATGTTACTATCATCAGCTAATGCGAATAGCGTATCACCTAAATTGACAGAGGGTTTGTAGAGCTGTAAAGCATTGCTATTGTAAACATAGTCTGTCGCCAAGATACATATTGACTAACTAGAAATCTAAGGAAACATTTAGATATGAATACACACGTTGTAGTTAATATTTCCGCAAATACTTTAACATCCGAACATTATCCCCATTACTATAGAAAAACACACTTACGCGTATGTATGACTTATATTGTCTTCCCCTCCTATCCTATCTTCAATTTTTCTCATTTCTTTTTTCCTATTTCTTTTGTTATCCTTTATATTTTCCCTTTCTTTTTGTTTACTCTTATGTTCTTGTCTTAGTTCTTGTTTCTCTATCATGATATAACTTTAATTTCGTCCCTTTTTCTTCTTCTTCTTCTTCTCTTCTCTCATGAGCTTTGCTACTTCTTCTCTTACCACTTGTCTTTCTCTGCTCATGTCTTCTATTTCTTCTTTTCTTATTCACTCTGTGTATTCTTAACTCATGTAATTAATTTTCTTTTATCTCACCTAGTTATTTTCTTATTTGCTCCATTTATATTTCACCTATCTATTCTTTCTCACATTTAACCTTTCTTTCCTATTATTCCTTCTCCTCCTTTATTTCTTATCTCTTCTATTTCTTACTATCATATCATCTCGGTTTCTTCACACATATATTTCTTCTGTTCTCATCTCTTCCATTTCTTCCTCTCATACACCCTCTGTTTCTGTATTCACGTATTTATTCGTCCCTCATCTTTTATTCCTTTTTCTTCTGTATCTTTTCTTTCCTTCTCTTTCACTTCTTCTACCCTTCTTCCTTTATCCATTTTCTTTCTTCTCGTATTTCTTCTATTTCATCTCTTATCTGTTCCCTTTGTTATCCTTTCATCTTCTATCATCTGTCCTCTTTTGTCTTCGCTTAACCCCTCTCCTTTTTCATCTGTCATTTATTTCTTCTTCTCTCATTTCTCCTAATTCTTTTCCTCTTCTTTCCCTTTTCGTCACTTCCCTTTTCTCCTCTCTCCTTTGTTATTTCTAATTCTCTTAACCCCTATGTTTCTCCTTCACACACACACACACACACACACACGCAGATATGTGTATATATATATATATATATATATCTCTTCTTTCATCACTGCTATTCCTTCTTCTCCTCCTTTCTCTTTCTTCGTCTCTTATCTCCTGTGTTTCTTGTTCACTAACCTAACTCTTGTACTGTCGTCTATTCTATTTCTTGTCTTATCCCCTCTGTTCCTTCTGCAGTTGTTATGTCATCTTCTATTTCATTTTCTTTTGTCTCTTTTCTTTCTTCTCCTCCCGTCACTTTCATTCATCTCATCTCATCTCATCTCATCTCATCTCATCTCATCTCATCTCATCTCATCTCATCTCATCTCATCTCATCTCATCTCATCTCATCTCTCATCTCATCTCTCATCTCATCTCATCTCTCCTCTCTCCTCTTTCCTGTCTCTTGTCTCTTGTCTCTTCTCTTCTCTTCCTTTTCCTTCTATTCCTCCTCTTTTTTCTCCTGTCATCTCTTCTATATTATTTTCTCTCATCCCTTCTCTGTCTTGTGCTCTCTTCTATATATATTTTTCTCTTAAACCTCCTCTTACTTCAACCTCTCTTCGCTTGTATTTATTTTTCTTCTCCTCTCGTTACGTCTATTTATTTTTCTCTTATCCCTCTGTCTGCTCTTTTCATCTATACATTTTCCTCTCATATCTCCTCCTTTCTCTTTTCCCGTCTCTTCTATTTCGTTTTGTCTTATTCCTTTTCTCTCTTTTTCTGCTTTCTTCTATATTTTTTTCTCTTAAATCTCCTCTTACTTCTCTTCTCGTCCCTTCTATTTATTTTTCTCTTATCTCTCATTTTCTTCTCACCTCGTCAATTCTCTTTCTTTTTCTCTTATCCCTCTTTCTTCTCTTTTCTTCTTATTCTTCCTCCTTTTTTCTCCTCCGCTTGTTCTATTTCATTTCCTTTTATCCCTCCTCTTACTTCTCCTCTCGACCCTTCTATTTTTCGTCTCTTATCTCTCTCTTTTTCCTCCTCTTATCTCTATTGTATATTATTTTCTTTTTGCATTTGTTTCTTTTTCACTCATCTACTATTTCTTCTCACTTCATCAATTCTATTTCTATCTTTTCTCCCTTCTCTTTTTTCTTTCCTATATCTTCCATTTTTTATTTATTATCCCAATTTTTTCTTATTCACTCATTTAATTCTTCTACTCACTTCATTTGTAATTCTTCGTCTCTTATCCATTCCTTATCTTCTTTTCTAATCTTCGTTACTTCTTCTCTTATCCATTCTCTTTCTTCTTCTCTATTGTTCTTACTCCGTTTCTCATCACTTGTCTTACTTCTTCTTTCACCTTTGTTACACCTCTTATCCATTTCTTTCTTCTCTCATTTTCGTTAATTCTTCTTTTTTATCCCTTCTCTTTCTTGTTCACTCATCTACGTTACTTCTTCTTTTATCCCTTATCTTTTTCCTTTTTTCACCTTAATTACTTCGTCTTCTCTTATCCATTCTCTTCCTTCTTCTATTATGTCAGTAAATTCCTCTTTTAACCCTTCTGTTTCTTCTTATCTCATCTTCGATAATTTTTTTCTCATTTCTTCTATTTCTTTTAACTTTATCCTCTGTTTCCTTTTCACTAATTTAATTCTTCGTCTCTCTTCCTCTACTCTTCCTCCTATTATCCCATCTGTTTCTTCTCCTCTTATCTAGCTTTCCTTTTCTTATCCCTCTCTTCTTTATTCATCTATTTCTTCATCTCTCGTCTTTATTTCTTCTTCTCTTTCAACTCTTCTAACCTTTTGTATTTATTTTTGTATTGTCTTATCTCTTTCTTTTCCTCATTCCCGCTTTTCATTTCCCATCTCCTCTATTCTCTTCCCATTTCTCCTTTTTATTCTGCTCTAATCTTTTCTCCTTTCCTTATCGTTATCCCTCATATCATACTTCTCCTGTGATCTTTTCTTTTCTAATTTTTTCTGTCACCAATCCTTCTTTATGATGTAACGTCTTATACTATTCTATTATTCTGTTCTTCCGTCTGTCTTCCTGTTTCTCGGCTTTTCTCATTTTATATCTACTATTTAATATACTTATTCATTATCGAATATGGGAAATGCGTGTTATTATTCGGTTGAGAATATTTTGTCATCTAGTGTGCTGTCAAAAGATCTGAAAGTTAGGATTTATAAAACAGTTATATTACCGGTTGTTCTGTATGGTTGTGAAACTTGAACTCTCACTTTGAGAGAGGAAGAGAGATGAAGGGTATTTGAGAATAAGGTTCTTAGGAAAATATTTGGTTTAAGAGGGATGCAGTTACAGTGGAATGAAGAAAGTTACACAGCGCAGAACTGCACGCATTGTATTCTTCACCTCACATAATTAGGAACATTAAATCCAGGCGTTTGAGATGGGCAGGGCATGTAGTACGAATGGGCGAATGCAGAAATGCATATAGAGTGTTAGTTGGGAGACCGGAGGGAAAAAGACCTTTGAGGAGGCCGAGACGTAGATGGGAGGATAATATTGAAACGGATTTGAGGGAGATGGGATAGGATGATAGAGATTGGATTAATCTTGCACGGATAGGGATCGATGGTGGGCTTATGTGAGGGCGGCAATGAACCTGGGGTTCCTTAAAAGTCATTTGTAAGTAAGTAAGTATTCATTATCGAGTTTGTAATGGGTTAAGGCTGGTTCACGATAAACCGGAAATGGAAACGACAACAAAAACGAGAACGGAAATAGTGTTAAAATGAATGTTTTTAAATTTGGGCATTCACAATAGTTAATTGTGAATACTCACATTTAAATGCATTTATTTTAACAATATTTTTGTTCTCGTTCTCGTTGTCGTTTTTGTTCCCGGTTTATTGTGAACCAGCCTTTATCCTTTCTTCTGTTAAATTAAACTTCTTGTTAGTTGTCTCTAATTCCTTCATTAATTCGTTGCTTGCCTGTATATATACGCTTTTATTCTGTTTGCTGTCATAATATCTCTTGGCTTTGAATTGAATAAACATACAATTTTGTATCAATAAATTTTTAATTCATAATGAACAGTTGGCTATGGAAGAAAGAAAACAAATTCTAACTTATAGATTAAATAAAACCCCGTGTTTCTTTGCCATGCGTGGAAAATAGAATCCCAGTAACGCCGACTATCAAAATAGAAGGGCGAAAGGATTCATTGTTTACATGGCAATTTCATGCCCTAACTCTCTGAACTCAGGCCTGGTTTTAAATCGGGTGGAAACAGCAGATTAGCTGGTAACTAAGCCTAGCATAATGCGGGGCTTAAGGA
Source organism: Periplaneta americana (assembly GCF_040183065.1). NCBI lineage: Eukaryota > Metazoa > Arthropoda > Insecta > Blattodea > Blattidae > Periplaneta > Periplaneta americana. The sequence continues at coordinate 65,689,389 of NC_091127.1, read as the reverse complement.
TGACAGTGTTGTATGGGCACAGAGCGTTATTAATCTTCATCCATCCGATTGGTCTCCTGTTTATCACATGATTATATTGACATATATCGTGTTACGATTAATGTAAAAGGTACAGAAGTTTGTGACGTTATCGGCTGGTGTAATATAGCACAAAAACTTGAATTAATCGTGATTGTTACACGTCGATTCGTTAGTCATGAATCATATATTCAGTCATTCATTTACATCAGAGAGATAATCAGTTTATCAATTAGACAGTCATCCAAATTTTCAGATACTTTTCACTCACTCAATCATTCGTCCATTCGCCAATCGGTCAATCGTTTCTTCTGCCATTCATCCATTGATTTATTTCTATGTACATTTTGATTACACAACTTAGCACATAGCACAAGATAATAGATACAGGGACATCACTTTATTTTTACCAACATTTTTAACATTAACCTGGCTAGACTCGAAAACACTGTTGCCCCCTTCCATTACAGGAGTTTGATGTTACTAGTGCAATATGTAAACAAATCATTTTACTAGGTATAGGAGGAGAGAAAAGTACTGTATCCATTTATCTTGTAGGGAAATACGATATTACGATTTTCAGTTTGATTATCACTTTTACGGAATTTATCAAAATACAGTAGAGTAGTAATTTTTTTTTTCAAAAAAAACTCAAATTTTCAGGCGCCTATGTTCGTTATGTAATGTCTACTTTATTTAGCATATTAATTATTGGTGTTAATATACAATATAGAGAGTGCACTTAAATTGAGGGGGTCATAAGTAAAGGGCTGTAAGTGCATTTAAGTTACTTTTGAGAAAATGGAGTTTAAATATTTAAGCTTTCGTAAAATCGGTGAAATTTTTATTTAAATTTTAATGTGTGATGAGATTAAAATATCCCTTTGCCACTAAAATTTTAGATACTTTTGCTTACACTGGATGCACTTAACTCATGTTATTACAAATGTCACTAGCATTCCTTTGCTTCTAGCCACCTCAATTCAAAAAAAGCTAATCTGAATTTTTAAACAAGTTTCTGAAAATGGTTGTCGTTCATTACAATGCAGGCTTCAATTCTTTTATGCATATTATTAAAAACATTTTGAAGCATATTCTCTGCAATTGAATTTATCGTTTCTTGAATATAATATTTTAGTACGATATTATTAATATAGGTTCTTTCTTCTATAGAAAATGCAACCATATTTCTGAAACACATTATACACTGCAGTGTTTACTTCAGTGCTTGAAGACTTCGAATGCAACAGCGGCCGTAAGTTTGTGTGTCTGACGGGAGCAAGGACATTAGTGAAGGGGTGGGAGTGAAGTACATTCAGAAATGCAGGTACAATAAAACTGCAAGTAAAAATAAATTGATGTCCCTGTTCAACCTCAACATAATAAGAAAAACAAAACATAATCACTAAAAAACATAAGAATGTAACACAAACACAAGAACATAAAAAATACATCACACTAACATACGAAAACAGAAACATACACAAGATTGCAACCTCATTCAAGAAATTAAATTACGTCGCATACAGAACAAATAATATTTTATAAAAAACATCTCAACACACAAACAAATACAACAACACAAGCGTAGACAAACTCAAATGTAACACCTGGGAAAACTTCTACATAAGACAGACAGGCAGATCATTTCAAACACGTTACAAAGAACACATCACAGCCATAACAAAATTTCAAAACACTTCCACTTATGCAAAACACATCACAAATACTAACCACACCTACAGAGACAGCAACACAGATATGGAAATTCAACACATCCAACCGAAAAGCCTGAAACTAAATACAGTAGAACAATACGAAACATACAGACACACAAAAACACATCCAAATGAAATTCTCAACATACAACTCAATTTCAGAATACACGCACTTAGCGTATTAATGAGTGTTTTTACTCCATCTCCCATTTTTTAAAATCTTTCCTCGATTTACTGTACAGGCCGTTAGAAAGTTTGTTTTCCTCCTCTGAATATGTCTATCCTGCTGCTTCCACCACCACTACTACCACTACCATTAGCACTGCTACTTCTACAACAATAATATAATATTATATTACAGATTTATTACGTTTAACACTGCTTCTCTTTTTCTACTTTAAATTTAATTCTCTCAAAAGACATGTCCTCCAGCATCCTATTCTTAATTGCATCTCCCACATCTTCTAGGTCATTCTCTTTTTCTTACTTCAAGTAGTTTTGATTCTAGAATTTTCCTAGGCCATCTAATCCTCATCAGGGTGCGAAAATATTTCTGATGAGGGAGGGATAGAATACTAGATAGAGAACACCATACGTAAAATTATTATCCTCATTCTATACGACTCAATGCTTGGTCGCACTAAGTTGCTTTTCTTACATCTTGATCATAATAATAATTATATCCAAGAGCAGGCTTAAGATAATATGTGTAATTCCTAAGTTATTGATTGTTGTCAGCTTGTCGGTGATGATAATATATTAATATTATTTTCTTTGCTTACTTTGTACTTTATGAAGTACATATACTCGTATTAAAATATTATATTTTGTGAAGGGGGAAAGAAATTATCCCTCGCAGGGATGTTAATATGAATTTATGAGAGCAAGATAACTTTCCAAAACGGGGGAAATCCCCATCCCCACGTTAATTCGCACCCTGATCCTCATTGATCATCTATGTAACTTAATTTACATTTTTTCAATAATTATGTTTCCAAATACCTCTCTGATATTCGTATTTCTTACTTTCTCTGATCATGATATTCTAGGGCTTGTACTTAGACCATCTCTGTGGAAAGTATCTTGCATCTAATTCTGAAATTAGTATCGCACACATCCATAATAAAATGTTCTTAATAATAGTTGTACACAGTCTCTTCCTTGTCATTGCGATTATTTTGTCCTCCATTACCCATTAATTTCTCTAATTGCTGCTCTCCCCATGTTAATTCTATGTACTACTGTATTTCGATTTTACCTTTTCCTTGTTTGTTAAACATCATTCCCAGATACATACTTTTATTTCCTCACATCCTTAATTTCTGTTCTGTCCTAATTCAAAGTCCTTCACTTTCTTCTTTCCGACTATAAAACATTCTCATTTTGCAAAATTAATTTCCATTCCACTAATTTCTTTCTTTACCTTAGTTTAACTCTTCCTTTTGGGTTTATTTATACGACCCAAGCCACACGGGCCTTACAGGACCGCGACCTATCGGGAGAGGAATTAATCTATGGATCACATACATACATGGACATGGAGGAGCTCCCCGGATGAGGGATCAGCTCAATGCCAGGGCTACCTCCGATACAACACAAACATTTAAGGCATTACAAAGGATTCACCATTCTAATAATAAAATTATATAAATTATTTTTAAGTTTTACTTATCATATACATAGTTCAAATCCTCATCTCCCGCAATAACTATCTGATCATTTTAATAATGCAACTCAAAGATCCTTTCATTGTTCACCTTCAGGCCCAAGATTTTACACTTTCTAGTCCACCTAATTAAGTATCCTTCCAAGTATTCTTTTAAAGCGTAAGGGAAAGGCCACAACTTTGAATGATGGTGAAGATGATGATGATGATGATGATGATGATTATTATTATTATTATTATTATTATTAAACAATAATAGGAATACATCTGTTTATTCAATAATACGAAGATTGGTTGGAACTTCAGAAGTGAAACCGATATGGCATCACTCGTGAGGCAGTTAAGCCAGGAGATAATGGAGTAGTTTGGCCAGTTCATTTCCCACAATAACAGTATTATTATTATTATTATTATTATTATTATTATTATTATAATCATTGTCCTTGTAGGTATTTGGCCAAGTGGCCTGTTACGGTCTCCGTCTATCTTTTCGGGGGGCGTCCCAAAGATCGTCTTTCATGTAGTATATAGCGGAGAATTTGTCTTGGAGAGTCTGGAACGATCCATCCTAGTGACATGGTTAAGCCATTTTTGTCTATAGTGGTTGAAATTTTCATAAATAGCTGTAATTTTTAATGATTTTGTAATTAGTTCATTCCTTTTGTGGTCAAGCAAGCTGTAGCCGGCAGTCCTCCTTAGAAATCTCATTTCCGCAGTTGTTAGGCGTTGAACATCTGAGTTTCGGACAGCCCAGACCTCACTACCATACATGAGGACAGGTCTTGCTAGAACTTTATATGCTATTAACATGGTATATTTTTGGGTTTTCGTGGTTGTGAAAACCTGGTTGATGGTTCTTAAGGCTCCATTAGAATGTTGAATATTTTCAGATGTATCAGTAACAGGTAAATATGTCAAATTATAACCTAAATATTTAATTGAGTTTAATAATAATAATAATAATAATAATAATAATAATAATAATAACAACAAATTCAGTCAGTTGAATATAAGCAATAATCCAGTCAGGCATTCAATCTGGCAAGTAAACATTTCGTCATACTACCCATTTGATCATTGATGCAATCAGCGAGCCATGAATTCAAACGGCCAGTGAGTTTTTTTTTTATTTTGAATCATTTATTCAGTGACACTACCGAGCAGCCAGGCAGTCTTAAAATGTTGTCAGATGTGAAATATACCGTAACATACGGGACAGCAGGCGTTCAGTGGCCGCTTTGTTCAATTTCATTGGAGTGACTGAAACAAGACGCATTATGTTTTCGCAGGGGACCAGACGAGGCCTCTGACCACGGCGACTGGTGGTCTAGATGCATTGCGATGTGCCTTGCGGCAACTTCATTGTAAGCTGCTGATTACTGTGGGAGAGGCGGTGGCGAATCAATGACTAATGTTGCGGGCAGTGTTGACTCGACTACTCTGTGTACATTCACTAAGCCCAATGGCTCTGGGTTTGGTACCCACCGCAAGCAAATGTGTGTAAATGATGCCATTGATGGTGTACTGTCTTCGGGCCACATTAATAAATAACTTAGCGTGTCCTATGTTTGATGCGGTGTAGCGAGTAAGATGTGGTACAACTGAAATGTATGCAAGTATTCCAAGGGGGATTAAGTGTCTGTCTCATTTGAATCGGTAACTGTAGAATGGGGTCTTGTCACAAAATACAAACATTTCAGGAATTAAAAAAAAAAAAAAAAAAAAAAAAAAAAAAAAAAAAAAAAAAAAAAAAACAGATTTGGAAAACTACTATAGTAAAATTAAAATAAAATAAAGAAACATGTTGACTTTAAACATTGATTGTAATTACAAAACATATGTATAAGGATACATGGTATAAATGTGTACGTATGTCATGCACACATATACATGCATACGTACGCACGCACCTCCAGAGAAAAGAAATGAAGTCTAATTTTTTTGTATAATTACGTAATGAATAAACAATAATGTTCATTAAACAATTCGTTTAGATATTTTCAATCCCTTATTATTTTCTGAATAGCATTTAGATACACGACAACAAGCATTATCAATGAAACGAAAAGTTTTACAGATGTATTCCATGTACCATTTAACTTAACGCAAAACACTTACTGAATATAGTATTTTTTTTAAAGAATGGCCCCTTAACTTAAAAAAAAAATCATCTCTAATTTTCGTTATTACCAAATGAATTAACTGCCATAAACTCAAAATTATCAAAATTTGTACGGTACCCTAGTTAAGGAAAATGCTTGTACAAAGACCGGTAGATAGGGTAAAGGTTGGTATTATTGTGATTCTAGTAATATTATGATAGTTCTTTTTGAGAATGTTTTACAATTTTACTGAGCGAGAGGAAGATCGGTTTTTTGCGTCAACGTATTAAGGGAATGTTTGTGGACAAGTTTCTGCACAAAACACTTGTGGCGGACAAGGTTGCACTTGGGGTTTTTCCCGGGGTTCTCCCATTTTTCCCCAAATTAAGCATTTACATCATTCCGTCACCATTTCTCCATCTCGTTATAATTCCGCAGAATTCCCAGAACGCCGGCTGACGACGCATGGAGGGTGCTGGCCTAGGGACGAGTGGGGTTACCTGCACGAAACCTGGGTACACAGAGAACCTTAGTGTGGTCAGCCGGTGTGAGTTTGGGAATGCGTCGCCAAAGGATCTGGGCAATAGATCTTAACAGGTCGCAGTGCTGGGCCATAGTGCCCCCCTCTGTTAAATTAAATTTAATTCTGCACAAAATCGACCCTTCTCTCGCTCAGTAAAATTGTAAAAAAATCTCAAAAAATACTATCATAATATTATTAGTATCACAATATTATCAACCTTTACCCTTTATAGGGTGTCCAATTTATCTTGTGCACCTATTACAACTTTTTTTGCATAGATATTGGAATGTTTGTTTTTGAGCGTTATCTTACAACGAGGGGCTAACATGAGTGTGGGGATTTGGTGCATGTAACTACATTATGGTACAAGATACACGTGACGTCATCAATTTTTCAAATAGCACTACATACTTTAATCATGTTACATTGAGTACACACATTAAGACGAGTTCAAAAATGTTTCACAATGTAA